>NC_140596.1:29819667-30237167 GCF_057381915.1 Diplotaxodon limnothrissa
TCAGATATCAAGGCACAGCGAATTAGATTCCTGCAAAGGGTCATGGCTCGAAAAACAAACATGCTTGTGAAACCTCAACATGTACAGTATGAGCCAGATATGTACGATGAGCTGTTGCAGGTTGTCTGTGAGTCAGTACACGCAATGCTCTCCACAGTCTCACACACATTAAACAAGCCCTCCTAGCTTCCCACATGGCCTTGGTGTGTGGTTCCTCCTGACCACACAGCTATGTTTACTTTACCGGCCTCCCTTGTTCTAGTCTTACAATTGTTGTGGTTTTTTGATCTGCCCAACACTTCTTTAGCAATCCACAGTTTCGCCACAGTGTTACTACTGGACAACTACAAAAGTGAAATTAAATATTATAGTGTCGGGCTCGTATCTTTCATTGCTTTGGAATTTTCTATGTAAACTGGCAATGACTTAATAAGATCAATGACACATCGTTTCTGTGAGGTCCTGGTGGGCAGACAGTAGACGGATTATTTTCTATGAATTTATACTGTGTTTAATGTGTGATATGAAACTTTTATGGAATTACGGCCGATATGATATTAAAAAACAATCAGTGGGTGGCGATTGCATTTTTTTCTTTTGGTAATTTTTTATGTTTTTTGCTGTTGTAAACTGACTGCAGAGACTAACTGGTTGCCCAGTGGTTGAGAAAGCAACACTCTCAACTTCTGGTCAACCCATTTATGAATGCAACCAGACTGTTGTTGTCAACAAGTTGTTATCAATCTGATTCAGCCTTGCTGATTCTCACAAACACATTGCATGTAATTGCCAACTTGACCCTGCTGAATCGTAGATTGATATCAGACTTCCTCCGTCTTATTGCCATTTTATCGCTTTCTTCACACAACAGGGAACTGACTGTGAGTGGTCACAGACCTGGTCGCAAAAACGACCTTTTATTAAAAAGGAGCAAAATGAGATACATACGTCTTGGGACTGTGGGAGGAAATTATTAACACACCATACATCATGACTGAGCTGACAGTGGCACTTGTAGTCACCAGAGCACGGTGGCCCTGAAAGGCCAAATCAAGATATTCTAGGTAAGTGTGTTTTAATCTCATGATTAAATGGATGGATGGATTTTTAGCCTAACAGTTAGGCTAACAAACTCAACTCTTTTCTCAAAAAAGCAATAGATCCTCCACTTCTTTTAAGTGTCTCCAAGCACAAGTCTTAGCATATTTTGGTTCCTGCAACTGGTCCGTCAGGTTATTGTCTCCACAGAAACCCTACACTTGTGCTTTTTTTTCTATTTCTTTTTTCCTATTTCCGTTGTGTTTTGTGTGCTTTTACAGGGTTTTTCTTATTGCTGGTGTTTTCTTAAGTTGCACTCTGTTTGGCCTCTTAGGGCCAGTGTACCAGAGAGTGGAGCGCTAATGCTAAAAGATAATGATAATATGGCACCATTAATTTAATACACTTTGTTCAGTGTGAGGATTTGGTGGTAAATGTTTGTTGCTGACACAATAAAGAGTCTCAGTTATTTTCCACCTGTCAAGGTGATTTTACACATCCCGTCAACGTACACCAGCATACTATACTACGTGCATTATTTTGCTCTTCAAGCTTCACTCTGCCCTTTTTAAAGAGGCCCTTTCAGAGCACTGTTTGCACTGTTTATGCAGATCACAACTGCACAACCACATACAGGGATATGGCAAGCCACACTGTCTGTTTCAAGCACACGCAAACCACTACAGTGAACTGGACTCAACAGCCAGCTTTCCTAAACCTTTGCAGATTGTTGAAACATCCCTGTAATCTTCTCTGCTGCGGCCCTTGAGCTACACTACTCTGTGGTACAGATGAGTGGTGTGACCACATATAAGTCACACAACAGAAACTATATTGATGACCTCTGAGACTCGTTTATGCATGCATTCCATGTTATGATAATGTATCGAGAGAGGAAACTGGGAAGTTTTCACTCCCCACAATGGGAAATAGTGTGTTAAATTGGTAAGTAAGGGGTTGGAGACAGAGTATGGGTCTGTTTGCTTGCACATAATTTGTTATTATGAAGTGTATTCTAACATAATCCTTATAAATATAATGTAAAAATCTGCAATTTTGTAAAAAACAAAACAAACAAAAACAGGAAAAAAGAGTGCACTGCATGGTTAACCAATATGCACTGCATGGTTAAGTAAGTGGATTCCCTCTCTGCTTGCTTGCCACCCATGTAATGTCTTTGTTGCAAAAATAGTTTCTCGTGTGATTCCCCCCCCCACACACCACATCGCCCCAAGCTCACTTCCCAACCACACAAACGCCACCCTGCACCTCAGCTTACCCCAGCTACATAGGTGTGAGATGTGTGTTATAGTGATGAGAGCAGGGCAGGCGCTCTTGCAATCTTAGGAGGTGATGAGGCCAGTAAATCTCCACTGAGGGGTGGTCTCTAAGGCTGCCCCAGCCTTGGCAGGACCCCTGGGTCCAAATTGAAAGCAGACATGTTTGGAGTTCATTCTCTGAGTTACTACTGTTCAATTGTGATTTACAAGAGTGTGTGAGATATGGAAATCTCTCACGCAACTCAAGATATGGGCTGAGTAAAAGCACATTGTGAAACAGGCTCCCCTCCACCCTGTGGGAAGGAGTAATCTGTAAACTCATGCTATCCCTCCATTTGGCCAAGACTGTTTATTCAGTTTTTTTCATCCTTTCAGCCAGTCATGTTCTCAAATTGGGAACATGACTCTTTGGCTAATGGAAAAAGCATGCCAGCAAGAAGGGAAATTCAAGCTTTTCTAATAGGGGTGCAAGGTTGAAATCATTGTGGGGGTGGGTGGGTGGGGGATTCAGTGAAGGGGAGCAAAGCTAAACTACAGTACTCTGAAAAATCTTCTCTTGTAATCAATTCTTACACTAAGAAAACATTCAATCCAAGTCCAAGAGAGCATCTTGTGGATGTCTGCAGGCGACTGAAATGTTCTGGCCTGGACAGCGCAGAGTCTCACAGCAAGACCAAGAGGGCACTAATCAGGTTGGCAGAGGGCATGTTTGATGATGTGGAGAAAAGTGAGGAAGAAGATCAAGTAAAACAGTTTTATAAAGACATTGTTGTATACATCCAGAGACTAAGCAAAGGGGAGAGACAGTCAGAAAGGGAACCCCAAGGCATAGAGTCTATGCAAAAGAAAGATCTTGAGGACACCACATGTGCTACTCCAACACATATTGCAGATTACTCACCCAGAGCCCGACCAGAGGCGATGCGAACTCTTCAAGAGGTAACACTGAAGAGGGAGTTTAAAATCTGTGGGCAGATTGGAGAGCATGGGCAGAAGGATAAGCTATCCTATCTCAGCTTGATTCGCCAGATTGAGAATGGAAGTGAAAAAGGGCACTCGGAGACTGAAATAGTGGAAGCAGTAATTAGGGCCATTAGTCCAGGAACGCCCCTAAGAGACATGTTGGAGATTAAACGTAGGTTAACACTTAGCAAACTGCTCACCATATTAAAGGGACACTATAGGGTAGACAGCCCCACTGAGCTTTACCATCAGCTCCTCAGTATCTCCCAAGAGCCCAAAGAAACTGCCTTAAACTTTGTATTTCGTGCCATTGAACTTAAAGAGAAGTTGTTATGGAAAGCGGCAAATGAGGAGACAGATGAACTGTATAGCAGAGCCACCATTCAGCGCAAATTTCTCCGCTCCATTGCAACTGGGCTGCTCAGTCACTCTATCAAGTATCAGCTACTGTCCCACCTAAACAACATAACCATAACAGATGAAGAACTGATTGAGAAAGTCAATGAAGCTTCAAAGCTAGAGAATGAAACATTTGAGAAACAGAAAAGGTCCACTGCAGCCAAGGTTCCCAAGGTCCAAGAACTCCAAACAGGATACCAAACAGCCCTGACATCTGCTCAGAGCCCCTCAAAAACCAGAGAATCCCCCACTACAGTGCCCATGACAACAGTGAAAAATAAAGAGACTAAGGCAGACACGCAGCAGATTATAGAAGAACTACGTAAAGAGATGAAACAAATGTTTATGGCTCCTATGGAAACCAGTCATGGCACCAAAGCAACGAGAAAAAGGCTGTAAAAAGTGCAAAGAAGAGGGGAAAGGAGAGAACTGCCTGCAAGTGCTTCAAATGTGGGCGAGAGGGCCACTACTCCCGTGGATGCCGAGCACTGAGACTGTCATCGGGAAACGGGGAGGGACTACTGAGACGGGACCAGCAGTAGCCCAAAGCCCATGGTCCCATAATGACCAGCAAAGCCCACCAACATCCTCCAAAGAAACTGCAGCTAGTGTCCCATCAGTGGTAACTGAGGTTCACTATCTACCTCCTCAACAAAAGTCACGGTTAGTAAGCCTGGTGGGAAACAGATGTACTGTGAACTGTTTTATGGACAATCACCCAGCCAAGGTGTTATGGGATTCAGGGGCACAGTCCAGCATAGTAAATGAAAACTGGCGGCAAAACCACCTCGCCGACACAGTCGTCAGAACCAACAGAGACCAAAGTCATGGGACCCACCAGTGGATCTCCAGCATCTGGATGAAAATCAGCGAGCGGCTGCGAGGAAGATGTTGCGAGAGGAATGTGAAGCATTTGCATATGACAGTGACGATGTTGGCTGCTTACCATCCTTGAGGATGCATATAAGCCTCCATGACACAAATCCTGTGAAAAAGACTTACATGTCCATCCCAAAACCCCTGCACAATGAAGTGAAAGAGTATTTGCAAGACCTGCTTAACAAAGGCTGGATCACACCATCACGGTCCCCCTACTCATCACCTGTGGTGTGTGTCCGCAAGAAAGACGGCACCCTCCGCCTTTGTTGTGACTTTAGGGAGCTCTATTGCAAGTCAGTCCCAGACCACCATCCAATACCAAGGATCCAAGACATGTTGGATGCGCTGGGCGGGAGCTCCTGGTTTTCCGTGTTAGACCAGGGTAAGGCGTACCACCAGGATTTCTTGTATGAAGAAAGCCGTCCCTTAACCACCTTCATCACACCCTGGGGGCTCTATCAGTGGGTACGCATTCCCTTTGGTCTGAGCTCCGCACCCGCTGAGTTCCAGAGGAGCATGGAACACTGCATGGCAGGCCTCAGAGATACTATCTGCCTCCCACACCTGGACGACAACCCTGTACACAGCAGCAGCTTTGATGAACACTTGGAACATATCCGCCTTGTCCTCCAGCGTTACAGAGAGCATGGTGTTAAGCTGGTGTTAAAGAAATGTGAACTATTCAGGCGAAGTGTCAAGTTTCTGGGAAAGCTGGTAACAGGTGAAGGCTACACAATGAACCCGGCAGAGATGGCTTTAAAGGAAAAGACACCTGCAACCGTCAGAGAGGTACGTGAAATGCTTGGTTTCCTCTCTTATTACAGGCCGTTCATCCCCAACTTCTCCCGTGTAGCCCTCCATCTTCTGAGAATTCTGCTCTAGTCTCAGCCGACAAGTCCAAAAAGGAGGTGAAGTAAAGTAAAGGGCACATACCATCACGGGCACCCATTGAGTGGACAACCTCTCACCAAGAGACATTGAACCAGCTTGTAGATGCACTTACAAGACCCCCCATTCTCGGGTACCCCGACTTCACAGAGCCTTTTGTGTTACATTGTGATGCATCACAGGTTGGGCTAGGTGCTGTTTTGTATCAGCGGCAGCAAGGCAAGATGAGAGTCATAACATATGGCTCCCGCACCCTGAGTCCAGCAGAGAAAAAGTACCACCTGCACTCTGGCAAATTAGAGCTTTTGGCTATGAAGTGGGCGATTTGTGAACGTCCGGGATTATCTGTACCATGCCCCATCATTCGTGGTGTACACTGATAATAACCCACTAACATATGTGCTCACTACTGCAAAGCTTAACGCCACAGGTCACAGATGGGTCGCGGAGCTGGCCAGCTACAACTTCACCATCCGCTAACATCCAGGCAAGACCAACGCAGATGCTGATGGGCTGTTGTGAATGCCGCTGGACATTGACAGCTACATGAAGAGCTGTACAGCTGAAGTTGGACAGGAAGCCATAAGCGCATCAATGGAGTCTGTAACGGTCGAGGAGAGAGACCCTTGCCAAGGCATTGGAGTTATCCAGGTGAGTGCTCTGAAGTTAATCAAAGATTCTGACACTACTCGGTCTTTTACACCAGACCAGATTCGCAGAGCCCAGGAAGCAGATGAAGTTCTGGCAAGAGTGCTCTGGTATAAGTCGCTGGGTAGAAGACTGAGTAGAACTGAGGTGAAGTCAGAGCATCCTGCAGTAGCTGCACTACTCAAGCAGTGGTTGAAGCTTCACGTCGACCAAAATGGTGTCTTGCGTCGCCAAACATCACGCCGAGAGCAGCTACTGGTCCCTAAAGCCTATCGTCCCCTGGTTTTTAAAGAACTCCACCAAGACATGGGCCACTTAGGGGTGGAAAGGACGCTCGACCTAGTTCGAGACAGGTTCTACTGGCTGCAGATGGCAAAGGAGGTTGAACACTTTGTTACAGAAGAATGTGAGTGTCTTAAGAAGAAGAAACCGAGTAAGCAGACCCGTGCACCTCTGTCCCCGATCCAGTCCACTTATCCATTCCAGCTGGTGTCCATAGACTTCCTTCACCTGGAAAAGTGTAAGCAGGGCTACGAGTATAAACTTGTTGTCATGGATCACTTCACGAGGTTTGCCCAAGCATATGCAACGAAGAACAAAGCAGCTAAAACAGTCGCTGGCAAGCGCTTCAATGACTTTGCACGCAAGTTCAGGCTTCCCGACCAGACTACACCACAACATGGGCAAGGAGTTTGAAAACAAACTCATGGCAAGATTGAAAGAACTCTCTGGTATCCAAGGCTCCCACACGACACCCTACCACCCGCAGGGTAACGGACAGGTGAAGAGATTCAACCGCACCCTGCTCTCCATGTTGCGGACCCTGGAGGACAAGGAGAAGGATAATTGGAAAGAGTCGCTAGCTAAAGTCGTCCACGTGTACAACTGTACGAAGAATGAGGCTACGCCCCATATTACCTCATCTTCAGACGTGCCCCACGACTTGCTCTTCGACCTGAAAAGGGATGAAGCTCATGTGGACTATGATGAATATGTTAGCTGCTGGAAAAAGAGAATGCAGGAGGCGTACACAGTGGCTTCTCAAACTGCTACCAAGGAAGCTGCTCGAGGCAAAGCATAGTACAACAAGAAAGTTAAAGGGAGAGATCTTCAGCCTGGGGATAGAGTGCTCCTCCGAAATCTCACTCCTCGAGGTGGACCCACAAAAATCCAGTCCTTTTGGGAGAACCAAGTCTACAAAGTGAAGGAGAGGAAAGCAGATGACAGTCCAGTGCATCTGATCCACCCTGAAAATGGCCAAGGCAGAGATAAAGTGGTGCACAGAAATCTCCTACTGCCCTGTGACTTCCTACCACTTGAGAAGCCATCAACACAGACTGTTCAGCCCATAAAAGGCTCTCCAACTGTGACAAGGAAAAAGTTCAGACCTTCGTGTAGACAGCTGCAGCCAGGGAATGGCAACACATCAGATGATGACGACAGTGGCACCTACCAGTGGTACCTTAGGCCGGTTCCAGGGAGACGACAGAGGCAGACTCCGCTTAACCCTTTGGCAGAGTCCTTCCAGCCTCATCTGAGACTCCACTGTCAAGAATAGGATGTGCCACTACAGAGCGAAGAGGATTTGCCACTACAAAGTGAAGAGACTGTGCCTGGGCAGATCCAAGGCCCTGACCCTGACATTGACAGGCCATTGAGTGGTGATGCTATGACTGACATTCTAGCTGCAACTGGTGGTGAGACTGACTCTGTGAGGCAACGACCTCAAAGACAAAGACAGCAACCAACTGTACTGAGCTATGACACTTTAGGTCAGCCAACTTTGGTTCAGAGAAACTGTACAGTGACTACTGCTCAAGTTATTGACTGTAATAGCTTCTGGAGACCATGGGCTGTGGGAGTGTGTTAAAGCTATGGTTGAATGGATGATGCACACAGAAATGTCAGGAGACATTTAATTTTGTGGGGGAGAGTGTGGCACTATGTTAAAGACAGAGACATGAAAATAGTAGTCCCCCATTTTATTTTATACTCAGAGACACTTTCTTTTAGTAAGGCCACTGCAATGTCAGTTTACAGAGGGCGCTCAGTCTCGTACGCATCGGTAGCTGACGCTACACTAGAAGAAGTAGTGTGAAGAGGCAGCCTACGGCCTGCGCCTACAGAGGCAGCCTACGAAGAGAACTGATTGTTATATTTTTATGTTTTTACAGGTAAGCTGGGTGGTTGATAATATAAAACAGAGGTTCTAAACGTGACAGACAGCAGTGGCGATTAATGATAAATGTCTTGTTTGTGCCGAATGTTAAGCTAGAGAGCTAATTTCCAAGTTGGTCCAGTTGTTAGCCTGTACCAATCCAAGTATTAGACTGTACCAAAACTCTGTGAGCTCGGTGCAGGTATTTTTGGGTTAAAGCCACAAGATATATATTTTGCACAATAAGAGAAAATGTGAATTGCTTTATGTTTAGTTCATGAAGAGTGAATGCTGTAGAAATATGTTAAGAAAAACATTTATTTGAAAGAGATCTAGTTTAATAAATACACTTAAGAAGACAGGTTCATAAATAGATTAAAACAGTAGTGAAAACAATATAAAACACTAATCAGAGTTCACTATGTTATTCATTATTTACGATTTACACCTACAGGCCAGTGGACACTCTTTCAAGGATGAGTATGTACACATCCTGGACAGGGAGGAACGCTGGTTTGAGCGCGGAGTCAAGGAGGCCATTTACGTGAAAAGGGAAAGTCCATCTCTGAATCGAGGAGGGGGCCTAAGGGTACATCTTTCGCCATCTTACAATGTTGTGATTGCAGCCATTCCCCAACTCTCTGTGAATGGTACTCATGGCCATTGATCAGTGGTCTTTGATCAGTGGGTTTTGGTCAGTGGTTGTTGATCAATGGTCATAAGAATTTGCATAATTAAGATTAAGGAACTGACCTCCCAGCCCATTGTTCCTTCAGTGGGCTGGTTTCAGTCATTATGCAAATGTACTGTTTATAAGATTGGGGAAAACTGCAGTCAGCTGAGACTGAAGAAGTCACTTAGTGACGAAACGTTTCTCCCACAAAACGCTACAG
Organism: Diplotaxodon limnothrissa; assembly: GCF_057381915.1. NCBI lineage: Eukaryota > Metazoa > Chordata > Actinopteri > Cichliformes > Cichlidae > Diplotaxodon > Diplotaxodon limnothrissa. The sequence continues at coordinate 29,828,814 of NC_140596.1, forward strand.
ATGAACAGAACCAACTTTTGGAGATTTACTTTCCTGGATGATTGAGAATGCATCAAGATGTTTGTTTGTTTGGTTTTTTCCTGCTTTTTGGTTTTGACTTTCTTTTTGTTGTCTTTATTGTCTGTGTTCCTCTGTCCCGCTGTTAGTGAATGTGTAAAAAAATTTGAAACTTGCATAAATAAGTACTTTAAAAAACTTGACTTTATCTGAGTATTAGATGCAGTTTGTATGAAAAATTGGAAGAAAGCAGCATCTGAAAAGTTCATTTGCTTTATTTTTTTTTAAAGTTTTGCTAAAAAACATTAATTGTTTTCAGTATGGATGCTTTGTTACTAAGCAGAATGGCGGCTTAGAAAATGTTTCAACTGCGTTTTTTACGACTGATTTCCTACAACAGATGTCACAAGTAAACAGAAACATATGTCACCCTTGTAGGTTTCTCAGTTTTGTTTTGTTCACACAGACAACAGCAACACACCTTTGGTTATACACCAGGCCACTTCAGAACATAACTGTTCACAAAAGTTATTTCCTCTGGCCGATTGCCTGGCCTTTTGCATGCGTGCAACCTCACATGGGTCTTTGTAGGGTACACAAACACAACACGCACCAGGCTTTCTTCTCCTAGGCAACACCTGCTTTCCACACGAATAACTCATGTTGATCCAGCGCTCCTCCCCTCATGGCAAGTCTCAACTTCTCAGGTGATGGTGGACTTAAATGAAACACTAAGAAACACTGACCTCTAACCTTGCTAGAAAAAGTTCAGGCAATAACCATTAGCATTCATTGCAAGGTCAAAGTCAAAAAATAAAAAGAAGTAGATGTGAATATAAATAACAGGAAAAGCCAGTTCAGTGCCATAAAATGGTTTATCACCTAAACACGTAGCAAACCCAAGGCACGTCAGGCTTGAGGCAGACAGAGAAACTTCCTGGCAAGTTCACTCCATCAGGAATTCATAGGGCAATGTGTTTGTTCTACATCCAATATCAGCTCCTGTTCTCCAGCTCTGCTGTGCTTCTCACACCTCCAACATTAAAAAGACATCCATCCTCAGACAAAGAGGGAATGGAAGAGGCACTGTTATCATAAACCCACAGACAGCAGTGCTTTACTTGTCAAAAATGAAACCACATGGATACGTCACATGAAAATAGACAAGCCTCACACGCACAGACATGCACACACAGGTTCACTTGCATCACTCTGAACAGATGGTCTGGTTAGACAAATATCCACGAGGGATGACTAGCTTGCAAACAAACGTGTCGATACCACAGAGGTTGTGTTTAGTGCTGAAAGCAATAGATGTAAACTCGATAAAAATATATTTGTTTCCCTCCATGTTTTGAGAAATTCTTGCATGTAAACTCCTAGTTGTGTGTTTGTGAGTGCGCATGTGTGCAAGCATTCGTGGATCCATGAACTTGTGAGCCTTTTGTAATGAGGGTTATGAAAATAAAACACAAAATACTGACTCTCATTAACTTCTGTCATAACACATGACACAGACATTCCTCTCAGAAGCCAATGAACAGTTGAGTGACTCAGTGTTTTGGTTATGGCCCCACTAAAGCCGGTAGCTATGAGAAGATTAAGGAGGACTTCAGATGGATCCAAAACAAGCTCTGCTACAGAAGGAATTTGATTTGGCCTTTCACTCAAGGGAGACTAATTCTGATCATAAGCCCTTTTTGTCTGCTTATTATTTTCACTAATTACCAAGGCTAATACAAAAGTGACAGAGAGTTGATTAGGGCCCGTGAGTCTTGATTGTTGCCTGTGAGTCTTGATTGTTGCCTGTGAGTCTTGCTTGTTGCCTGTGAGTCTTGATTGTTGCCTGTGAGTCTTGATTGTTGCCTGTGAGTCTTGTGGGCAGCTGAAGGTGTCCTCATTTTACTGCCTGCCTTGCTGGCCTCTCCAGCTGTCTCCAAATCAAACTATAACTCATGTGCTCAACACATGTGATTCACTTACTATTCTTATTTTTTTATTTAGAGGATTTGACTTTTCTCTTTTTTTAATGATTGCACACACTTACATTTAGTATTTTAATTAAAAAACAGTGAACACTGCATTGGCAGAAGATGAACCAATTTATGTCACATTTTACAGTAACAACTCTGCAGTAAATATATTTAATTTACTGTAGAGTATAGTTAATGTTCTGCAGTAAAGCAAATCTGCAGTAAAGATGGGTTTTAATGATACTGTAGCTACAATCAAATATTTATACCCTACTTGTGGTAATGAGCTAACAACGGTCATTCTGTAGTTTTGTTTGGCATATAATCCATTACATACAACAGTATCATTTTCGCAACTACAACTACTGTCTGTGTAGGTTCTCACTCATCCAGGTCAAAGTACGTCTTTCATTTCTTCTCCTAGAACTTCTGCTAGAACTGAAGAAGCTTCTTTGATGAGAATTAAAACATCTTCAAACACTTAAAGAAGTCCATTCTTTTCAAGGTCTTGAAACAACATTTACTATTGTCTGTGAAGGTTTTCAGTCATCCAGGTCATTGTGGTCTAAGGAGCTTGGAAAGAAAACCGTCTGGACTTCTTTAAGACATTTCACCTCTCATCCGCGAAGCTTCTTCAGTTTTAAGAGCTACTGGTGGAGAGTCCCTATGGGAGTGTCCCCAAGAGGGTCATGGGCCCCCTATTGATCCTCTACCTAATCACACGAGCCAAGGTGTGAAAATGGGTGTAGGTCACAGTCAGCCAAGGTTTCAGGTGAAGCTATTGTGAAACCTAGCCCCACCTATCATGTGATTTACTGAGGTCAAATGGCCCAGGATGTGAGTGGGCATTAAGGCGTTTGCGAGGGGTTTCAAAACTTGATTATAGATGGCTTATGACTGTCTGCCATCAAAGATGGCCATTCACAGTGGAGATAGATGGCTTCTTTCACTTCTCTTTCAAACCATCTGTCATCTCTGTCCTGTCCTAAACTATTTACTATTACTACTTGCCATCCATGCTCTCTATAGGTCTCTCTTCTTTGGCTGTTTTTCACTCCTTTTCAGTCCAGTCCAAAGAACTGTTAGCCAAAAACCTGGCATGTCTCAGCATGGTGTGAGAACAACATAACGTAAGTATTTTTTTTTATTTCACCCCTAGTCATAAACAGAAATATTTTTATTATGCTCAGTAAGTAGGGGTGAAAGAAAAGATATCACAGCAAGGCATGAGAGAGGGTTATTAAACAAATTAAAAAAGCCCCATGGTCAGGCTATGACTTGGTCTTTGAATATGTCATGGAATTTGCCCTTGAACATTTTAGAGTTTGTTTGTTTGCTTGTTTTAGTTGGTTTTTTTTCAATGAAGAATTTACTTAAGCAATAAAATTACAGTGCACTTTAAAATACATTTAAAGAAGATGAACCCCAGAAATTTGGCCAAAAATCATGCCAACATCTGACAGAGGACCTGAGAGTTGATCCAAGTCCTTTCAAGCTCATTAGAATAAGATAAGATAAGATAAGATAAGATAAGATAAGATAAAGCAAAGTAGACTGGGCAGGAATAAAGAAGAAATAAGGAATAAAGAAATAGATTCAGCATACCTAAGAAAAACAATAATATGCAAAAAATAGTATACACTATACAAACTAGAAGAAATATCATCTAGATAATTTAGATATAATTATATCTACATATATGTGTAAGCATGTGTGTGTATATATGATACAATAGTACAGAATGTTAGTACCAGCAGAATGGAATATTTCACAGTGCAGTGGTTGGATGTTAAGAGCAGCAGGTATTAAATATTGCAACCTAAACTATGTACAGACCCCAGTGTGCACACATGTGGTGTGTTTTCACATGTGTACATTACTGCTGTTGTACATTGTTGAGTCTGACAGCAGCTGAAATCGCTCCTTCTCACATTTTGGGTGCAGCAGCCTGTCACTGAAGGAGCTGCACAGTGCTGCAGGGTGACCTGCATGAGGTGAAAGGTGTTATCTAACAGTGATGACAGCTTATCCATCATTTTCCTGTCACTGACTAACTCCACTATGTTAAGAGGGCGTCCCAGAACAGAGCTGGCCTTCTTGATCAGCCTATTCAGCTTCTTCCTGTCCCCAGTGCAGATACTGTTTCGTATTGTTAGTCCAGTCCAGTTTATTGATCAGGTGAACACCCAGGTACTTAAATGAGTCCACTATCTCAATGTCCATTCCCTGGATGTTCACCGGTATAGGTGGAGGATGTTTCAAAGTCCACCACCAGCTCCTTGGTTTTCCCACTGTTGATCTGGAGGTGATTCTGCAGGCACCACCTGACGAAGTCCTCAGTCAGTTCTCTGACTAACCCTAACCCTGGCATCCCCATTGGCGATGAGGCCAACAATTGCTGAGTTGTCAGAGAACTTTGGAAGCAGTTAGCAGATTTACAGGAGAAATCTGTGGTGTTTATGGTGAATAGAAATGGAGCCCAGTCTGTTCCCTATGTGGGGCCTGTACTGCAGATGACCCGGTCAGACACACAGCTCTGGATCCTCATATACTGGGGGCAGTTGGTAAGATAGTCTAGGATCCATGTGGTGAGGTGATTGCCAACACCTGTGTACTCCAACTTGTCTCTCAGGATTGTGGGTATGAATTTCACAAGCTCGGTTTTTGCCTTTTTATGCTATATTTCTATACGTGTTTATACATGTTTCAAAAAAATCCCTTGCACATGTTTCCCATTTTACAGCAAAATGTAAGGAAATGAGGGTTGGCTCAAGTCCTTTGTATAACTGTCCAGTAAAAATACTGATTAATATACAGGTAGAGATTAATGACAAGACCAGTATTGCGTGATTGTATGACACTGTCTATGGGCCAAGTCTCAGGAACACACTATCCAAATAACTTTGCCCTGTATTGCAAGTTAAATGTTAAAAACAGTTATCAGTCCACCTAATTCCAGTCAACCAAGAGGGGAAACACACAACACTGTATAGGTTACAGATAAGAGTCGGGCAAACCCTGGTGAACGAGCCCTATAAAAAGAACACTGTAAGAGGTCTATCCCACCAAGGCACCAGTACACCAACCCTGATTCTTGCCAGGTCTATTACGTGCACTGTTTAAGGGAAGCTCTAAGCATGTGATTATTTTCATAAAGTTAATATGTGTGGTGTATTTGAACCTCAAGTGTTATTATCACTGCACCCTGCTGTTTGAAACCCCTCACATACATTTTATAATGAGGCTAACATATAAAGCACTTTACCTAAATCAGCCGTGGCATTTTATTATCACATTTATCCTGTTTTAAAAACAGGCTGTGTAAGGGTGTTAGCACTTTATTATTATTGTAAAGCAACCTACACAACCATCCAGATACATGGTAAAGAACCATGGTAATGGCCATGAGGTGAGGAAAAGAGGACAGCTAGAGTAAAGCAGAGGTTCTGATTAACAATGAAACATCATGTGGAAGCATTTTGTGTCAAAGAGGAAAGCAACTGTAGTTCTTAAAATGGTCGTGACAGCAATTTTCTAGAGTACACACAGTTATCTGACATCTTAATTCAGATAATTATTTAATTAGGGTGCTCCACTGATAACACATGACTGCTGGTAGTAATTATCATCATAATTTATTTGGACAGTCTCATTCTAATGCTACAGTTTCCATCAAGTCATGATATCTCTGAAATAAATCTACAAACTAAGACACAGCAATGGCTTATATGGTTCTTATATTGTGTTAAAGTCATATAAATTAAATATATAATCACATCTCAAGAGCATGAAGTTGTAAAAGAAGTGTTTAAATAAAACAGTTTTACTAACAGTGATTGTTAGTCAATTTTTCTCATTAAAAACTGTTTAAAAAAATCAAATCTCTTTATATAAAGGTTTACATTTTCTAGTTAAGTTTACTATACAGTCCTGTGAAAAAACGAGTACACCCCATGATTTAATGTGTTTTAGCTTTTAGCTGAACCACTTTTAACAGCAATAACTTAAAGTAATAGTATTCTGTATGCCTAAATTAGTCTCCAACATCCTTGTGGAGGAATTTTGGTGCACGCTTCAGTATAATGTTGCTTTAGCTCATTGAGGTTTGCGCACATTTATTCATGCAAAGCTCTCTCAAGGCCCCAACACAACATTTTAATTAGGCTGATATGTGTACTTTGACTGGGTCATCGTAACACCTTGATTCTTTTCTTTTTCAGTTATTCTGTTTTAGATTTGCTGCTCCCTTCATTGTCCTGTTGTGCAGACTCAGTTTAGGCCAAGCTTTATCTGCTCAATTCTAGAATACTTGTATTCTGGTATATATGGTTGACTCAGTGACTACAAGGTGCTCAGGTCCTGTGTCTTTTTCTAATTTAATGAACTTTAAAATTTTACAACGCGAATTTAGGCCTGTAAACTCTGATGTGCAGCTCTTGCACTGCACGGTCCTTGAGCTTGCTGTGAATTTTGTGGAATGTCCACTCCTGGAATGATTATGGGATTTTATAATCATAACCGAATGCTCCAGATGAGCAGACTCCCAAAACGTCCACTTTTTGGGTCAGGTTAGTTAACCAAGATTAAGTTAGCATGGTCAGTTTCAAGTTTGTCACACTGTGAGACAAAAATGACCAACATTACCCGCATGACATTACCTTGGCCTAGGTGGCCAAAGAGAGAACAACATGATGCAGGTAGATTTTCTAAGTTCATTCCTAGTTATAAATTTTTTTTAAAAAATATATATCAATAAGGGAAAAAAGAAAAGGAATCAAAAGAAAAGGAATCAAAGCAAGTTACAAGAGAGGGATATTGAAAGCTGAAAACAATCTAGTGGTCAGACTTTGACTTGTTCTTTGAAAATGGCATGGAATTTACCATTGAGCATTTTAGAGTTTGTTGTTTTTTCTCAGCATTTTTCCCCCATAAACAATTTACTTAAGCAACAACTGTACCGTGAATGTTACAAGCAATGTTACTTCATGACCACACAGCTATTTTACCTACCACGAATTGGCTGTGGTGAGAAAAAAAGCATCAAAAAGAAAAAAACACATGATCAAAGTATTGTTAAAAAAATTACCTTTTACCACCCATTGTGTTGTCAGAGAAACCTACTGTGTATACTGTGAAACGTTTCATCAATATGATACAATAACAGTTACTTTGTTATGCTTTGAGAGACATTTTGGTGCACTTGTCCCATCAGAGACTGCAAGTTTTATCCTATAATTTAAAAAAAAAGTCTAAAGGGTGGGCCATTTATATGGATACACCGTAATAACATGGGAATGGTTGGTGATATTAAAGTCCTGTTTGTGGCACATTAGTATATGTGAGGGGGCAAACTCCTCAAGATGGGTGATGACCATGGTGGCCATTTAGAAGTCAGCCATCTTGGATACAACTTTTGTTTTTTATATAGGAAGAGGGCCATGTGACACATCAAACTTATTGGTAATGTCACAAGAAAAACAATGGTGTGCTTGGTTTCAACGTAACTTTATTCTTTCATGAGTTATTTACAAGTTTCTGACCACTTATAAAATGTGTTCAATGTGCTGCCCATTGTGTTGGATTGTCAATGCAACCTTCTTCTCCAACTCTTCACACACTGATAGCAACACTGCAGGAGAAATGCCAGCACAGGCATCCAGTATCCGTAGTTTCAGGTGCTGCACATCTCGTATCTTCACACCATAGACAATTGCCTTCAGATGACCCCAAAGATAAAAGTCTAAGGGGGTCAGATCGGGAGACCTTGGGGGCCATTCAACTGGCCCACGATGACCAATCCACTTTCCAGGAAACTGTTCATCTAGGAATGCTCAGACATATCACTCATGGGAAGGGTCGGCGCTATAAAAATGATGGTCTTGCCAAAAATAAACTATTTATTTTCAATGATCCCAAATAAGCCATCACAAGATTGGTTCAGATCTCTAGACTCGTATATTTCTAAATTCCTTTGGAAAGATAAACCCCCACGTATCAGCTTAAAAACACTACAAAGGGCCAAGGATAAAGGAGGATTAGATCTGCCTAACTTTAATCACTATTTTTTAGCCAACAGGCTTCAGTTCATCTCTAGATGGTTTAAACACACCCTCTTAGATGAACCTTGGATAGATGTAGAACAGGCACTATGTAATAACCTAGAAATTTCAGACCTACCATTTATCAGCTCAAACATCAAACGACATGAATGCTTTAAAAGCATCAATATTAGCTCTTCTCTGACAGCATGGTGGGAGTTTCTAAAAATAACAGTCTTCATTAATCCCATGCAAACGTACACCTATCTGGAACAATCCGGACATATTACAAAACAATAATATGATAAATTTTCCAGATTGGAGTTGCAAAGGAATTAAATACTTGGAACATATGTGGGAAGGAACAGACTTTATTTCGTTTGACAGACTAGTTACACAATATGGGATCAACAAGAAACGATTTTTGGAATATCAACAAATTAAATCCATAGTAAAAAAGAAATTTAATCCCAGTGAAGCTGAATTACAAATACCACCAAGTGTGGTACAATTTTTTAGTCTAAAACCCCCCAAATTATTGTCTAAAATATACAGAACACTTTCTAAAATAGATGAATCAATATCCCTTCCTATTACAAAATGGGAAGCAGATTTATCAATCAACTTAGACCCAATCCTTTGGTCTCAGATATGCTTAAAAACCTTTCAATGGATCAGAAATCCCAGTTTGCAATTAATACAATACAAAATAATACACAGAGTGCACTATACTGGTCATAGGATGTTCAAGATGGGCTATACGCCTTCCAACAACTGCTCACACTGCACAGCAAATACACCGGACAATTACATCCACGCTCTTTGGTTCTGTCCACCAGTTCAGAAATTTTGGCGTGAGATATGTGAAGACTTATCAAAGTGTCTGAAATGTAACATTCCAGCCTCCCCTTTAGTATGCTTGCTGGGCAACTTGGATGAGGTCACTGCAAAAATAAAAACAGCCCACGTTGTTTTTACGGCCCTATGCATTGCCAAGAAAATGGTCCTCATTAACTGGAAAAAGTGCAGGGGACCTCTGGTGCATCGGCCCTACTAGGGGGCTCTCTAACTGGTGGGGAGGTTGTTATATCTTTGCAGGTGGTCTCCTCACTACAGGAGCTCACTCTGCAGGTGGGGGGAGAGATATGGGAGAGGTGGAGAATGAACTCAACCTGGGTGTCTATTGTCTTGTGTAGTTTGGAAGATGATTGGATGATGGGGTGGGTGCAGTTTTCTCTGGGGTGGAGTCGGGTGGGCTGCCCCGGACTCTGTGGGGCTGGGCGGTGCTGCTGCTGCGGGTCCCGGTCCAGATGGGCCTGGGCCCCCTTGCCCTGGTGGGTTCCAGAGTGTGGGGGTGCCTACTGGGGTCAGCAGGGGAGCTGGTCCCAGGGAGGGGCCGCTTGCCCCTCCCTTTCTTCCCTCCCCATCCTCAGCTGCCTCCCTATTCCTGCTCTACCACACCCACCGACACACGCAGGGCTTGGGGTGCAGGTATGTCACCAGGGTGCAGGGGAGGGACTCCCCCTCTGTCCCCTTCTGGCCACCTGTGCCTCAATTTTATTCTGCAACCTAGACATCCACATTACTCACACTCTCACATAACACATATAGGGCCTTGGGGGTGCGCACGTTTTACAGCATCCAGAGGATGGTCGGTGTAGTCCAACCCACCTCTGGCGCTGGTGCCCTACCCTCAATTTTAAATGCATTTAGACACTAAGGGTTTTCGGGAGGAGCCGTGCTGCTCCCTGAGAGGAAGCTAGTACCATGCTCTCCTGAGTTTTAAATGCACTTTAGAACAGCACACAGCAACACTACATATGAGCGGGCGTAGGGACGTTTGAGGTCTTCACTCACCCTGATTCTGTTAGCCGTCAGGGCTGGGGGGCTGGGAGGAGGTGCTGGCCGTCAGACTGGGGTCTGGGATGCGGGGCCTCCCTGCTACTGCAGATAAGGAGGTGGTCCGCTTGCCTCCACCCCAGAGAGAAGGGTTACATCTCCTGGGTCTAGGTGCGGCTTGCCCCTCTAAGGGCGGGGGTACCTGGACCTGGAATATGGGTATGTTTGGGGAGTGCGACTGTCTGTGCAGTGTCTATTTGTGTCTGTCTACACGTTGGGTGAGTGCCGAGTATTTGGTTGTGCATATGGGGTGGGAATGCACGTCTGTGTCCGCGTGTGCCTGTTCGTCTGTGTCTATATGTCAGGTTGGGTCTTAGACTCAACCTCTCTGGGTACATCTCAGGCCCTCTAAAGTACGGAGGCCTATCTCCCCTCACCACACTCCCTGCCGGTGGCTGATGCCCTCAGACGTTGGTGTGTTGGTGGTCCTTGTCGTCTGGGGCTGGGCACTCATGTATGTACCGGCTCACTCCTGTGGCCTATTGGCGGGGCTGGGTGCCTGTGGCCCGGCTGGGCTCCTTCCGGGGGGTGGGATGCCCTCAGACCTCTGGCCTCTGGGCCTGAAGCTCGGTCCTCTCTGGCACAGCTGGCTGCCGGCAGAGCCCGCCGGCACGCCACTGCAACCCCCTCTGGCCTCTGCTCCGTAGCTGCGGGGTGACCTCTCCTTTGGGGCTCTACTCAGCTCTTCCCAGGAGGGTGGCACAGTTCCCCCCCCCCTTTGGTGGTCCTCCTCGGGTCCTTGTACTCTGGGGCCTCTGGATATCTGGGGCCTGGATCTCCTCCATACCTGCTTCATACCCTGGTGGACGGGGCTATGGCTCCCCACACTCCCTAGCAGATCGTTACATGGAGAAACCTTTGGAATACAAGCATGCTGATCCACACAGGTATGCACACAGGTGTGCACACAGGTGTACACACGGGTGTTCACAGACGCGGACTACACCTTTCTTGGCTGCTGCCTCAAAGCACATTGTGCGCTGTCTATCTTGCGTGCTGCACAATATCGTTTATTATTTAGTATCTACTGATATCTACTGCTAGCTAGTTTATTGTGATGGTGCTGTTTTTTTTATTATGTTGCTCTTTGTTGTTTGCTTTCTCTTCTGTTTTTTTTCTCCATACAGGTGATCCAGGTGTTTTGTTTGTTTTTCTTTTCTTTTTTTTTCTTTCTTCCATAAAGAGGGAAACACATCATCATGTAGCAATTTCAAATATCCAGTGGCCTTGAGGTTTCCATTGATGAAGAATGGACCCACTATCGTTGTACCCCATATACCACACCAAACCATCACTTTTGTTCTTCCAACAGTCTTGGAGGGATCCATCCAATGTGGGTTAGTGTCAGACCAATAGCGCTGGTTTTGTTTGTTAACTTCACCATTCACATAAAAGTTTGCCTCATCACTGAACAAAATCTTCTGGGTGAACTGAGGATCCTGTTCCAATTTTTGTTTTGTCCATTCTGCAAATTCTGTGCACTGATCTGGGTCATCCTCGCTGAGATGCTGCAGTAGCTGGAGTTTGTAAGGGTGCCATTTGTTAGTAGCTAATATCTGCCGAAGGGATGTTCGACTAATGCCACTCTCCAGTGACATGCGGCGAGTACTACGCTGTGGGCTCTTGCTGAATGAAGCTAGGACAGCCACTAATGTTTCTTCATTAATGACAGTTTTCTTGCGTCCACATTTTGGCAAATCCAACACTGAACCAGTTTCACGAAACTTAGCAAGCAGTTGGAGCATGGGAGATGGGTGGTCTCGTAGGGTGTCTTGCATTGAAATCTGCTGCAATGACCCGGTTACTGCGTTCACCAGATATCAACACAATTTCGATCCGCTCCTCACATGTTAACCTCTTCGACATGTCAATGGCTATGAACCAAGAGAAACTTGTAAATAACTCATGAAAGAATAAAGTTACGTTGAAACCAAGCACACCATTGTTTTTCTTGTGACGTTACCAATAAGTTTGATGTGTCACATGGCCCTCTTCCTATATAAAAAACAAAAGTTGTATCCAAGATGGCCGACTTCTAAATGGCCACCATGGTCATCACCCATCTTGAGGAGTTTGCCCTCTCACATATACTAATGTGCCACAAACAGGACTTTAATATCACCAACCATTCCCATGTTATTATGGTGTATCCATATAAATGGCCCACCCTGTACATTAAAGGAAAATGGCGATGTCACCATCTTTAGGGAACAAGAGGTCACTGAACAGTAATGAAATTATATGAATCATCTACTATTGTTTTTTGCAAATCTCAGCTTAAATATTGGAAAATGTGGCTTGAGAGTGCTCTTTGCCACAAGTAGCAAAGCAGGAGATGAGAGTATGACATTGCATGAGAGATAACAGGGCTCATGTTCTCGTAAAATACATGGAAATTAGTAAACAGCTACTGAAAAAAATTACAAGGTCCAAAACTGACATATTTATAACACTAAAAACAGCTGGTATCTTTTCTTCATGCATTCATGCTTCAAATTATAAATGTGAACTTAATTAGAGGTCATGTAAACTGTCCACTGTTTTGACTCAGGAACTAAAACCTGCTCGTTTTAAACCTCTTTCTCCTACAAAGCTACTAAGATAGGGCATGTTTTTATAAGCAAAGCTCTGCTTTTTCTGATACATGAGCAGATATGGTGAGTAGTTAAGACTGTGATCCCTAACAGCTGTTCCTGCATTAGCTGGGATCAGAGTATTCCCCCGACAGCGAAGCACAACGCCAGTTTACGTTCTGCAACAAGGCTGATTACACCACCACTAATGCATTGTAACTGCCTCCAAACCAAAGTATTTTTATATGAAAAACAAATATGCACTTTTTGTATTTTACCACATCTTTACCACCTCAGCATACAGCCATTATGTACTGTTATTAAATCGATACTCTTTCAGATTAATAACATAATCAAATGTGCACAATAGCAACAGTGCAATGTGTGACACTGTATGTGCATGCTGAGCTTACTTTTCTCACACCTTAAATTGTTAGCAAAATTGCACACATTTGATTTGCTTGAAATAAATATACTATTACCAATATATCTACTGTAAAACATCTCTTATTTGGGTAAAATTGTGTCCGTGTACAAGTGTACACTGTGTGTTTCTAAGTTACAGTTATTTATAGTCAGAGCTAATGTTGTGAGGCTCCATCCCAAGAGATCCCCCAATTACCATGGAATTTAGAAAGCAAAAGCTAAACCAAACAGTCCAAAACAGCGCTAAGAATAGAGTGACCTTAGAGATCATCCAATCTTCCAACATAAATGTAGTTATATCATTGGAAGACAGGGGAAAGAGCACAGAGAGAGCGACAGAGATAGGCTCTTCTGTCTTGAGGAATGCTTTTAGAGTGTTGAGAGCAGATCGTGTGTGAAGGCAGATGTCTCTGCAATAATAGTGGAAACTATCATAAATTATGAACCTAACTTCATGTGCTAACACTCCAAGAGGTTCTTAAGAACCAAACAGGGATAAATTAGAGAGTAATATTCCTGTCCGAGGGAGTGGAAAAAAACTCATTGGAGCCACTAAGTCGTTTTATCTGGTAAAATTTTGATCAATACTTCCTAGAGTTGGCTCAAAATAATGCATAAATAAATAATGCACTGTACCTTAGGACGGATATTTTTTTAAAGCTAAACAAGACAAATCTGCCAAAGCAAGAGTATTTTCTTTAATTATCTTTGCATCTGCGAGATAAATGGTGCAAAGGTGTAGGTGAAAGTATAAAGTTGGTCTCATTTCTCTAAAAGCAATGAGACCAACTGACAATAGTGTCACTGTGAGTTCATGCTGGAGTGTCTAGCATGACACACATTGGGGTCTTGAAACTGGAGCTGCTGGTTGGTCTGGATTTGGAATGGGATTTGGGGTCATGGTGAGCTTGCATGATTGCGTGTTATGCTGCAATCATCTAAATCCTTCCAGAGTCCCTGCTGGTTTCAATAGCATTTAACATAGCAATGGGAATCAATTAAAAGGACTAGTAAGATTCCTAAACACAGACCTCTATTTGTCACAACAGCGTGTAACTCAGAAAAAGAGTGAAATAAAGTATTGAGGCAGACATACGGGAATGAAGGCTGCTTGTTTGTCTGCTTTACAGATACTGTACTTCATATGCTACTGTAAACCTCAAACAGTGCCTTTGATCCTTGAGGCAGCAATTCAGTCTATAAAGCCAAACTACCTGCAAACACACACTGTATCCAAGTGCACAGATGTCTGCACACATTGACACAAGATTTAAGTACATGTCCTTTATGATTACAGTAGAATATATCATGTCAACTAAAACATAGCTTGCAGTATCACCATAACAACCCATAATAACCTATTAAAGCATTTTTACATTAACATCCATAACAGTAGTTATACTCCCACTACTTATATGGTTAGAGCTCCAACTTTTATTTGATTGTTACACAAATTAATAGCTTACTCATGCTACTAAATAAACTTTGAATAAACTACTACCACTTTTAAAAAGAGAACGATGTCTCCAAATATGCTTTAAATAATAGTGAGTCTTTAGGCAACAACAGGGAGAACAGAGCACTTAAGTCATTGAAGTCACTGAAATAATTACAGCACTTGGGCAGTGATAATTCATAAAAACAGTTTCTAAAAACTAATATATATTTATGACAAAGATTAAATGGAAACCCCCCACATAAGTGCTGAAAAATAAAGTGCATAAAAAAACAACATGTTACTGTGTGCCAAGACATTAACTTCCCCATCTCCCCCTTAACACATCACATAAGGTCAGCGACGCTGCAGTTGACCTGTGAATTTGGACTTTTGAAAAACTCTACAGTGGAGTACATTTAAATGGTGCTATGAACTGTAAATGAGGCATTCCAGGAGCATTGGAAGATTTACACAAACTTTTACATTTGTAGTCCCAGAGGCATCACCTCTGTGACACCACTCATACCGCCAAAAGTGAGAAAAGGCTTCACTGATTATGCAAATGATAATCTAGAAAGAGTGTCTATTCTTACAACATCTTCCTGTTCTTCCTACCTTAATACAAAAATTATGAAATGGTAAAACTGTGGTTGAAGGATAGTGGAATAAATCATTGTCCAAAAGGTTACCTACTGAAATAGCAAAATGTATGAATACTTGGTAGCAGAGGGTTCTATTATTCCTTCCATTTTCCAGTGCATGCAATTCCATATTAGATGTTAAATCTCCGTTTCTTGAGCCATGCGAAGCTCTTCTTAAGAGATTATCATGTCTTTCCAACAGAGGTGTGGACTCGAGTCACATGACTTGGACTCGAGTCAGACTCGAGTCATTAATTTTATGACTTTAGACTTGACTTGAAAAAATGTTCTAAGACTTGTGACTTGACTTGGACTTTTACACCAATGACTTGGGACTTGAATTGGACTTGAACCGGTTTACTTGAAAAGACTTGATATTTTACCCCAAATATAAAATTTAACATGCATATTATATAGAGATTGAAAATGTGACGTCATTCACGGGTAGAACCGCAAAGGATTCTGGGAACTCGTGGCAAGCGGTACTAGCGCACGCAGGCTTTCAATTAAAATCAGTTATACAGCGATAAAAAGAAACACAAAAATGTCAAGAAGCTGTTGTATTATTAACTGCAATAGCCGGTCGCATGACAGCCACGGGAAGCCGACGGGTAAAGAGATCGGTTGTTATCGGATTACGTCGTTGAAGAGAAATTGTTCAAGCCATGTTTCCGAAGTAACAAAGACGCGACGGGTGGCCTGGATTGCAGCCATTCAAAGATCAAATATAACGTCCCAGAACACTCCAGCTCACAGGTTAGTCTGCTCCAAGCATTTACACGAAGGTCAGTGTTTTTTAGTAGTTAATACGTCATTTTCATAACATAATTGGTGATATAGGTTACAAGCAAGTCTGGCGCTGAACAGAAATTGTCGCGCTATGCTCCTTTATTTATTGTGCATAAATAGTGAATTGTCCTGACACAATATTGCGTTTCGCTTCTGTTATTATGGTACACTGACAAAAACATATACTTTTATTCACAGGATAAAACAGGTTTTTTGTATCACTAATTGCCCAGTACGATTACAGCATACAATATTATTGTCACTGCTACATTTCTGTGATGCTACCAGAAATTATTTCCACTACTAATTAATTACCGTTGAGCTCAAAGGTCCTATTAATAAACGGTTAACGAATGTGTATTTATGACGACGATTTGTGAGACTGGTAAACTTATGATAGGTACGATGGTCTTTACTTTCTACACGGTGCATTTCAAGGTCCTGCACCCATCCGTCGGTAAACTGTACCTGGGCTTGTTGCAGTGACCTGAAGTTACTAAACTTCATGAGTGTATGCACTCACTCCAAGAACCGTATGATTATAAATATGCATATAAATATGCTAAGATGAGATAGCTGACTTCATCTAACTAGCAAATGTTGTCCAGGCTACGTTGGTGATACAGTTTTTTTTAATGTGTATGATATTTTTGTCATGCGATTTTAAAGCTGGTCCTACAACCGCATCCAAGAATAACATGCAGCTTATCTCAGAACTGTTGGTGAAAATTATTCTTGGAGCTAAGTTTAATTGAGCTGCATTTTAAAGAGGTGCAATTTCACAATTTGTGTATATTTTCTAAGTTCACTATTTTGTCATGTGTTGAGAAAAACACAGATTTTAAAATTACATGGTCTAATATTTACATTTAGCATAACTGCAACATTATTTTTTCTTCTTTTTTTTTTTAAAGACTCAAAAGGACTTGAAATTCAAAGTTTCAGACTTGTGACTTGACTCGGACTTTTACACCAGTGACTTGAGACTCGACTCTGACTTGCCTGACATTACTTGAGACTTGACTTGAGACTTGAGGATAAAGACTTGAGACTTACTTGAGACTTGCAAAACAATGACTTGGTCCCACCTCTGCTTTCCAAGTCTGACTGGATAAGTTATCCTTGAAGGATGTTCTGGATATGAAACAGGGTCTGTGCTAAATTGGACACACCAATAATGCCTCCGCAGGGAGACATACTAATCCGATGGCTCACTCTCTTCAACTGGCTCCTTTTGGAAATGAAAGCAAAACAACTAAAATCTGAGCTCCTTTGGGTAAGTCAGGTCCATGATATTAATATATGCATCATTGTGATCTGCTTGCATTTCAGCTGAAGCTGATGAATACGTGTAGGTAAGTAGGGTGAGACTGTACACCAGTAAGTCGAGAGCTCAGTCAGCCTGATATGAACAGGGCCTAAAGAAAGAGCATGGCAATATCTTCACTTGGGGCAGAATTAACTGTACAATTGATCTTTTTGGTATTTTGTGGCTCACCAACTACATTTCTAAACTTCGTGTTAAAAATTCCAGGTAAGGTCATTTCTCTCTTTTGAAGGGATTTTTTTCATAGGAGTCTTGGGAACACCTTGTCTGGTTCCTCTCACGGACACACTCTGCCTCAGGGGGACGTACCAGGTGCTACCTGCCCAGACAACACAGATCCACCCACCATGAGAACCTTGGGATTTTATAGACACGGATCCTGTAAACTTCACAGTCTTCAGATGACCTGAAAAAATATATAGAATGTTGTGGAATTATATGTCTGTTCATGTTGATTTATATAGATTGGGCATTTAGCATTTATTTTAATGTCTGTTTTTCTGGTGTTTGTAACAGATTAAGTAATATTTTCTTGGCTTGTGTACTGAAAAAAAAAACACAACTCAAATTGTCTCTGAGGTGATAGAGGGGACAGATGAACAGGAAAGAATGAGGTCTTTACAACTGCCAGTTTAGAGATAAGAAGGAAACCTGCTGCGACCAGAGGTCCCACTCTCTCAAGCTGCAGGCCTGAGCTCCCCAGGGGAGCGCATCATTAGGGCCCATATAAACTTTTGAAGTTGTGCGTCCTGGAAAACACCAGGCATGCAAGGCAATAGTTTATGGCTTTAAATACAAACTTAAAAAGTGAAAGAGTGTATGACCCTTGACACTGAGACGACTGCTTCTGAGTTGTTACGTCTTCTGTTTTTCTTGCTTGGACGGATACCTGCCAGTCATAACCTTAGCCACTTTAAGACTCAAAAAGAAAGAAAACTAAAGGACTTCTTTGAAGTTTTTATTTTTTTAACTTCAATCAGTAAACCCCTTACCAGTGATCCAATGCAGCCGAGTAAAACCGCAAATTAATTATGACATTTAAATTGAATAGGAAAGAAATTCTTTTGAGGTTTGTCATTACAGCGAATATTGTAACCGTCAATAAAATAAATGTGAGTCAGTCTGAGATCTGTGGCACGCACAGTGCAAGTCTATTTAAGCACAAGATGTTTCTTGGACAAGACAGAAGGGTTGTAACAAGAGTGAGTCTGCAAGAGTGAGTGAGCATGCAAATGTTCTTAAAGTACTTGTGATTTCAGTCTTCCAAGAGTTTATAGCTCCCTCTCATGTCTGGTGGTTGAGTGACAGTGAGAGGCAGGCAGAGGGTGTTTCTTCATTGCATATCAGCCAGGGACAGCTGACTGGTTGGGATTTAATTGCTCTCAAGTGAGGTCAGCAGGAGGCATTTATCTAAGCAGAGTGCACAACGACAGTGGACGATGCACAGAGTCAGTCTGCCAGAATCCGAGAAACATCCATGGGAATTCACAGAAGCTCCCAGTTCGTGCTTAACTTTTCTGCATCACTGGGTCTGGTTTACCACTGAGACTGCAGCTTTAGATCTAAAGAGCCTTCAAATTAAAACTCTTGCTGAAAGGGAGCGCACCTCTGCCAACTCCTGTCACCACTCAGAGCACATGTAAGTCATTACAATACAGATTTGTTTGTTACAATTAAAGCTATATATTTTGCTTGTTTCAAATTATGTATGTATGTACAGGAATTATAGACAGCACCAGTGATGCAATATTTCATGCTCTGGATCCATGAGAGGGAGATGTATATCTGCATCACCCAAATTTTGATTTACTGCTTGGGAATGTACAAAACATACTTGTGTAAACACAGAAAACCAGAAGCTATTTTGAAAGTTGATTGAAAATGTAATCTTGTATGTAAGTATTAAAATGCATTGTTTCTTTATTACAGTGATATTCTGCATAATATTTCCTGAACTGGACTACAATGCCCCTTGAGGGACAAGAAGATGGAGCAGTAGATGTGCGCCGTCACTGAAGTTTAAAAGAGGGGCATAATCTCGTGATACAATCAGCCAACTTCTGCCAACCTGCTTCCTCTACAGCCACTCTGTCTCACCTCCCCGCCAGGAAGCAGTGCTGCAGTAACGAAAACCAGCAGGTCACAAGTGAGGGGTCAGAAGATCCCTGAGCTGAGGAACGACGCACAGATCTCTATCTTGTATTTCAGTATGTTGTTCACTGATCCCCACTGCATTGTATTATAATGCGCAAATGGATGCTGACATGGAACCTTCAAAATCTGTTCCCGGGACTGTACCTGCATGCAATCTTTCTGTTTGGCAGTGTGTGTGTAGTCTACAGTGACTGCACCCCAGAACAACTTGCCGCCATCATGAACTGCTCCAAACATGAGCGCCACACCAGGAATTATGACTATATGGAGGGAGGAGATGTGCGCATACGACAACTGTTCAGTGGCACGCAGTGGTTCCTAACTATTGATGACTCCGGCAATATCAATGGTACTCAAGACTCTACCAACTGCTACAGTAAGCATCGCTCTTTTTGTGTAGACCAAACGTTTATTATAGGTCCCACTATATATCTATAGGCATTTGCCAAAATGTATGTGAATCTGACGGCTATTACTCTGTTAATAAGTCATGTGTTTCTGTTAGAGCAGCCAAAGTGACAGGTAAAATGGAGCAGGTGGGAGATTTGATGGGTTAAATTACAGCACAGGCTGTAATGAAGTAAACTGAAGGGTCTTGGAGACTTATGACCTGAGACTCACACAGATTCACATTTGTTCTGCCTGATTTACTCTCAGTACTCAGAGCGCCAGAATGAGTTATCAGGGAAAAGAGTGGGAGAGAATATTAGCAATGGAAAAATCAAATTTTGTAATGGATCTGTGGTTGGCTGCTGAGATCAAACACAGAGACAGCAACCACACTGTGTCCAGCCCAAACTTATTCTTTTCTAAAATTAGAAGCCAAATATTTTAAAATAATGATTACCATCTAACTACTTAATGACACATTTTATTTGCTAACCGTGATAAGTGCTTTTTGACACACCTACTTGTTTGAATTGTTGCTCAGGGGCCAACATTTTCTCAAAGGTTGTGAGATAGTACGAGGAGTCTCTGTGTCATGGTGAGGATGTTTTAAGTAGTTATCATTTCCTCCTATCTGACAGTGCCTCCGTGGCTGGAATGTTGGCTTGAAAGAGAGATGCCTCATGGAAAAGATGCTTGTGCAACAACTGGCAATGAAAGACTGAAAAACTGATACGCCCATATGCGGCTGACAGTCGCACGCTAAAAGCACACAAAGTTCTTTGATGAAAGCAGCATGGTGCAGATGTACATGGAATAAATCCGCGATTTATGTTTTTGATTGCAGCGAACAAGAAATCCTTAAAAGCTGATTGCAAAAAGTCTTTTATTACAAAGACAGAAAAGAAAAATAGGAGACCAAAATGAGAAACATTTGCTTTGACCTCTAACACAAATATCAGGTCACTTTTAGTAAATTCATCTTTGTTTTTATGATTTATTATATTACATTGTAGTGTTTTGTTTTTTGTTTTCAGTAAAAGATAAAAATCATATTTTTTTTTGTGGTTCAAGCAAAATGAGGCCATACTGATAAAAGGTATGTTAACCCTCACAGAAAGTCAGACAAACAACAAGCTGGAAATAAATAATTTCTAAACAGCAGGTGGAAAACAGGGACTTCTAGGAAAATAACCTAATAAAAGTAAAGACATATGTTTTGGCACAGTTCTCTGCTGAGTCAGAGCAATCGTAGCATAGTAGACTGGCTGCACCATACTCTACGGCCACCCAACTAAATTCATTGCAATTTAGAATTAGAATTAGAAATGCTTTCTTCCCAAAAGATGGAAAATCACTGTGTTACCGCAGCCAAAACATGACAAATACCTTAGGTCAGTAAACTCACGAGAAGAAAAGGCTCAATTTTGGGGATAAATAAAGCATTTCTAAATCGAATTTGATGAATGTCGAAGTAAAATACATATTACCTGATTAAATCCTGCAGTATTTTGCAGCAAAAATGAAAGCTAAATGGAATCAATTTGCTAAACTTGCACCTCTGTGAAACTACAAGGTGTTTAGTCTGACGCTAACTCCACATTTAACAATATTCCGTGAAAGTTATGTCTGGAGCACATTTCGCAATGAATGTAAACACTGAGGTCCAACAGTGCTCAGAAAGTAGACTTAGGGATTATCCACAAAGTAGTTTACTTAGCCAGTGGCAGCGAGTGATGGCAAATCTGTTTCAACTGAGGACAGCTTGTGAGGCTTTTGCATCAGAGCCAAAATGTTTACAATATGCGTGTAAAAATGTGATCCATCTTTCCACAGTACACCAAACGACTGGAGCTGTTGCACGTTACATTACGGGGATGATGCTCTCAGACGACAAGCATGCAGTTGCATCGATAAATCCCACCAATATATGTGGATTAAACAAACGTTTGGCTGACTCTGAGTCTGTAAACAGGTTTACAAATGAGGTTGTAGCTTTTATAGTGTTAAACTGAACTTTCGAGATTGCCTCTGAAATAAGTAGAAGCCGGGGGGGACCTAAAAGCGGGGTTAAATAAATATGAGTAAACAGTTAAAGGTCAGTAGTATTAAGTCAGATATCAAGAGCAAGAAAAGCACAAACAACATTCCAAGATTGGGAGATCCCATCTGTTTGTGATCTAGCAAACACTCAAATGTGGCATGCTCAGTGTCAGCCTAAAGAGCTTTAATAGACCTCTTCCCCCTACTTTCCCCTCTGCCTATCAAATGAAAGAATTTCTAGAGTATGTAAAAAATCAACAAGGTTTTGAATTGCCTAAAAACACAAGCTCTGAACCAGATTGCCAGTCTGTAAAAAGCACATTTCTCTATTTATTTTAATTTTGCTGCCACTGCCACATCTCACCATTCGCTATTTTTAAACAGAAACATCATATGTTTACAGCATGCAAAGGATTTTTCATATATATGATGGCAATGTTTTTACCAAAGGTCAATGTTATGGATATTTGATTTATGAACTGATAATTGGTGCAGCCTGTTGACATGACATGATTTTTTTTTTTTTTAAGTTACATTTTCGGCTAAAGTCCTACAAGATAACTAAACATCTACTTCACTTTACCCAATAATGTAATCATTTCAAATATTCACGAAAGATCTCCTGTTTTGGAACTCTGGGCAAAGAAATTTGCTGTTTACATCATTTGATTTTCTGTGTTTAAATACTTTAAAAATTCCATCCTTTCAACATGGCACATTGGGAAGAATAAATGTGTTTACCCTCCCACAGATTTGAAAAGCAGGCTTTAAATGCCAGGTCTAAAGCACACGCAAGAAGGTAGTTTTCTCAGTCCCTGGGGAAGAGAGCCCTAATCTGTTTCCCATATGTGCTATGGCATAGGTTGTGGTTTGTGTAAAAGCCACCCAGGCCACTTAACAAAGCTTGGATAAAGTCAGAGAGACCACAGACTGATTAATCACAGGAACCTCCACCTCGTTTGCTAATGAAGATGTATGTGGAGCTGGAGCCAGAGTAAAAGCTGGATGATGACAGCGCCTTATCTCTCCTGTAACATGCCTCCTTTTTCTGACTGTCCGGCAGGTATCCTAGAAATCAGGACAGTGTCCGAGGGAGGCATACTGGCTATAAAAGGCGTAAAAAGCCAGTATTATATTTCTATGAACAAAGCTGGACAGCTGCAAGGAAAGGTAATATTTTTCCACAGGGAGGAAAGTCATATGCTGTTGTCAGCTAATTTAAATCATGCAGAAATAAAACAAACAGTTCAGAGCGTTTACTTAATCATATTAATGGCTTGATGTGTTTCCATTACAGAGGATCTACAACGACAACTGCAACTTTAAGGAGGTTTTCCTAGAAAACTACTTCAATGCTTACTCCTCGGCCAAGTGGACAAAAAAAGAAATGTTCATAGCCCTGTCACAAAAGGGAAAGCCCATGAGAGGGAAGAAGACCAGGAGGGAGCACACTGCATCTCATTTCATCCCTATGAAATGCAAGGCAGAGGAGAGGAGAGTAGACTGAAAAATCAAAGAACTTATCTGCAAAATATCTGTGGATTCAGTCATGCTATACGTGCTAACAGACACTTGAATACACTCCACTTTCACTCCAGTTGCAGATGAGCCAGGACCTGTTTTACAAAATGTTCTCATTTTTAAAACAGAAAACAGAAAGTTCAATTTGAGCACCAAAACAGTTTTTTTTACAGTTTTACTAAGTTGAAACAGGAATTCTGGAAATATCATGAAAGCTATTCTATATTATTGGTGTTTTGAATTGAATAACAATACTTCTTTATAAAAGTGTTTCTATATAATACAGTAAAACTATACAATACAATACAAATATAAATTATACGATGCAGTACAGTCCTGTGTTGTATCTTGTTCAGCGATGAGCTACATTCAGCCAGGTGAGGACAATCGTATGATCACCAGAATAGTCCACAATAAGCTTGACCATGATGTGCTGAAGCAAGCAGGACTTGTTTTTCTTTCTTTCTTTCTTTCTTTTCCCCTCATGGTGCTCAGACCACACAGGGCATCCATTTATCAACCATCCTGTGAAGCGAGCTGGAGGCATACATATTCATACTCACACCTAAAGCCAATTTAGAGTCACCTATTAACCTTACACTTGTTCCTGTTTGGTTCGTTTTTTTGTTTTTTTCTTGGGAATGTCAGACGAAAACCAATCCAACACATGCAAAGTCCACACAAAAAGGCTGCTACTGACTGGCAGGTTCCAACCATGTGCACTGTAGATGCTCGCCAACTCCCTCTGCCTTAGGGTGTGACTTTGAAATGCTCAAATATTCTGCTGCTGATGCTGCTAAAAGATACCCAGATGAAAACACAAAGTGAACACCATAATAAATGCATGTGTTATGTAATCTTTTTCTATCAGAGTGAACAATCCTGTACAAGATTATGATATTTATTTTTACAGATGTTATCTTTACATGTTATGTTACTGTGCTTTTTTGGAAATCGAATTTCCCAGAGGAACCCACCCGAGGGATTAATAAAGTTCTATCTTATCTTATCTTATCTTATCTTTAGGTTACGGATCATTCCCATTTTACTAAGCATGAAAAAGACAGAAATACACCAGGAGATGTATTTATTTTCACCACACTCGTCAAATAGTTGTAACTTTTAACTTCTAGGCCAGCTCTCTCTTCATGATATCACTGCAATATCTCAGTACTAACTATATCACTACAGTACCTTGTTATTTATGGGTGTAAGTTATTTGTTTTATTTACGTAAAATATATGTTGTATGTTAAGGTGTCCCGTTTTCTTTCAATGTAACCCACTTGGATCTTTTACTGTGCAACAGTGGAAATAAAGTATTGCACACTGTATTCAGGTTTTGTTTGTTTTGTTTTGTTTTTGTCCACCAGGGGGTATAAATGGTCAAATAAATTCAGGAAGTAAACTTTGGAGAGAGAAAAAAAGCAATGACCTACTTACATATTCAGAATAGAAACAGAGATACTTTACAGAAAGTTATCTTGCCTAATATTCTGTCTTTTGTCAGCACACCTTCATTACATGTCATATCTATCTATTTATACTCCTGTGCAAAAGTCCCGACCCACCCTCATTTCTTTATATCCTGCTAGGAAAATTGGAAACAGGTTCAGGTATTTTTCGAAGCGCATGCAAACATATATATAAATACAGTATATAAGATGAAAAAGGTTTGTACAATTCTACGGAGCATGAATGTCAATATTTGGTATGACCACCTGTATTCTTCAAACACACCCTGAACTCTCTTGGGCCTACTTTTCTGTCCTTTCTTTAAGTAGTCTTCAGTAATAGTTAGTTAGGAATAGGAAGCTCTTCTTTGATGTTGGCTGCCTTTTGTTCTGTTCTCTGTCAAGATGATCCCACATTGCTTCAATAATGTTGAGGTTCGGGCTCTGGGGAGGTCAATTCATGACTGATAGTGCTCCATTGTGTCTTTTTCTATCCAGGTGCTTTTACTGCAAGGGCAATGTGTTATTGATCACTGTCATGATGAAAAATAATGACAATCAAGCACTGTCCAGGTGGTTTTACATGGTGGGTCAAAATTTGACAGCATTTTTCTGCATTTGTAGTTTCATTAGTTGTGACAAGACCCCCAACACCATGACAGAGCCTCCACTGTGTTTTACAGATGGCTGTAGACATATTAATGATCACTCTATCAGACCTGATGCCACTGATTTTGTGTCCAGTTCTTGTGTAATTTGGCAAAACTCAGCCTTTTCTCCCTGTTTCCCTTGCTTCTATTTTGTCCAACACCTTTTTTCTTAAATTTATTTGAGTTAACCCTAACTTTGCCATTTTATTTTACTGGACTAACCCACACTCTTTTATTCACTTTACTGTGATACATTTTGAAAATTAACCATCTAAGGCACACCATACCAAGATACGGCATGTTCTCAACTAATAGCTCTTTGGGAACCACATTGTTACTACAAAAAATTATGTTTCATGTATGACAGACTGCTCATAACAAAGAACCTAAAGATATAAAAGATAAAGATTAAAACAGGTTCTTTACTAAGTTTTCTAATAAATGTTGACATAATACTGGTTTTACCTTTGGGTTACAAGTATTACATGCATTTTTAAGCTTGAATGATTCTCAGGGAAACATTAAGTGACTTAAAAGAAAGAAATGAGGACTGAGTCAGAAAGCACATATATATGCTTTCAGGCACAACTCTTAAATATGTGTTACTCAGGCCTTGTTTTAATTACTGATAAAACTGTAGAAAATGCATTTTGCTGTGAGTTTGAGCTTAAATGTCTTTGGGGATTGTTCTAGTCTGTTCTTACTGAAAACAGCACAATCCTGAAAGGACACATTGCACAAGAAGCACTCAGTTTCAGACTCTAATATTTCTATAGTACCCTGGGGATATTAAGTAGCATAATAAAATATGTTGATATCTTTAAGTAGATTAAAGACAAACACACTGCAAGGGAACATTTTGAATGTCCTTGGACAATCCTTGATACACAATATAACATCAGTTAACCTGATAAGGGAGGTTAAGATATAACAGAACTATTAATATACAATAGCAGATTTTTTAAAAGTACATTAATGTTGTCAGATTGTTTAGGCAATTGCCTCTGGTTTTCTGCTGTATTATGAAAAGGTGAATTCTTCCCAGTTGAGAAAAATATTGCGGACATGTTGGCAAGGTGCCTACACCACACGTTCATGCATACACTCATATGAGCA
Organism: Diplotaxodon limnothrissa; assembly: GCF_057381915.1. NCBI lineage: Eukaryota > Metazoa > Chordata > Actinopteri > Cichliformes > Cichlidae > Diplotaxodon > Diplotaxodon limnothrissa. The sequence goes on from NC_140596.1 coordinate 29,855,239, forward strand.
CATGTGTGCAGGCCCACAGACAGACATCAGCATAGTGAGTTTTAACTTTTTCCTGGGTTCACATCTGGCTTGGAAAACCCTTGTCAGATAAAGACAGTCAAAATGAGAGTGCAACCCTGTAAAAAAACGTTTGACCCAAACAACATCTGAGCAAGGTGAAGGCTTCTGCCAAGTCACGCAAAGTTAGTCTTAGCAGATAATTTGTAACATACTCAAAATGTAAACACATTTCAGACTCAAGGCTGCGTATTCCCAGCAGGATGAGGAGAAGCCAAAGCCAATGAGAAAGAGAGAAGATTGTCACAGACGTGAAGCTGCAGACGTCCAAGAAAAAAGATGCAACACAGGCACATCGGACATAAATTCTTACAGCTTACACAGTGTTCCAAGACTCTTTATTTCTGAAATCAAAAATCACTGAAATCCTTACTTGCAAAACTCTTGCAAGTAAGGAACATAAGGACAAAGTCACTTCCCATTAAAAAAAAACAGTGCCCTGTAATATTATTACCATCACTATTAATACAAATATAAATATCATGTGTGCAAATAAATTGACATTCAGCCGAATATGTTGTCCATCAGTATTGTTCAATCATCCCCAGTCGTGATAATTTACAGTCAAATTAAAAACTTAAATCTGAAATCAAAGTTCTATATTACCAGATAATAACAGTAGTTCTGAAACAGAGAACGGGTAACTAACTAGCTGTAATTACTGTTGTTCAAGTCAGCAGCATCATTGTGAAAGTGAATGCACAGAAAGCAACATGTGCACCACATTACAAGCACCATATGCAGACAATTGCAGTGTCTGACACTCGCTTTGAACAGTGCAATAGGGAAAAGAAGAATAGGGGGAAAGTTACTAATTTGAGTGAAGAGTAACAGGGAGAGACATTAGAGAGTCTCGTACAAAGTGAAGCAGTGGACTTGGGGCTGCGGGAGAAAGGGGAGGCCCTGAAGGAGGGGGAGAGGGAACACTCAGTTGAACTTGATACATCTCAGGGCTGTAAAACTTTGTTTCCCTGGAGGAAATCTGTTGTTATGCAACCTGGGGAATTCTGTATTTGCAGCTCTTTGCACGGAATCCCCAGACCACCAGATTATTATGAAACAAGATCAGGACCTCCAGCAACTCGCTGCAGCATCACACTTTTACTGAGAAGTAAATTAAATCGGTGCCAAATGAGACCACACAGTGATTACAATATAAATTAGTATTTGACATACCAAGGAGTAATTCACTGGGTTAGTACCATGTAACTGAAGTAAAAAGCGCCACTGGTTTTCAAACTATTGTGCCCTACAACAACACCACCAAACAAAACAAACTACTAAAATGCAAAAATCATCACTGTGCTGGGAAATATTTCTAATTAATCCCCTAAATAAATGTGCAGTCCTAAGTTTACATCCACTCATCATAAGCATGAAGGTAATTCTGTCTATCAATCTTTCAGTCGATCTATCTAGGAAAGACAGATGATGTGGTATGCTTTGGATCATGAGCTATTTCCCTCCCTCTCCATTCTTTTTTCATCCCATCATGACGATAACTAATAAAAGTTCATCTTGGTTTCATCTGTCCAAAGATTTTTCCCAGAACTGCGCCGGCTCTTTTAGATGTTGCGGTCATGGTAGAGGGAGCGAGACAGAGCGAAAGACAAAGAGAGAGCGAGGGACAGAGATCGAACTTGACATTCATAAACAGACTTCATCGACTACACACTGGGGACACTGGGAAGGACACACAGAGGTGAGACTAAGACAGACACGAAAGAGAATGAAATTAAACAAGAAGCAAAAACTAGACACACAAGTAACAAAACTCAGAGACTATCAAAACTGAATATTAAAATCTCAATATTCCCAAAGAAAGAACAGCAAGCCTAAACAAACTCAAAAACCTGGGTCAAAGACTCAGGACCATGACAGTCTTCTTGCAAAATTTAGTATTTAGTATTTAGTATTTATTTATTTATTGTCATTGTCAAGAACAATGAAATTGCGTTTGGGGCTTCCATACAACCCAAAAAAAAAAAGAAAAAAAAGAAGAAAATAATAAATACCCCTTAAAGCCCAAGTGTACATATTTAACCCAGTGTGACTCCAATGCAATAAGACAATCCTTAGCAATAATGTTCGTAGAAATTCAGACAAAGACCTGAGAAACATGACAAAATACAACAATGCAACCCATTCAATATTATTGTACTGTGAGATATGATATCAGATATGATAGTTATCTATTTAAGAAAGAGGGGGGGGGGGGGGGGGGGGGGCAGGAGGGGGAAGAGAATAAAGATATGATGCACCAATGCAGACCAGTTCATTGCTATTAAGAAGTTGGATATGGTTATTGTCCGTGAGAGGGGGGCAGAGAGTTCAGGAGCCTCACAGCCTGTGGATACAGGCTGTTGGCCAGTCTGGATGTTCTGGCCTGTATAGACCTGTACCTTCTCCCTGAGGGCAGCAGATGGAAAAGGTGGCGCGCAGGGTGATGTTGGTCCCGCAGGATACTGTGCACCCTCCTCAGACAGCGAGTGGGGAAGATATTACTGATCTCTGGCAGACTTGTTCCAATAATTCTGCCAGCTTCCTTCACCACCCGCTGGAGTGCTTGCTGATCGGCCTTGGTGCAGCTGGGGAACCACACTAGAAATCCATACGTCAGAACGCTGCTGATGGCACAGTTGTAGAAGTTCAACATCAGAGATCTGGGAATGTGTGCGCTCCGCAGTCTCCTCAGGTAGTAGAGGCGCTGTTGGGCCTTCCGTGCAACTGAGGTGATATGGTTGCCCCAGGACAGGTCCTCGGTCACAGTTACCCCCAAGAATTTAAAACTGCTCACCCTCTCCACCGCCTCACTGCCAATGAAGAGAGGCAGATGGTTGTTATGACCCCTCTTCCGGAAATCTACAATGATCTCCTTGGTCTTTTTGGTGTTTAAGACCAAGTTATTGTCGTGGCACCATGACTCTAGTTGTTGCACCTCTGTCCTATAGTTTGTCTCATCATTGTTGGATATAAGTCCGAGCACTGTAGTGTCATCTGCAAACTTAACAATGAGATTGGACGCGCAGGAGGAAATACAGTCATGGGTGAAGAGAGTGTATAGCAGAGGGCTCAGAACACACCCCTGAGGGGCACCGGTGTTGACCACAAGGGTGGAAGAGGTGTTCTTACCCACTCTGACACTCTGTCTACGGTTAGTGAGGAAGTCCACAATCCAGTTGCACAGAGAGGAGTTAAGTCCCAGTTGGTGGAGTTTGGGACGGAGTTTGTATGGCCGGATGGTATTAAAAGCCGAGCTGTAGTCTACAAAGAGGAGCCGTGCATAGGTGTTCCTGTGTTCCAAGTGCTTCAGTAATGTGTGCAGCACTGTGGCGATCGCATCCTCGGTTGACCGGTTCTCCCTGTATGCAAACTGGTGCGAGTCCAGGGATGGTGGAAAAGCAGCTCTGATGTGTTTAATGACCAGTCTCTCCAGGCATTTGGCGGGAATGGGGGTGAGTGCCACGGGTCTGAAATCGTTCAGACATGTGACATTTGACTAATCTGGCCTTCATGTCCTTGAGGTTAATTAGTGGTTTGCACCTAGTTGTAAATCATCTGTATTTACATTAATGAAAACCTGTCTTATCTGTAGGCCTATACACCTAGAAACACCTAGCTCCCCAAGTAATCTTCATTCAGTTAGATGTTGTGACAGAGTTTTTCTTAACCAAGGAAAGAATTCTGCATTCTTTGGTGCATTTCTTCTTTTTAAGAATGCACCAGATTGTTGATTTGGCCACTCCTAAACTTTGCTTTTTTAGATATTTAGCCACCATCGCTTTCATAAACATTAATTTGACGTCATATTGAGAGTTCCAGTTAAAAACTACTAAAAGCAACTTCAATCCCAAACTGCCATGAAAGGGCAGTTTGGGCAGTCTGTGTAAACTGCCATGAAAGGAGGAGGGATGCGGCTTCTAAACAGCTTATCATTCTGCTGTCCAAACTTTTGAGACTGTGAAAATGGAGAGTAGGTGGTGTATAAAAAGTCTGTAATTTTTACAGTTAATACAAAGGTTTTAGTCAAACCCCTTGAACTGAAGCTGGCAGCCTGCACAATCACAGCTTGATTATTTGGTTTTAAAGGGTGGTGTACAGGGGCAAAACTTGTGCAATTCCTTATATCATAATTCATCAGTTATTTATTAAGCTTCTGTGTTAACATCAACAACTATAATAAATTATTGTTGTTACTATTTTTGTTACACAGAATATGTACACTATGCAAGGGTCAGGCGGCTGTAGTTGTAGTTCAGGATGTCAGGCAGGTCATCTAATTATCAGAAGGTTGGTGGTTCAATTCCTGCCTTCTCCAGTTTGCATGCCAAATACCCTTGGGTGTGATACTAACTCCAAGTTCATCTCTGATGAAATAATCTCAGTATGAGCATGTGTAAATATTAGATAGAAACCGCATATGTATACAAATAGTACTTGTATGAAAGGGTGAATGAGGCAAGCAAGTCCTTTGAGTGCTCAGATAGAGCTGAAAAGTGCTACAAAGATCCAATCCATTTACCAAAATATTACCATATTATTGTGTGTTTACAAATAGAGATATACAGATATATACTAAAAGCCAAATATCTTTTTCTATATCAGGAAAATCTCTACCTTTATTTCTGTTTTTGAATTGCTTCCACACTCAACCTGTTCCAGATTTTGACTCGTAAACACTAAAACATTTTCTGGTAGTACACACATTAATATAGTTTTGAAGTTGCTAAAACCCCTTAAATTACAGCTATGTTCTCTACAGAAAACATACTTTGAATATTTCCTGGTAGCAAATTATTTTTTGCTCCAAGCAAAATGTGTGCTTTCTGGAATTTGTAATTATTGCCACGGACCAGATTCATATGAATAAGCAGAGTCTCTAAGGATTTTTCTTTAAGGTTATTTTTAATATATTATTTTAAATATTTTTGAGAACTATGCACAACTCTTTTTAAATTGCCTAAAATGTATTTTTAAATGCAACAAAAAGCATCACAATACACAGTGTGTGTCTAATATTAAACTTGTAATTTAACTTGTACATTTAAAATCTAGAGGTTTACATGATCATAAACTGTGTTTTATTTTAAGAAAAAAAATTTTTTTCTTTCTAACGTTTACCGAAATACATAAGAGCGAGAGTTGACGTTCATTGGCTGCTAGTATGAGTAACTTAAATCTAACTTCGTAATTTTATTTTACTGGATTAAAGCACACTCATTTATTCACTTTACTTTGATACATTTTGAAAATTAACCATCTATAAATATATATTTATAAATCGCCTGCCATAACACCCCCAAAGGGCACCGAGTAGCACATTCGTTGCTTAGCGACAGGTAACTACCCAGCATTTCCTTCACACGGAGCTGTGCTTCCGGCGTAGAAGAAGACGCTCATGCCGTTGTGCACTTCATTGGTAGGCACTTTTATAATGGGACTTCTTTTTGTAGCTAAGCTAGTGAACCCAGTTGAGCTAACAGTGCACAACAGTGCATCCGTCTTCATTTGATCTTCGCTCCTCTTAACTAGACTTTTTGACTTGTGTCTGTTAACGCTAGCAGCGGGGGCTGAGGAAACGTGACGCTTGCTAACAGAAGCTAGCTCCACTATGTTGAAGCATGGGCAGTGTAAAATACTGACTCTTTTATACTGTCTGTGGTTTCAAAGAAAAGTAACTGCAAGCTGCAGGTGTACGGTTTCTGCTCTATCACATCTCACTGCGCTAGAGAGAGGTTAAAGAGAGCAACGTTTCATGTTGTTTATCCATGTACTAATTACTAATCTGTATTTAGCAAACGCGCTACACTCGGACACCAGCGTTTCCCCATTAGCTGATGCTTACGATCCCCCATGTTTATCAGAAATTCAACAGTATGTACATACAATCACTGGCCCCTTGATTAGGCACACCCTGCTAGTTTAATCTTCAGAGGTGCGTTAATTCTACGTGTCATCGATTCATCAAGGTGATGTAAACTTTTGATTCACAGTCGCTACAGATTGGCCAGTTTGCCAAGAATATCTTCCCCACACCATTACACCAATACCAGTACTGTTAATACAATGCATGATGGATCCATGCTCTCATGCTGTTTTTGCCAAATTGTGATCCTACCATTTGAAAATTGAGACTCAGACCATGCAACATTTTTCCAGTCTTCAATTTTACCAGTTGTTGCCTCAGTCTCCTGTTCTTAGCAGACAGGAGCAGCACCTGATGTGGTCCTTTGCTACTGTAGTCATCAACATGTTTCTTCAGAGATGCTCTCTGCATTCCTTGGTTGTAACGAGTGGTTAATGAATTACTCTTGCCTTGCGATCAGATTGATGCAATCTGGCCATTCTCCTCTCACCTCTGGCAGCAACAAGACATTTTCACCTACAGAACTGACACTTTTCTTCCTATTGTCTTTAAACCCCAGTAGCTCAGATTAGCCCATCTGGCATCAACAGCCATGGGTTTCTCCTTCTTTCTGATGCTTGCTTTGAACTTCATCTCATCTTCTCTTCATGTCCTCTGGAACCATGTCTACTATCCTAAATGGATTATGTTACTGCTATGTGATTGACTAATTAGATATTTCCATTAACAAGATTTATGGTTTTCTGTTTTCTAAGAACTTCTATCTCAGTGACTGTGCTCACAATGTGACGTTTGGGAATTTGACGTGTTCATATTTGAACCAGAAATGGGTAATGTCATATAATGTGATCTTATTCAGTTACCAGAACTGCAGAACTAACATGATGATCTTGCCACTCGTATTAATTTATACTAGCTTCTAATCTGGCCAATGTAAAATCATAAGACGCTACAATAAAATAGTTAAATGAAACATTATTTTTAAAAGATTTACTCATTCCAAGAGTTACAATGCTCTGTTTTATGAAATTTTTTAGATGAAAAGCATTCAAGCTGCACCGTACTATCACAGCAACAAATTTTCCAATCTAATCATTACCAGTCACGCACAATTTTAATGAACTCTTAGCTCTATAACTAGCTTTTTCCATGTTATTGTGTCCTTTGAGTTTAAGTCTTTGTAAATGTTAGATTATTTATGTCTGCTAATATTGGCATTATTTGCTCTGTTATTCTTCATCAGCTATGAGTGTACTTGTGCTCCAAGACAAGTCTGTCAACAGAGCAAAAATGAGCGGCCTGGATCAGGACCAGCGTCATCATCCCAGTTGCCGGGAAAAAACACTGGCCTCTGATTCATCCGACTCCCGTGAGCTTCCCAGTCAGCAGCTCCAGGGGCTCAAATTGGCATCACATGCAGTGCTAGAGGAAGCACAGCAAAGGGGCAGGTTAAAGTGCTCTAAATGTGGAGGCTCGAGGATGTTCTTCTGCTACACATGCTGCTCCTTAGTGGGCATGAGCCTGCAAGATGTCCCCACAGTGAAGGTTTGTAGGAGGTTAGGACTCACCTGCTTTGTCTTTTAACAGAGGCCTTCACCATTGTCTTAATTGGTTGCAAAATGCCTTTTTTTAAAATTATTTAACGTTAAATATTTTGGCATGATGTTGCTGAAATCCAACTCTCCCCTCGACCTGACTTTACACACTGTGTGTTACACTCAGCTTCCTGTGAAGATAGACATCATCAAGCATCCCAACGAGACAGATGGCAAGAGCACTGCCATCCACGCCAAGATTCTCGCACCCAGTGACATCACAATATATACTTACCCCTGCATACCTGAATACCAAAAAGACAAGGTTAGTTCTTTTTTATCCTTGTAGTTGTGTTTTTTATCCTAAAAGAAAGAATGGAGTTTATTTAACTGTAAAACATGCTGTCTGCCTTGTACCTTATGTGGCTTCAGCTAACAATTACGTTTATGATTGATTCATCTGGAAATTACTTCCCAGAAAACTTTTTTGTATCTTCACTTGTCTTGTTTTCACTACTCAGTCAAATAGCATATTCAGTTTTCTATGACACAACACAGAAAAGCATGTGGCATGTTTTGTTTGGAAACAGAGGTTAAATTGATCATCAAAAGTGATTTTCTCTCATCTACTAATCCATGAGTGTCAAACATATGGCCTACAGGCCAGAACAGCGCTTCAAAAGATCCCATCAGGCCTGCTGGATGGCTTGTTGGAGTGTATAATATAAAGAGCGGGGCGGCATATGTAGTTTTTGGACTTTTCTGTGTATTTAGTACCAAAAAGACTTAAAAGCTTCGAGAACTAAAAGGGATCGTGCGAACTGTTATTTTCATCCGATCCAGTGGTCGGAATCATTGTAAGTTTAAAAACTTTCTCAGTGACAAAAACATTACACAAGCACACCATAGCAAACTGAGGAAAGGTGATTGCGCAAAGGAGCTGCGCCCGTGTGTTTCACTGAGCTCACTATACAACAGTCTTGAGTCACTCACCATTTTTTCTTCCAAGACGAAAGCAATTTTTTTGTTATTGAGCAATAGTTCTTCAGGCTTTCTGAAGGTCTATCAAAGTTTGTCTTTGGATTTTGGCTGCTTTTTCACTCATTGTTTTTAGTCCAGTCTTTATACCTGACCATTTTATTAAGAGGAATGTTTGTTTTGTTTTTTTGGTTTGTTAAGCCACTCCCCTTTTGTAAACTGATGGTTCCCTTTCAGAATTTACTTTACACTAAAACCAATGGAAGTAGTTGAGTATTTATTATGCAGCGGCTTTTGCTAGTTTTGAACCAATGTCTGATATCACTGACTTAGCATTTTCTTTGGCATCTATTAGTCTTTTTCTTTATATTGTTGCTTACAATAATTCTCGATACTATGTTGAATTAACTGTATTCATTTCTATTTTAGTGCAGAAATCTAATTTAAGCGTATGTTCTGAAACTGTTGCTCTCCACTAAAGTCAAATTGTAAATGCTTATCTTTTGCATTTTGTACCGTTGTTTATTTTCAGCATAAAAATCTTAGATTTTTACCCAGTCTGCAAACAACCAGTGAAACATTTCTAAAAGATTTAGATTTATTTGCTGCAGCTCCATTCTTCAGTTCAAAGCTCACAGCACTTATGCAATCAGATTGTTATTTCAGCTGAATGAGTTTAGTCCACAAGCCATACATTTGTATTGTTTTTCTTGTCTTCTCATTTATTTAAATCAATTGATTTAGTGTTTTCACTTCTTCAACTTTATCCCTCACCTGTCAAACAGTTTACATCCTGTTCTCTGCTTCCTAAATTTAGCCTTTTATAAATCACCCCACTGTAAAAACACGTGTTCGAGACACATTTTATGCCCCAGCACAGTTTGCATGATGGCGTTCCTCTCCGTCTTCGCTCGCTCCAGGTGGTGTTGGTATTCCCTGGTCCGAGGGCCGTCTCAGTTCAAGACATGATGAAGTGTTTACATGACAGGTCACACGACTCCGCTGATGAACCGTGCAGAAAGAGGTTAAAAACTGAGCAAGTTCAAGGTTCCACACGCACGTCTGAGAGCTCAGAGTCGGGGACGCCAGATGAAGCAAAAAGCTCAGTGTCAAAGGTGGATCCCCTACACAGGGTGGTCTTCATTGACAGCACATGGAACCAGACCAATAAGATCAGCACAGACGAGAGACTGCAAGGTAATCATGAAAGATTGCATTTGAGTGGGTTTCCAAAGAACTCGAGACTGCTGGTGATTATTCACTCACAATTGAATTTACCATGATCTCACGATGTTGTGACTGACGTGTTTCTCCCCCAGATTTGCTCCAGGTAGAGTTGAAGATGAGAAAAACGTGTTTCTGGCGTCATCAAAAGGGCAAGCCGGACACTTATCTAGCTACTATCGAAGCCATATATTATTTTCTCATGGACTTCCACGAGCATTGCCTCGACGAGGAGTACAGCGGAGAATACGACAACCTTCTCTTCTTCTACTCCTACCTGCACTCAATTGTTAACAAAGCCAAAACCTCTGCTGGAAAATGCTGAAGAGGACAGACTAAAAGACATCAAACACTGTAGCTGAAGCGTTTTATGTTAATAGATTCTGATTATGCAGAAAAATAATTTTTAGTTTTTGAACTCGAATGACATTTTCTTATGCATGAATGGACAGTGTGACCGTAGTAGTACAAAGAAAGGAATTTCTGATACATTTAAACATTTTAATTTACAAATTAGTGCACAATGATGTTTGTGTTCTGCTGTAATCACATTTGTTGCAGACCCAATAAACTTGTTTTTGTAAAATAGGTATCTCACATGCCAAAAATTGTAATAACTTTTAAGTTCTTAACAATTGTACACGGCAGTAATGAGTTGTAATTAGTAGAAGGTCTCTCGGATCTTTGCTTGCAGACTGTCACAAGTTTTCTTGGCATCTCCCAGCAACATAGATGTGTTGGGCTTGTAGAAAATGGGGTTATCTACTGCAGCGTAGCCCACACCCAAAGTACGCTTCATCACTATCACCTGGTGGTAATAGTAAGAAAAGAAGGTGGTATATGATTAGATTTTTCTTATTTTGGTACTATATCCTCAAACACATTTCATCTAATAAAGGCAGACCAACCTGTTTGGACTTCCACACCTCCAGGACCGGCATGCCAGCAATTATAGAGTTGGGATCTTCTTGCGCCGCCGAATTCACCGTGTCATTGGCACCGATGACCAGCGCCAAGTCTGTCTCTGTGTGTCATAAACATTTACACGTTTACGCACAAGGCGGATGAACTCAAACTCCGGCGCTGCACTAATCTCCCTCCACCATAAACAGAACCATGTGTGTCAGCCTGCATGCCTGGTTGCTAAGAAAACAATGAGTGTTGTCCTAATAACTTGGCACATCCAAGTATCCAGACATAACATGTGGCCACTTCAAGCGCAGATGAAAAGGAACGGATGCGTTTATTACAAATCACCAATCGAGTAATTTAATCCAACACCTCCCTGCCAAAGTGACAGCCGTGTAACGGTAAATATAACAGATCTTTCTAGAATTTATTTTTAAAAACGGAGCTTGCCTGGGAAGTCGTCATTGATCTCATCCATCTCCAGGACCACGTCATAGGGAACGCCAGCCTCGGCCAAGAGTACGTTCAGCTGGCCGGGCATACGACCGGCCACTGGGTGGATGCCAAACCTGTTGGAGATGTTACAGCACATCACTGATTTTTCACTGAAAACTTGTCTCACACACACACACACACACACACACACACACACACTGATAAAAGAATGTCCTGCCTTGTGTGTGTATATACACACACACACACACACGTGTGTACAAACTAACCTCACAGTCTTGCCTTGTTCCTTCAGCATCTTCACCATATCTGCAATAGGATACTGGGCTTTGGCCGCACACAGACCCCAACCTAACAACATAAATATAGTATTTAGTATTTATTTATTTATTGTCATTGTCAAGAACAATGAAATTGCGTTTGGGGCTTCCATACAACCCCAAAAAAAAAAGAAGAAAATAATAAATACCCCTTAAAACCCAAGTGTACATATTTAACCCAGTGTGACTCCAATGCAGTAAGACAATCCTTAGCAATAATGTTCGTAGAAATTCAGACAAAGACCTGAGAAACATGACAAAATACAACAATGCAACCCATTCAATATTATTGTACTGTGAGATATGATATCAGATATGATAGTTATCTATTTAAGAAAGAGGGGGGGGGGGCAGGAGGGGGAAGAGAATAAAGATATGATGCACCAATGCAGACCAGTTCATTGCTATTAAGAAGTTGGATATGGTTATTGTCCGTGAGAGGGGGGCAGAGAGTTCAGGAGCCTCACAGCCTGTGGATACAGGCTGTTGGCCAGTCTGGATGTTCTGGCCTGTATAGACCTGTACCTTCTCCCTGAGGGCAGCAGATGGAAAAGGTGGCGCGCAGGGTGATGTTGGTCCCGCAGGATACTGTGCACCCTCCTCAGACAGCGAGTGGGGAAGATATTACTGATCTCTGGCAGACTTGTTCCAATAATTCTGCCAGCTTCTTTCACCACCCGCTGGAGTGCTTGCTGATCGGCCTTGGTGCAGCTGGGGAACCACACTAGAAATCCATACGTCAGAACGCTGCTGATGGCACAGTTGTAGAAGTTCAACATCAGAGATCTGGGAATGTGTGCGCTCCGCAGTCTCCTCAGGTAGTAGAGGCGCTGTTGGGCCTTCCGTACAACTGAGGTGATATGGTTGCCCCAGGACAGGTCCTCGGTCACAGTTACCCCCAAGAATTTAAAACTGCTCACCCTCTCCACCGCCTCACTGCCAATGAAGAGAGGCAGATGGTTGTTATGGCCCCTCTTCCGGAAATCTACAATGATCTCCTTGGTCTTTTTGGTGTTTAAGACCAAGTTATTGTCGTGGCACCATGACTCTAGTTGTTGCACCTCTGTCCTATAGTTTGTCTCATCATTGTTGGATATAAGTCCGAGCACTGTAGTGTCATCTGCAAACTTAACAATGAGATTGGACGCGCAGGAGGAAATACAGTCATGGGTGAAGAGAGTGTATAGCAGAGGGCTCAGAACACACCCCTGAGGGGCACCGGTGTTGACCACAAGGGTGGAAGAGGTGTTCTTACCCACTCTGACACTCTGTCTACGGTTAGTGAGGAAGTCCACAATCCAGTTGCACAGAGAGGAGTTAAGTCCCAGTTGGTGGAGTTTGGGACGGAGTTTGTATGGCCGGATGGTATTAAAAGCCGAGCTGTAGTCTATATAAATATAGAAACTTGCAATAGCTGAGCAAATTGGCCTCTTGAACTTAGTAGGACTATAATGGTTATATCTTATCTACATACTCCATAATCCCTTTAGGTTGCTTGAGTCTCCTGTCAAACAGCTTTTCTTTTATTGGATGGGTGCCTGGTCATAGATAAGCATTTCACAGCTATTGTTCATTTCTAAATGACAGGCACAGCAGTCCTGCAGGACAACAGTAAAGCCACATATTCATCACCCTTCATTCCTTCTTTTGTCCTCCACCACCACAAGACTCCTCTCTGTGTTAAATCATAGCAGCCAAAAGTCTGAGAGACATTTTTCTAAGGAAAACTTTTGCATGTGTGGTGTGCATTGGGGTCCCCTGCGTGCAAAGAGCTAGTTACCCTCTGTCTGCATAACCCCTGCTTAACCCTGGTGGTCAGGTACCTTCTAGAGTTCAGCATTACCCCTAATCGAGTTTTTCCAAGCCAGTGACTTGTATCCTGTATCTTCTATAATTCCCCAAACAGCCGGAGCCTTCTGTTTCCTCACTGCCGTGCTTTGTTGTTGACAGCACATGGAGAGTCTGGACCGAATAGCCCTTATGATTTTTCACTGTTTCTCTAATCAAACCAGCATGTTCGACCACACAGCTGTCTCTGCACCAATTCGGAGCCATTGGAAAAAAAACAGCAATCCTGGTATCCAAGCTACACGGAGTGGTTCCTCTCGCACAGGCCGTTCAACAGCTACTCATTTGTCAGACAAGTCTGGCTTTTCTGCTTAATAAATCATGATGTGGGCATTATCTCACACTCTGAAATCCAAACCACCATTATTTAGGCCCCGTGGACAGTTTGTGAACAAACTACTCCCTCTTGTGGTCACTACAGTTCAGCATTCTGAGTTTAATGAAAACGCTACCATCAGATGCCTGACCATTTCCAAGTACTCTGCAAAACATTTGGGCTTTCCCAGAGCTGTTTTTGATCTCACAGAGCAACTTTTTTTGCTTGGTTTTTTTGGTCAGGTGAAAGCAGTTATGTGGGAGATAGATGATGGTACTGATCTAAACTAATGATCTGAAAAATGACATTTGGACTCCACGCCATCTACTGACAGGAGCACCAATATAAATCTCTTATGTTAGTCCAAGTTTCTTTCTACACCTGTCTACACCCATCTCTAAAGGGCTCCATCTGTTTCCAGCACCGTCTCCACCCACAACTGGGGGAAAAAAGTTTTTCTACTTATGTAGAAGATTTAAAGCTTCCACCAAAATTTGCTTACAGACAAAGTGGCAAATGACAAAAGTAGCTGACCTTTGAAGAAAAATATAAATCATGGTGGAGCATTCTTCCAATGCACTGATTGCAAGCTGGCTTTAGCCCAAATTCTAACAGTTTATATCAGTTTACATAATTTTTTGTGCAGCACTAAAAAAAAAAAAAAAATTCCCCAGATGAAACAACTTATAGCTAAGGACTTCAAAAATGAGGAAACTTTGGATGAAGCACAGTGTTATCTAACTTGCTACCTGCTCTTCATGTCTGCTTAAGACTTAATTAACAACTGATAACACAACACACCTGAAACCAATGTTGGAGTGCCAAAAACAGTTTCTTAAATGGCCATTTGAAGCTAACACAAAGAAATAGACATACCAAAACACTTTGTCTCCATTTTAACTCATCTGTTTAAATTCAATCTTTGAGCTTAAAGACATGGCTTCATTAACACATAGATGCCATTACAGGTGGCTATATATCTGTCTGCTGGCCTTCACCTCAGCTAATTCATTTTGCTGGAAACCCTTCAAACGTGAGACCCAGGGAGCCAGAACTGGCCAGCCAAAGAATCCAAGCTAGCCCACCGAATCAGCTATGGAAAAGACTTACAGCTTTTCCTACTAATAAAGACCTTCCACATCGATTATACCAAAGTAAATTAATAGATAAGCAGATCACAGAAACTTCCCGTTTTTATGCTTTACAATCTTTTTTTAAAAGGACATTATCAGTCTCTTAAATAAACAAAGGGGATTTCGACCAGTCCAGCCCACTTAAGGTCAAAGTAGGCTGTACGTGGCACAATGTAAAATGAGTTTGACATCCTTCCTTTAGCCCTGCATTTGTAATGCTTATCTGATAAATAATATGGCACGCTCTGAGACAGCCAATTAAAAAAAATTAAATAAAATCCAAGATCCAGTTCAGTGAGTAAGATTGCATTATTTTACCTGCATGTTACATAGTATACACAGTAGACGTTTATTATGCATTTTCTTAGTGCATTATGCTCAAGTTGTTCTCCATATTGGACATGGCCCAATGACTCGTCATTTTAAAAAAAAAATTTAAAGAAATGATGTATCTTCATTCGCTGCAACCTGGAATCCCTCCCCAATCAAACAGGGTGTTACACCAAAAACCTCCTTAGAATAGCTTTGGTCACTAGATTGCTGTGGTCAACCATATTTTGCCACCATTAACTATAAGAGCAGCGCAAGGTTATCACCAGCAGGTTGGGGGGAAACAAACAAAAATAAAACAGCACATTTTCCCTATCAGCCTGTAGATGCCAGAAAGTCACTGTCTAACCTCTAGGCTTTTATGAATAGGGTCTTCATTCACTTGATCCAACATGACGACACAGGATTCTTCTTCTCTCGCTCTCCCTCTCTCTTCTCCTTTCGGCGTCTCCCTTTAGTGGTCGCCACAGCAATTCATCACCCCTCCCCAGCATCCTCGTCTGTCACACCCACCCTCTGCATGTCCTTCACTACATCCATGAATCTTCTCTGTGGTCTTTCTCTTTTCCTCTTGCCCGGTAGCTATCTCACCCCTCCCCAGCATCCTCGTCTGTCACACCCACCCTCTGCATGTCCTTCACTACATCCATGAATCTTCTCTGTGGTCTTTCTCTTTTCCTCTTGCCCGGTAGCTCCATCTTCAACATCCTTTGTCCAATATATCCACCATTCCTCTTTTGCCCATCTCTGAACTATATCAGCTTTGCGTCTCCAACTTTGTTTCCAAGCTGATCAGCCTGCTCTGTTCCTCTGATGTACCCAAATGAAAATCTTAGCATCTTCAGCTCTGCCAACTCCATTTACGCTTCCTATTTCCTAGTCTCCAAACCATACATTACAGCAGGTCCCTCTACCATCTTGTAAACCTTTCCTTTCACTCCTGCTGCTATCTTTCTGTCAAAAATCATCTCAGTCTTTCCACTATCCTAAATCTCCACCTGCTCCACCCTGCCTGAACCCTTTTCTTCACCTCTCTTGTGCACTGTCCATTGCTTTTGGATGGTCGGATACACTGCTAATCAAACTAGATAGTGCAACCTAATAACTAAATACAGTCACTTACAAGTGGGGTACTATTGTGGTAATATAGGTACCTACATTAAACGAAACAAACTGATAAAAGATCAGTTTCACAGATTGGTTGGTTAGAAAAAGTTACCAATGACAAAGCTGAAAATTACATTCCTCAACAGTGCTTCGAGACATCTGTAAAACAGTGTGTACCTGGAGTAATGATGATGTTGTTGGCTTCTTTGATTATGTCAATGGTTTGGTCCACATTGACCTCGGTGTGAGTGCCAACAATCTCCATGGGCTTACCACCCAATGTTGAGGTGGTGCCGTACCCGCCCAGGATCACGTTTGGCAGGGAGCGGTTCATAGCCTTGAGGAAGAAGCAGCCCAGTGACACGTTTGTATCCTTTTACTTCATGCATAATGCTGGAAATGTGCATCTACTCACCACACACATGATGTAGGAGAGGATTGCACCAGAGGAGCCAATCAGCGCTCCAACAATTGTCATGAGATTGTTGTCAAGCAAGAAGCCTTCGGCACATAGTGCCCATCCTGAGTAGCTGTTCAGCACAGTAATGACCACGGGCATGTCAGCACCTCCGATGGCTGCTGTTAGCGTTACACCCTATGACAGGTTGAATCAGAAAAACAAACAAGTATTTTAACATATTCCAAGTTAGCTAAAACAATTCTTACATTAAAAATCAACTGCTGAAATGTAAATTCACTGAAAGAGATGTTGCCAATCCCCCCCACCCCCTGCCTGTTGGCAGCTTTAATAATGGTCACAAACTCACCATGACAGTGGAAAGCCCAGACACTCCCAGCAGGCACCCCATGCCAGTACCATAACTGGAACTAAGCATAAAGGGCACCATGCCTCCAACAGATGCTGCCATCAGACTGGCATTCAGCATGTGCCGTCCAGGTAGCAGCAGGGGGGCAGAGCTCAAAAGACCTACAACCAAAAAACACATTTTTCAGAGAGGGAAGAGAAACAGTTCTCACACTTTTGTAGGGTTTAAAAGGAACAAGACAAAACAAGTGAGCGTGCTTTTCTTTAACCAGTGTCAGGTGTCTTTGAACCCTCAGACTTATCTGCGAAAGCCTCTAATCAGCTGTCTGAGCATCTGTCTCATCCACAAATCAGCCAGCAACCCTCTACCAACCACAGCCATCCAGTCACTGGCCTGCCCTTCCCATGGCAAATTACCAGAGAGCTTCTCATGTGTTCCTCTTGATTGGTCGGCCTAAAGCGCAAATTAGAGAGTGCTGACACTTACACAGAAACTCCTGGATTTAAGAGGGGATCTTTGGCTTTCAGTAGATGAAAGGAACAATCAGCAGCCGGCCAGACAACCTGATGTGTTTTCATAGAGATTTGTGTGTAATAAGAAGAGCTATGGTCAGATCTGACAGGGACTGACCTCGTCAGATATGGACTGACAATGTGCAAATGAGAGATTAGTGTCAGATCGATTACCTTGAAGCTTGCCATAGGCCACCAGTGATCCACTGAATGTGACGCCTCCGATGTAAGTGCCCAGGTAAGCCACAGTCTTGAGCACACCTGCAGCTGGGTGAGTATCCAGGTGAGGGTACTCAATCATATACTCGGCAATGCATGTGAGAACAGCCGCCAGGCCCACAAGGCTGTGGAAAGCTGCCACAAGCTGGGGCAAGTCTGAGATTTCAATACGCTTGGCAATGGTCAGACCTGTAGTTGAGATATGAAGAAAGTTTAAAAAAAAAAAAAAAATTTAAAAAAGCAGCCAAAAAAAAGTTAAACACCAGAACTACACTTCGCATGCACATTGGCAGAGTCTGACTGCTAGAAACATTTAGGGCATTGAAAAAAAAACATGAAATTAAAAAAAGAAGAAAGAAAAAAGGGGAAAAAATGGTTAAAAGGCAGACACCTGCTTCTAGTTATGGGGCCTGTTCTTCAAAAGGTAATCCCAGGAGTTCAAAGTTGAGGATTTAATTGCGTTTTCTTGAAAACTAAGCGGCTCTTAATGCTGTGTGTATGCGCTCATTCTTAGGATGATTACACTGCCATTCATCTTCCTGCTTCTTAAATTACAATTAACATGTACAACAGAGTGATTGATGCATGTTATGAATTAGCTAGGAGGAGCTAATAACGAAACAAACCGCTAGACTTCAGAGGAGTCATGCCGAAACTTGATCAATTTGTTTTTTATTGAAAACTGAAACCTTGAGGTGCTACGTTATTTGCAAGTCTCCTTCACATGACCCAATGAAACAGCAGGGCATACCGCTTGAGTTGTTATAAGATGAAATTAGAAGCGCTGTGAAGCTACAGTGGGCATTTTGCAGCACAAGAGGTTTTTTTGGGGGGCAGTTTAAGTAAAGAAATATCAGTGAACACAATATCATATCCATTTTAGTTGAATGCATGGAGCCACCTACCCAGGGTTCCCCCACCGGCCATAGCCAGAGACATCTGAGACAGCAGCTCCGGTGAGGGTTTGAGGGCACCGAGGGTGGCAGCAAGGCCCCCTGCCACTCCCATCATGCCGAGGGCGTTCCCCAAGCGACTGCTGCTCTGGGCAGACAGGCCGGCCAGCGCCCCGACACAGCACAAACCTGAGCCCAAGTACATCATCTGAGGAGAAAAAGTGAGAATCAGCATTTTATCATAGCTACATGTTGAGAATGGATCAATAAGTCATCAAAGAATCGAGAAGCAGGATGAAAATTAGTTTAAAGATGAGAGGTAATCCCAATTAAATGAAAGCTTCTGATCTAGACCTGACATCAAAGTGGACCCAGTCTGTTAATCTACAGGGTTTGTTTTGTTTTTTTTTGTTTTTGTTTTTTAAATAGTCTTACATTCTACTTATCATCTTTGTATGGCTCACACTTAAAGAAAATCCCTATATAGCCTCTACCAGGCCTTGATACAGCCCCACAGTGAACTCCCTCAAAGAAAAGATTTGAATAGCAGGTGGGTTGGTTTCTGTGCTCAAGCCAGAACTGTGTACCTGACATGACCATAATGAGAGTTTCCCCATCTCACTGACTCATGCAGAGCCAAGAGTAGAAAGGGAAAAAAACATGTTTAAAACGCATCCACTACTGCAGTAACAGAATCTATGTGAGAGAAAAAAATATATATAAAAAGCTTAATAGGTTCTCTAGGGCGCATCGTTCCAAAACCAGCTGAGAGATCCTCCCAGTACAGCATGCCCAAACACTTCACCTTGGAGGTCTCTAACCAGATGCATCTCAGAAAATTCAAATATTTAAAAGAAGTTCAGTATTTCCCATCAGTTAGTTACAACAAGTGAAAATTTTATATATTGTAGACTCAAAAAAATATGTCATTAGAAGAACAGTATAAATACCTGTAAATGATTCAGCCTACTTAATACACACAACCACAATCATGGAGAAGACTGCTGACTGGACACTTGTATAGATGATTATCACTGAGTCTCTTCTCAAGCAGGATCATTGACTCTTTTCATAGAAGGTCATTAATATAGCACATCAAAACACGTTAATGGAAAGTTGACTGAAATGGAAAAGTGTGGTAGTAACAAGAAAAGTGTCCACAGGTAATAGGGACGCCTGCAGCCTTGAGAGGTTTGTTAAAAAAGAAGTTGATTCAAGAGCTTTGGAGAACGAGTGGACTGAGGCTGGGGTTTGATCTTCCTAAGATCAAACAAAGATCAGAGACAAAGTCAAAAGCATCTTACCTGGGTCAATCTAAAAAATGACTGGACTATTGTGCAGTGGTCCGAAGCCTTTCTTTGCAGATGAAAGTAAATTTCACTTTTTATTTCTAAATCAAGGTCCAAGAGTCTGGAGGGAGCGCAAAGAGGCACACAAGCCGAGGTGTTTGAAATCCAGAGTGAATTTCCTGCAGTCTGATGGTTTGAGATGCCACATCATCTGCCAGTGTTGCTGATGTTTGGCCCACTGTGTTTTATCAACTCCAGAGTCAGTGCAGCTGTCTGCAAGGAGGCTTTAGAGAGCTTCAAGTTTCCATCTGCTGACAAGCTTTATGAAGATGTTGATTTTCTTTTCCCAGCAGGACACGTCACTTTCACACCGTGCCAAAACTAGTACCAAATGGCCTGCTGACCATGTTATTACTGTGCAAGACGGGCCAGACAACTTGACCTGATGAGAAACACCTGATCCAATACAGACAAGCTATCAAAGTAGCATGGGCTTCAGAAACAACTCAGATCCACAAGCGGATTGCCTCCATGGCAACCTGATGCAGTAATTCATGCAACAATCCAGTACTGAGAGCAAGAACAAACACACTCTTCAGAAGCTGGACATTTCTGTATTTGAAATCCTTTTTTGATCGCGCTTAACTTTTCTATTAAACTGACATAACTGCATTTATGTTCATATATGGTAAGCCATATTTAAAGTTAACATAATATTTCAGTTTCAGTCTAATAAATATAAAAATTAAATTATGCATTCATTTCATGGTATCTTCATTTTGTAAGATACAAATTTATACATGAAATTAGATGCACTTAGCAAGCAGAGGTCACCACACTAAAGTACCAGACAGAGTACCATCTACTCTACAACAGCGGTCCCCAATCCCCGGGCCACGGACTGGTACCGGTCTATGAGTCGTTGGGTACAGGTCCGCGAGAGTTATGGCTCGGGTGTGAAATTTATGGTTTTCAGGGTTTTTAATCATTAACTCGGTTTCCCTCAGTCTTTTCCAGTGTCTTATGAATAAAACTTTTTTGCTACCAGTACAGGTTTTATTTTGTTGATTAGTACAACAAATCCAAGACATCTTAAAGGCTGGTCGGTGAAAATATTGTCAGACATAAACTGGTCTGTGGCACAAAAAAGGTTGGGGACCGCTGCTCTACAAACAATTAATTTCACTGTCACGCTACTTAATGCACATTACATTAAGTAGGGGATTGTCAGTGGAAACAAATCTGAGTGAGATGACATGATGTGCATCGTCTCACCTGCTCGATGCTGTACCCAGCAGCCACAGAGGCTCCATATCCTCCAACAAATGTAGCCCCAGGCAGCAAATACAGGTAATTGTACTCAGGAGGGTCGGTGGGCCGTTTAAACATGTCCAGCATCCTCTGGGTGATCAGAAAACCACCTGCACAGGTGCAGAAATAAATGAATGAATTAGCCGTTTTCATTTGTTTGGGTGGGAAATTATTTATGTTCACTGAAGCCATTTTTGTGTCCAGTGTTGAATGTCACACCAGCAATGTTGATGGAGGAAACGAAGGCAGCAGCCAGAGCAAGACTCTCGGGCAGGGAAGAAGGTGTGAGACCTCCACCCATCAGCACCAGGCCTCCCACCGCAGTCAGACCTGACAGAAAAGAATTTGTTAACAAATAAAAAGGAATCACTCAAATATCACCACATCTATACAGATTTTCATGACTTTAATGAGTTCTGACCTGAGATGGCATTGGTGACGGACATGAGAGGTGAGTGCAGAGCGGGGGTCACACCCCACACAGTGTGGTATCCCACTATCCCACCCAAACCAAAGGTGGTGACCATCTGAGTGAAAGCAGCATTGGGCGAGATGATGCCTAGAGCCAGACAGGTAGACAGGCCTAGAGAGAGACAGAGCAAGGCAGTGTTGCTGTTGCCATGTTTGTGCTTTCCCTGCTGCTGTAGTTTCAAGTTTGGTTTCCAGTCCCTTCTTAACCATTGAAGGAATGGAATAACTGAATAAGACAAATAAACATGTCGTTTTATTACCAGCTATTATGATTCATAGTTTCTCTGAAAGAAGTGAAGCGAAATGTTTGAATTTACTGAAAAATATATTCATCGCTGTGCTCAGTTACAGGGGGGCTTCCAAAGGTCACAGTAAGATCTGTTACAATGACTTGTTTTAAAAATGGAAAAATTACAAAGTCAGACTGGAAAGTAAAGGATTTTTCCCCTCATGAATCTTACAATGAAATCCCAAAGAGACATGCTTAAATTGCAAATTGCTTTTCTTGTCCACATACAAAGGTTTCCAGCACATATCCATTATGTAGAAAAGCAGTCCCACTTTACATTTCTTAGTTTTTGGCATACTTGCCATACCCAAATGTTTCAGATCAAACAGATTTTAATATTGGATAACCTGAGTAAACAGGTTTTTAAGGGGGAAAAAGCCACCCCAACCTACCTGAAACTTCTATGTGAAAAACCACCTCCCCCCTAAATGTAATAACTGGTTGAGCCACCCTTGGCAGCAAGAACTGCAATCAAGCATGTGAAAAAACTGGAAATGGGTCTCTCGTGACTGTGGAGGAATTTTGGCCCACTCTTCTTTGCAGAATTGTAATTCAGCCACATTGGAGGATTTGAGCACAAATAACTTGTTTAACCTCCTAAGACCCAAACTTC
Organism: Diplotaxodon limnothrissa; assembly: GCF_057381915.1. Taxonomy (NCBI): domain Eukaryota; kingdom Metazoa; phylum Chordata; class Actinopteri; order Cichliformes; family Cichlidae; genus Diplotaxodon; species Diplotaxodon limnothrissa. The sequence continues at coordinate 29,877,679 of NC_140596.1, forward strand.
ATGGTATGCATTTGTAATTTCGCTTTGCCATTTGGGCTGATTGGGAGCTGATGAATGTAACAACAAAGAGTTACGCAATTTATTTTTTTTAACTGATTTTTGTTTCTGAGAAAAATGAGAGCCACATATGAGGACATTCACATTAAATTTCGATTGAACAGTGGCAGCATGATGTCCTCGTAAGTGGATATCAGGCCCTTGTAGAGCAAAGTTTAGTATTTTGGTCTAGACAACCCAAAATGTGATGTCCACATATGTGGATGCCAGGTCCTAGGAGGTTAAGGTCAAGCATCTAAATCTGATTCAAGTCCACAATTTGATTAGACAACTCCAAAACCTTCATTTTGTTTTTTTAAGACATCAACAGATGGACTTTCTGGTGTGTTTTCAGATCACTGTCCTTCTGCATAACCCAAGTGTGCTTGAGCTTTGGGCTATAAACTCATGGCCAGACATTCTCCTTCAGGATTTTCTGGTAGAGACCAGAATTCATTGTTCCATCAGTTATGGCGAGTTGTACAGGTCTTGAAACAGCAAAGCAACCCCTGACCATTACATTACCACCACCATGTTTGATTGCTGGTATGATGTTCTTTTCATTAAAGGCTGTGTATGCCAGATGTAACTGGACTCAGATCTTCCAAAGATTGTTTTAACTTTTACCTGAAAGGCCAGGTAGGTTTGGGTAGCTTTTTTCCTTAATAAATGAAATAATCATTTAAAAACTTCTGCATTTACTTAAGTTATCTTTGTCTAATATTAATGTCACACTAACACAAGCCATTTAAACTAGGGATGTCCAACTTGAGTCCTCGAGAGCTACTGTCCTGCAGCTTTTAGATCAGGGGTAGGCAACTTCAGGCCTCGAGTGCCAGTGTCCTGCAGGTTTTAGATGTGTCCTTGATCCAACGCAGCTGATTCAAATGGCTAAATTTCCTCCTAACAAACGGCGGATGAGGGCTGCCCGAAGAGTAAACTTCAAGTACTGAATATCATGTCACTTATTTATGTGCAAATGTTTAATAACGAAGAACATTAAAACATTACTGCTGGCCACATGTCGGCAAAGTTATGTGACATTAGTGACGTTTGTACTAACTTGGTTTTAAAGCCTTTACTTTAAAATATACGCCGTTCAATAGCTGACCTTAATCTTACAGAGAATGATCAAAGCTCATGTAGAAACAAACAAAGAAATGAACAAAAGATTTTCTCCTTCATTTCTGTCAAACAAAGCTGTATGATTTAGTATCATGGTTGCTAGGCAACCTGGGCAGCGCAACGGAGGCTAGACCGTCCCATTTCACAAGCCTCGCACTTCCGGCCTTAGCGGTCTTTAAGTACGCGGCCCTTGAGGATCGTTGAGGCTGCGTACTTTAAGGCTGCAGACCCTGAATTGGGATACAGCCCATGTTCTCCAGAGGTCTGGGAATGAACTAATCATTTGATTCAGATGTGCTGACCCAGGGTGATATCTAAAACCTGCAAGACACTGGCACTCGAGGCCTGGAGTTGTCTACCCCTGTTTTAGATGCGTCCCTACTCTAACACAGCTGAATCAGATTGTTGGATTACCTCTTTTCAGCATGCCATCCATTTTGGCAAAGGTCTGATAACAAGCCAGTATTTGATTCAGGTGTGTTGGAACAAGGATGCGCTTAAAAGCTGCAGGACGGTAGCTCTCGAGGACTGGAGTTGGACACCCCTGATTTAAACCAAAAGATAGTGAAAATTGATATTTTACTTTAATTGGATTATTTGCATGCTTTAATTTCAGTACAAATTAATGTTTTACACAGAACAAATCCTCTCAGTGAAGCCAAATAAAGCAGTGCTAAATGTCCCAGAAGTCTGAATACTTCTGTGTTTGTGTTTAACCTGCAGTGTAGACACCAGCAGAGGTCATGGTGCGGTTGAAGGGCGAAACGGACGCCACTTTCTCGGCCTCCAACTCTGCAACCGTTTTCTGTTTCACCGGCGATGGCGGGACTGTTTTTGGAAGGGGTGATGGGAACATGTTCTTGCCTTCCTGAATGCACCAGAAAACACACAAGAAGACCAGAGTGAGGAGAGAGGAGTCCACAAAAGATTTGCGTGAGAAACAGACATCAAGACTTTCACACAGTGGGTGAGCTCTCGAACACGAACTCGTGGACGGCACAGGGGATTACGCTAAACAAAAAAGCAATCACAAACCAGTTAGCAGTGGTTTTGAAAGATAAATTCTCTTTTAAGGGGCTGAATAATGCTTAGTGTAACAAGAGGTAAGCTGATATGTCCTATTGAGGTTGCGTGCTTATTCTGCCATAAACAATGTGTCAAAGCTAAATTCCTGGAAAAGTGTATTTTGAAACGTTCATAACATTCTTGCTGGGATCCAACTTGAGCTATTCCCAGCTGGGACTCTGTTTTGGTACTCAATTGGCGCTCTAGCCAAGCATGACAGGATCTGACAGCGCATGCTGAGAGGGAAGGAGGGATGCCAGTGGGGATGGAAGCTGACAGGAGACAGTCACACGAAAAAAAAAAAAACTCCACCTTCATAACAAGAGTCCCACGGATGACGTGGTCAATTGTTCCATAATCAAATTCTTCTTTGGGCTCATAGTGGAAGTATTCCTTGTCTGGACTAATGGCCTTCAGAAGCTTCAGTATGTTGTTTGAATATAGACTGCTGGCTTGGGTGGCCATGCGGCTGGGCAGGTCTGAGTAGCCGATGTGTGTTACTCCCTAGTTAACAAAAAAGTACATTATTCATACATAAATAAATCATATATATCCCAAATCAGAAATACATCTTTTGCATTCCTTAAAATTATCCAGTTTATCCAAATGTGCAAGCTAGGCCAAAACGTACCCTGTAAACATGCAGCTGTCCGGGCTTTGTGGTCTCGATGTTGCCCCCTGCCTCTGCAGCTAGATCCACCACTACAGAGCCATCCTTCATAGACTCTACAAACTCCTTTTTGATCAGTATGGGTGCACGCTTCCCTGAGTGAGCATAGGACCACAGGTAGAAAGGAATGAGATGCATCAAACAGCATCATGCTGTCTAACAAAGAGGATAGTCAATCCGTATTAAAGATGTAGTGACCCTCATGAAAGCGACATTATGGGGTTGATGGGGCTTAAGCCATAGACAGTATAGAAAAATTGGACGAGGCCACTGTGCCATCATACGTTGGTTAGTTAGATCTAGTTGCAAAGTCCAAAGCGGAGGCTTTTCGCCATCGCCACCTCTTTTGAAAGTGATGAGTGAGGGGCAGACTAGCAGACAATTTACTCAAGTGTCAACAGATAAAATTATACGTTGCTTATGTTTAGGACCAACTCCCACGAAGCCTACTGAGTCCTTAGCTGCTAGATTAAATAAAATAAGCCAACAGCGAGTGAAATTCTCAGCACACTTGCAGAGCAATATTTCATATGTTTATCTCTAATTGACGTTCAGTGTTGCTGTGGAAAAGATGAAATAAAAGCAAATAGTGATGAAACTTTTGATGCCAAACGATAAAGGCAAAAGTGGCTTAAAGTACCGATGTGACTCACCGGGAATCAGGGCAGTGCTGACAATAATGTCGACCTCTTTACACTGCTTGGCAAAAAGAGCCATCTCAGCCTCGATGAACTCCTTTGACATCTCCTTGGCATAACCGCCAACACCCTCGCCAGACTCTTTGAGGTCTACTTCTAAAGGCTCAGCCCCAAACGACTTGAACTGCTCCAGAGCAGCTGGCCTGAAAGTCAAGAAGCAGCCAGCCTATCAGCAAAATTCTGTCCATCATTAATAAGCCTGCAGTTTGAGGCGTTGCCAACCTTATACCTGGTATCAAACCCTCTGACTATGGCTCCCATTGACTTAGCTGCCCCGGCTGCTGCCAAACCAGCCACTCCACCTCCAATAACCAGGACCTGTTTACAACAGAAACATCCAAATGTACCAAGATTTCACTTCACACTTCATTTTTTATTTTAAGTATACTGAAAGGAAAGAAAACGCTGTACTGACTGTCGAAATAGATCATGCTTGGTTGAGTAAAACATAGACTATTACCTTAGCTGGAGGCACTTTTCCTGCAGCTGTAATCTGACCAGTAAAGAACCTGCCAAAGTGGTTGGCAGCCAGAACCACAGCCTTGTACCTACATAACAAAAACTCAAGTCACATTTACATTAACTAAACAAACAGATGAAATCTGGACTTAAAAATACATTTTTGTTTACCCAGCAATGTTAGCCATGGAACTGAGTGCATCGTAGCCTTGTGCAATGGTAACTCTGGGCACCTGATCCATGGCCAGCACAGTGCTCTGCCTCTGTGACAGCTTATTCATCAGCTCCTGGTTCTGTGCTGGATAGATGAAGCTCACCAGGGTGGATTTGGGTTTCAGGAGATCTACCTCACTCAAACTGGGGGCTCGAACCTAAAAAGAAAAAAAAATCTATTTTCCACTCACAATTAAATATAACTGACAGATATGTGGATCTAGTTTGCTTATGTAGCAGCAAATCAAAACATCAGTGCTCATTTTCACAAAGTATACAGATTACTCAAACCAGAGGAGAGTGGTTACTTTGACTGGAACATATCAGGAAGCTCAAAGTGATCATTGGTGTCAGATGCTGCACTGAGATGAGTCTATAGTATGAGGCCTTAAGAAGATTGTTGGTGATTACGGTTTCTGAGCTGTGAAGCTGCAAAGAAGAGTCTGATCTGCGGCCCAAAGCATGCCGGGTACGAACCTTAAGGACCAAGTCTGAGCCGAGGGCTCCCTTAACATCAGTAATGGTGGCTCCAGCATCTCTGTACTGCTGATCGGAGAATTTTGATTCGTCCCCGGCGCCGCTTTCCACCTGCACCCTGAAGCCCTGTTTGACCAGCGCCTGCACCCCAGCCGGAGACAGCGCCACGCGACGCTCATTCTGTAACGTCTCCTTAGGAACTCCAACCACCAGGTCCTTGTAGAGCACACCTGAGGTCAAAAAAACAAAACAAAAAGAAAAAGGGGGAAATAAAACAATGCAGCCGAGAGTGAAGAACTTGGAACTTGTCACACACAAAAAAAAATATGCACAAGACATAAGTTTATCTTCTTTTACGCAACAACGCAGCAGGCATGCGCGTACAGCTGAGATTTGCGTTGCTGGAAACAGTGTCAGGTTACACATTTCTCTCCCTACATGGTGTAGTGACCTCGCCACCATGGAGACATTATTAGCAGGTGATTGGCACCAGGCCAGCACACACACAGAGGCCCTGCAGTCCTATGCAGACACACTCCAAAGTCAAACTTAAAAGATTTCAGCAACTCAAAACTTTGACGAGCACTCTGTGCCGTGTGCCTCGCACACAGCACAGGCTCCATACACAAAAGGCTGTCATCAGAATCAGCCGCACTGCTGTCAAGTTTTTACAGGTCACCTTTAACTGACCTCTCGTCCGCTCTCACATGTTAGCAGCTCTCACGAGCAAAGCCGCCGTCTGCTTTATAGCAGCTTTCCCTATTTTGAGAACATCTCTAGCAACCTGCTGCAAACAGTTTGTGATCTGCAGTGGAAGTTTTCCACTCCTTTGGCCGGCCGGAGCTTGTCCTTGAGTGAACCGTTACGCTCTCATTCCTCAAGTCAGACACGAGAAAGCACGCAAGCCCAGCCTGTCCTCTGTGAAGCAGAGAGATTTGTAAATTTCCTACCTCTGGAGGCCTTTTGGTCCCATAACACAGGGAAAGTCCTGAAATGCCTCCTTCCAGGGAACTTCAGATGGACCCCTCGCTGGGACAGAATGACAGAGGAGCTACAGATGCAGCGGAGAAGGGTCGACATGGCTGCTGAGCGTCCGCCCTGAGGCTCCTACTAAGCTCTTGATTACGAACACAAACAAGGAGAAGTAGAGGTTGGCGATAAGGCGACACTACATCTACAGTCAAATAAAAAAGAACATAATTTTTTAAAAATACCCTCAAAGCAAGTCCCGGGCCCCCCTTTCCCCAAGTCACACACTCAGACTATGCGTGCTGCGAGGCCTACAAACAGCAGAGTGACATTTCAGCCGCACACACACATGCAGAGCACAGGGTTGATTACACACTCCAGGCTTCTCTTCGCGAGAACTGGAATTATGACGGCACAGGGGGGAAAGTGTGCCAAGTGTGGCCTGGTTGTTGTGAGCCGGAGAAGAGCAACCAGTGTGCAGATAACAAAGGGGGGGCTGGAGGGGGGACAGCTCAGATACAGTCAAGACTGGAAAAAATGTGGTGTTTACAAATGTTGGTCTGTCTTATATAAAGACAAATAATGCCACAACCAGAAAGACAAAACAAAACACATGACTGTGGAAACTTGTCATACTTTGGTTGATGTTTTGATTTCTGAGTCACAACAACGTTTTGCTGTTTACCTTCCCTCCCATTCATTCATTCATTCATTCATTCATTTTACTGAATCACACTCAAATCACTGCTCCTCATTCTCCAGTAATCTAGTCACACACTCAAAGACCGGCTGATGGACTTGCTTGTTCTCACACTTGCCTTTCAGGTTTCCAGAAAGAGCGGGTTTCACAGCAGTGTCACCTGCGAGGTTCCTATACCCCCAAAATCCTTCCCGTCTGCTTGCAAGGAGAGACAGACGACCTTCCACAGTTTCCTTATCACTGCCGGACTATTTGAGTATAAATAGTAAGCCCACGTGACTCAGTCATCACCACCTCTGAAGCAGCTAAACTCCTTCAGGCCCTGCGCAGGCTGATACACTGCCACACTCCCACAGAATTAAGGGCTGGATTAAGACGCCCGGGAAGGAAGACACTGGCTGGTCATTTTATTTTAGAGCGGATGAACCGACCGGCTATGGTCCTTACTGTGCAATAAAGTAGCTGTTAAAACAGTATCAGTAAGAACAAACACTTTCAGTCTATCTTGGGCACAAGTAATTGGGGACTACCTGGTGTCGGTGTTGTTAATTAGGCCAGTGAGCATTTTCGTTTCTGCACACAAGGTGACGCCAGAGAGTCAGAGAACGCTGTCCCACCTGTAAATGGTTGGACGGCAAAAACTATTACTGCTCCCTCTCTTTGTTAGTCCCTGTCACGTGATAATGCAATCTTATCGGTTTATAAATTAATATTTACATTTATATTTACATAAAATCCCATAATTGCATTATAGATAGATAGATAGATAGATAGATAGATAGATAGATAGGAACAATTAATAATAATGGTAATTACGGGAATAAAATCATTATTATATTATATTATATTATATTATTCTTTTTTAATGTTTACTTGATATTTGAGGAATAACCTCAGTACAAAACATGTAGCCAAACATTTATTCACACAATAATAGGTCATTTTTAGCAGGTAGGGTTTTTAAAGTATCTTATCCATAGTTTTCTAATGATTGTTGTTTATGGCAAATTCTTTTTCACTTATTTTCATTCCAATCCTTAAACCTGACCATTTTCAGAGAAGTGTTTTTTGTTAAGCTAACCTAACTCTGACTTATGAATCATTCAAACATAAAAAGGCAAAAAAAGAAAAGAAAAAGCATAAAAAGGCACCTTACTCAAGAGATGAACCAGCGTTGTGCCTACACATTACAGACAATTTAGCAAAGAACCGATTTCAAATCTTTTCTTTGGAGAGTTTAGACCAGCAGCCTGTCACAAAACACATCATTTGTTCTCATTTGTTCGGTTGAATTTATGAATTAAAGCCAAAGATAACAAGTTTGGCAGGCATAAAATTAGATCGACAAGTGGAGAACAACAGAAGAAGTGACAGGCCTAAAAAGAACAAAAAAACAAATGCAGCAGACAAATTATATCTAAAAAATAATGTCCTTAAGAAACGGGGGGAAACAGCAAAGGCCTCACACAGGACGTGAGAGTTTCATGTGACCATTCAGTTGCTTGGACCTCTAAATTATTGAAGCAGTGTGCAGAACAAAAGGCAGCCAACATCCAAAGAAGAGCTTTGAATGTCTGTCTAGAAGCCTGGGGAACTATTCCTGAAGACTACGTAAAGAAATCACAAGAAAACCTGACTAAGATAGTTCAGACTGTGTTGAAGAATAAAGATTCCTAAACATTCCAAATATTGACTTTTATGTTCACGAAAATTGTAAAAACTGTCTTTGTCTTATATACTGTATTTCCTAGCAGAAGACTTTTACATAGTAAAGTATAGACGCGGAAGATTAGCGTCACCTCACGCAGGAGGCTGTTTTGGTTGGCCCTGTTATTTTAATGCCACATGGATTTTGTAAACAGTAAAGTAGGAGTTGATATGTTCTGTGTAGTATATAGTTGGTATTATCACCCATTTTATTTCTGATTGTTTGGCTGCTGTCGGCTGGTTTCAGCCGTTTCCGGTACTTAAACCTCTTTGGCTTAGACCCATCTTAATCAGAGTTTTGTCCATTTAGCGCCGCTAAAAGAAGCTCTAACGGCTAGCATGTAGCATGTAGCCTCGGTGAAGTTTTATGCTGCCTCTGAGTTTCTGCTTCGTCTCTCTGCTTCACTAACGTTACGTGCGTGTCTGTCTCTATTTCCCCATCAGGTGGAGTATGGAGCCTCTGAGGCTGCTTTCCGTGGATCCATCAGACCGGGGCTCTCAGAGATGCAGGCTTGGTCCGGGCATGATGTCGGCGCTGGGTGTGCACCTGGGCTCCCCTCTGCTGGTGTCTGTCTCCGGAGGAAGCTGCCTGTGCACTGCCTGGCCCCGGGCTGACTTGGCAGAGGGCTTCCTGCAGATGGACCTGAAATGTTTCTCCCCCAGTCTTCTCTCTGAGCTCCCCTCGCACCTGAGCCTGGACCCCGCTCAGCTCACACCTGTGGTCTGCTCCAAACTGAAAGGCGTCAGGATAACCGTGATAGTCCAGAGTGTCGATTTCAGGAAACGCACACCGCATCGCCTTGTTCATGAGCTCGTAAAAGACACGCTGAAAGGTGTTTGTGTCCATGATGGGTTTTTAATAAACCTGGAGGATTTCGACACAGAGATCAAATATGTTGTTATTGAAAGCATAAGTCCAGAGTCGGATAGTGCTGGATTCATCACCTCGAAGACTGCTGTTGAGATTGCTGGCGTCCAGACACTCCGACATTACAGGAGTCAGCTGCAGGAGCGGCACACGGTGCAGCTGGGGGGGCTGGAGGAGGTGAATCAATTTAAATGACACCTTACAGCATTTTCTTTCCCACTGTACAGCACCTAATGTGTGTGGGCTTTTTGATTGTTTGTTTGGTTTGTTTGTTTGTTTGTTTGTTTTTTTTACAACATTTTAGGTGTCTGCATCACTTAGAGAGATGCTGAAGCTGCCACTTCTCTATCCAAGCACACTGAGCTCTCTCGGTGTATCCTGTCCCAGAGGGGTGCTTCTGGTGGGGCCTCCAGGTGTAGGCAAAACCTTGCTGGTCCGCCAAGTGGTGGGTGAGGTGGGAGCCAGCTTGGTGGTGGTCAGAGGGCCAGAGGTAAAAAAGACGATACTAATCACACCTCATCATAATGTTGATGCCGTCTAATGTTCCTCGTAATACACGAAGCATTTTGCATGTAAATGCATTACCAGTAATTCTGAACAATAATTTCAGGTGGTGGGGGCTCGGCCGGGTGAGAGCGAGGAGACGCTGCGGGCCGTGTTCGAGCGTGCTCGATCGGCAGCAGATGAGGGTCCCTGTGTGCTGTTCTTAGACGAGCTGGACTCTCTGTGTCCGAGGAGAACCAGCTCGTCGGCACCGGAGAACCGGCTGGTTGCTCAGCTTCTCACACTCATGGACGGGATGAATCAGTCTGACCGCTTCCTCATCGTCGGAGCCACCAACCGGCCCGACAGCTTAGACCCAGCACTGCGCCGGCCAGGAAGATTTGACAGAGAGGTGCGTGTCCGCTCACTGTCACGGATCCAGTGTTTTTAATTTTTCTTGAGAAAGATGACATTTGATGACGTTTGTAATTCTTCAATTGGTTTCAGCTGGGTTTTTTTGATTATAAGGCAAGATGTACCTTTTTTACTTTTATATAAAATAAATGTCCAGGTCGGTGAGTTGGTGCAGATATGTGTACGTGAGTCGTTAGTCTCTGAGTGTTCGCCTTTCCCACAGATTATAATCGGAGCTCCAACCTTGCAGCAGAGAAAGGCCATCTTGTCTGTCCTGTGTGAGAGGATGCCTGTGTGTCCCAGTGTGAACCTGACAGCGCTTGCACAAACAACTACAGGCTACGTGGGAGCAGACCTCAGTGCCCTGTGCCGGGAGGCCGCCATGCACGCTATACGGGAAGACTCCAAAGTAACCACAGCGACCTGTCACAGCGAAACAAAACACTAGTTTTTGCTTTTTTGCTACAGGAACGACTCACTTTATTGCAAATTGTGCAGCTGTGTTGTAATTGTAAAGTCAAAGTTGAAGCCTGAATAAGAATCACATTTAGAAATTCATCTCAAAAGGCTCACAGTGAATGTGTTCTTTAGATGTGTGAAAGATTACATAAGAAATAATAGGGAGACTGAGTGGATGACAGCTGTAAAAACCTGTTGCTGTTTCTGTCACTGTCTGCAGTGTTCAGGGGAGCAGCTGGTGAGTATGAAGCACTTTCATGAGGCTTTGAAGTCGGTGCGTCCCTCTTGCCTTAGGAGCAGCATGGGCAGGACGGAGCTCTCTCCGGTGACCTGGGAGCAAATTGGAGGCCTGGATGACGTCAAACTCAAACTAAGACAGGTAGCTAATTGAGTGGCTTTGCTCAAAAATGCACATTTATGTATTCGGAGAAAAAACCTTATTACTGGAGGTTTGTTTTCCCTCATTGTCTCCACGTCAAAGAGCATCGAGTGGCCGATGGCGCACCCTGAAGCCTTTGTTCGTCTAGGTCTGTGTCAACCTCGAGGTGTGCTGCTGTACGGGCCTCCGGGATGCGCAAAGACGACGCTTGTCAAAGCTGCCGCTACTTCCTCCAACTGTGCCTTCCTGTCTGTCAGTGGCGCTGACCTCTACTCTCCCTACGTCGGAGATTCAGAGAAGGCTTTAGCTCAGGTTCTTCCTTTTTATAATCTCGAACAGATGAGCATTAATGATTGTGTCCTCCCTTGTGTTTCGTCCACTAAGCCCTGCGTCTGTCTGTCCCCATGCAGCTGTTTCATCAGGCCCGGGCCTGCGCTCCAAGCATCCTGTTCCTCGATGAGATTGACTCACTGATTGGCTCGCGGTCACACAGTCAAACACCAAACAGCGTACAGACTCGTCTTCTCTCTGTGCTCCTCAACGAGATGGATGGGATCGGCCTGAAGACTCATGAGAGGAGAGGGACGGAGAAGATCCTCCAGGCAGAGGGAGTCGAGGAGAGTCTCACACCTGAGCAGGTCAGCTTCTGGTTCTTCTCTTGAATTTCCAATTTGTTTTGTTTCATTTTGCTTTCGTGGCACACAGGTGAATGTAAAAATAGCACAGATTTTTTCAGGGGTAGACTTCAGATGTTTGGGGTTGACATCTATTGATCTTTGGCTTTACCCTTTTCCTATCGCCCCCAAAATTTCCACATTTGCTTGTAACAGCTGAATTTTTAAAAGTTTATTTTTTTTTTTTTAACCCTATTTTGAGGCAAACTCGTAAAGCTGATTCTGTATAAATGGTTTTTGCTGTTACAGCTTTCCAAAGTAACTGCCCTGAAGATCAGTCAACACTATCAGTCGGTTTCTTAATGAGTGAGGTAGATGTGTGGCGGTCATAATAAGAGCTTTTTGAATTCAGATACTAAAGGAAGTAACAAAGATGCGCTAAACGCTCCTTTATTACAGCTTTTAGCGGAGGACACACTGGAGCATCCTTTATGAAAGAGGACATAATACCATCCTGCAGTTCATTGTGACACACCATCCATCCATCTGTTCATAATTTAATCAACACTTTATGTGCTTTAACTGTTTGACAGTTGGACTGCCAGGAAGTGTGCAACAAAGATGTAATGGTTGTAGCCGCCACAAACAGACCTGACTGTTTAGACAGCGCCCTCCTCAGGCCCGGCAGACTTGATCACATCATTTATGTCCCACCACCAGACCATGAGGTAAAGGACTTCTCAAAACAGGACAAAATATATTACATATACCAGCAATGTTGTAAGAAAGACTTACAACATGAAGAGGTCATTTAAAATAAAGTAACCGCGCCTCTCCTGTCAGCGTATCTGTGTTTAATGACCCTCACTTTCTAATATTTAGGCTCGACTTGCTGTCCTGAAGGTGTGCACAAAGCGTATGCCTGTGGGTGCCGATGTGCGGCTGGAGGATCTCGCAGCAAAGACCGAGCTTTTCTCTGGAGCTGACCTGGAAAATCTTTGCAAAGAGGTGACATAAACTTATGAAATGAATTCTTAGACTTGTAAAATGTAAAATCCTTTCTTGGCGGATAGATTTGAAATAACTGAAAATATCTGTTTGTTTTGCTTTTGTTTTTTTCCTCAGGCTGCTCTTTTGGCATTGCTGGACGGGAACATGGAAGCCTCAGACATCAAACACACGCATTTCCTGCGATCCCTCAGCAAAATGAGCTCCTCTCTGACTGCACAGCAGATCCACAAATATGAAACTCCTCCCCGATGACACACATAATGTTTGACTGATCTTAAAATTGTATCATTACTCAAATATTGTTTTAAAATAAAATAAAAAATTCTAAAATTTGACACACTCTCTCTCTTTTAGTCATTTCAAATAACATCCTTTTTGAGATCGGCTCGAAACCCAACCACCAGTTACTGACCTTCACTTTTACAACATGGCCATGGGAGGGTGCTGCAGACTTAGAAAATATATTGATCATCATCTATAGATGGGTTAACCTCCAGTGGTGCATTTCAGTACAGGAAACTCTCTCTGTGTACGTGCTTATCACCTCGTACAACCTCTTGTCCCGCCTCCATCTCATGAGCTCACACCGTGTCGCACTTAAAAGGAGTTCCCAGCAGCAGGTAAACTGTCACAACATAGCTGCGTGTGAGACTGCTCCTCTTCAGTTTTGCAAGTGGATGCTTGAAGCCTTAGAATAACCACAGTTGAGTGGAAATACACTTAACTCCTCTTTGAGTGCTTAAAACCAATCAGAAAGATGTCTGGATTTTTCCAAATGTTGAGAAAAAGGAAGGAGGTAAGATCATCATCATCATTATTATTATTACTCTGTTGCGTTGAGTTATATCCTGTGTGGGGGGCATTGTGTGTTTTAATTTGTTGGATTGTTTTTTGTGCTGTAGCTCATCCCTCTGATAGGGTTTATGGCTTTTGCTGCAACAGGAGCCACCTCTGCATCGATCTACTTTCTGCTCACTAAACCTGACGTTATGTGAGTGTTACAAAGCTCTTTCTCCTTTATTAAAATAATGCATTTGTCTTATGTTTTTTTTAGATTCATTTGCACTTCTATCTTACTTTCACAGCTGCTTAAACTCTGTTGTGTACAAATACTTAAGAATGCATTTAAATTTACTGTTTATAGTTTGAATAAGACCAGCAACCCAGAGCCATGGGAGAGGCTGGACCCGTCAAAGCCCCAGAAGGTAATGTAATAACATTGCAGAGCACTTAATAATGTTTATATTCTGGCTAATAAGCCTTCCGGTTCTTATCAGCACCAAAATATAAGCAGACTCTCCTCCTGCAGCTTCAATCTGCTGAGTCATTGAGGAAAGAATTTTATCATTAACGCCGGTCATTAATGTCATCGAGAGAAAATAAATTACCACAAGTAATGGCACAGCCCCGGTGCGGCCACATCATTAAGTCTGTTCAGTGTAACACTTATAAATAGGTCAGACGAAGCCTCGTCATGTTTTTTTTTCTTTTAAATTTCTGGCATTTCATTGCAGCTCATCACCATCAATCAGCAGTGGAAGCCCGTGGAGGAGCTGGAGATCGTGAAGAGCCTCACAAAGTGAAAGAGCCCGGGTTTCTCCCGAGAGTCTGACGACACGCCTCCGCTCCCTCCCCCCCCATTAGTCTAACAGAATCGTTTCTGCACAAACTAGGACGCTTTGACACTCAGTGTGCGGAAATGCTTCTGCTCAACTGGTGGGGTTCACCCTGCTCTGTACTGACCTTTCTCAAGGACATCCATCACATCACACCACAATAGGCAAATATGGTAACTGACGACCGTGCAGCCTTTGAGTCCGAGGATGATAATGTTATCTTTCTCTGGGTCTCTGTCAGTATATATTATTACAGAAGTATATATCATTGAATTTATTTTACCAAGGTTGGTGGTCCACGTGTTCTTGCTGTAGATGTGAATGTACGATAGTGTTTTAATGGAAAAGACACAGAATGTTGATTTATTTTGTAATGTACTGTACAGTGATAATAAATTATTTTAAAAATTTTCTGTCCCAGTGCTGCTTTTGTGCTTTATTCAAACTAACGTATTTAAATGTGCTGTCTGCTATAAAACTATAAGCATCATTTAATTCTGAGAGTATGTTTGACCTAGAAATCCATTATGAAGTTAAATGTAGCCAAAAGAGATGCCACACATGGTTAGTTTTAAGCTCTTGTGCATTTTTCTTATAACAGCAGCTTCATGACATCAACGCTGCTGTTTTTCACACCAAACATGCCAACTCATCAAAACAGGAAGGGTGCAGGTGTTACTAATAAGCTTAACTAGCAATACGAGAACCCCGGGGCTAAAAGGCAGCTGAATGGAATTCAGTCTCATTATTCTAATGTGTTTGCACCTGATGTCCACATGCTATCTGTGACACGTCCTGTAAAATATCTCATTAAAAAGGCAGAACACCAAAAACGGTTCAAAACTCACCTTTACACTTTTTCAAGTGAACATAGGAAATTTAGGGCAATCAAAATAAAGGAAGTTCCCTCTTAACTGATGAGGGACATTTTCCAAAATAAACACACTGCTAAAAATAAACCTATTAGCTAATTTATAAAATTAGAGATGCAAGCAAATGGGTCACGGGAGCAGATCTGCACAGGCAGCAAGAAATTAGCCGGACAGCCAGGCTGGACCACAAAATCCACTGTTGAATTTTGAAAAGCTTTACTAAGATACTACGAATCGCTGTTGCACACAGCCTCTTTCACATAAGCTGGTTATCTTTTTCCAGCACACTGGTTATATAAGGAACATTCATTTGGGGGGTTTAAAGCTCCTCTTAGGCCTGTGTGTAATGAATTAAGAACAGAAAAAAAGGATGGCAACAGAGTCCCAATGGTGATGTATGCAATTTTCCATCCTCCCCCCTTCCCATTCCATCCCCACCGTTAACCTTGCAGCTCCATTCCAATGCTTCCCAGGTGTCACATGACCATTATACACAAAATCCAACAATGCTCAAGCAGAAAAGTAAATAGAGATAGAGGCTAATAATCTCAATATCTATGAAAATAATAACAAATAACAAATAAACAATGATATATATATATATATATATATATATATTACAGTATAATATTATAAAAAATAAATATAATATTATATAATATTATATATTATATCTTGTTGCTTTTAAGATAATTTGAATGTGGGTAATTTCATCTTATTTCAAAAGTTTTGCCAAATTCCAACAAGCACAGAGCCAGGTGCATGCTGATGGAGCATGTAGAGGTGACCAGCATCATGGTACCATTCTTTTAGCAGCTGTTGGTCAAACAAACAAGCCCCTATGGTAGTGCTTTGTGAGCACGGGGCAGGAAGACATGTCTGTATTTATTTTAAGCTAAGCTAAAGATATGATAGCCGAAGCTTCAAAGTGTGCAGGCGTGAAATAATACTCTGTTTAAAAAAAAAAAAAACATTTACGTGCTGGAATATTTTGACTAAGAATTGTTGATTTGGGGTTTTTTTCTCTGTATGGTGAAAATAATGCTGTGATGCTGACTAAGAGCAATGTACAGGTCTTCTTATTATCACACAGCTACATGAGCCCCTTCCTCTGTTTGGATGAGTGAATCCTTCCTGAAAGGATAGCCTTAAGAATATGTCATAAAAAAAATACTCCCTCACAAATAGTTGGATATGAAAGGAACAGGTGTAACTAGTAACAGTCAGTGGCTCTGTATTCAAGCATAACTGAAAAACATGCCAGCTTGGTACAATAGCAGCTTTTTGGGACATGGCGTGGTGCCATTATGGGCATTATTAGACCCACCTGTCGTTTTGCAGCAGTGACACGGAAGATTCCCTCAATTTCCTCAAGCAGCCACTGTCTAGGTTTTGATCATATTACATGATTTCATAACTAAACTGTTTGCCAAGCTTTGCCAAAGCTTGCATGCAATTGTATAGGTGTGTGTTTGGGTTTTTAAGCATTTGTCATCTGAGCAATTTTAATCCACAGCAACTGAGTAAACAATCTGCTGCACAAGACGCTCAGACTTAAAGTTCAGCATTAGACGGCTGTTTAGAATTGTTTAGGATGAACTTTTAGGATTCCATTTTGTTTTTTTCACCATCTAATCTCCACTCATCTGCTCCTTTTATGGCCGAGTGGGCATTCAGTGCTCCCATTGTGTTTCAGCATAACAGACAATCCTCTTAACACCCATACTGCATCTCATAAAAGAGCGATAACACCAGAAAGTGTCCGTCCTTTCAAGGCACCACGTGCCCTTCCACAGCCTGCTGAAACAGTGATGGTCCTTAAGGATGAGTCTTATGACTTATTAACCACTAAACAAAGAGAAAGTAAGCAGACGAGTAGTGGGTTTTGTTTCCTGGTCTGTCTGGGCTGCGCTTATTTTTCAGGAAGTTCATTTTCTGCTTGGTTTCAGTTACATGTTGAATTATTAACGCACATGTCGCACATCTTAAAAAACATTTCCTTCCTCTGTTTCTCTGATGCTACATGTGCCGTGAGAGGTGTATATATATATATATATACTACACATACTGTGGACAAGCGCCAACTTGCACTGAGGCTGCCGGCTACAAGTGCTCTCATGTCAAATATAGGCTACTACAGGGGCAGAGGTCACACACAACAGTCACAACATGCTTCTTTTATCAGGTAAGGGGAGCGCAGCTGAAAGCCTATTTAGGGGAACAATGACAGAAGAGGAAGGATATTTTGTGTCTCTGTGTGTTTGTGTGCGCGCTCGTACGTGGTGTTGGAATTTGTGTACGTGACTATGAAACACATCACGACACCACAAATCATGTGACGTCCAAGCAAAGCAGGTATTGTTTGCAGGGCACGTTAAAAAAAATAAGAGATGGAATTTCCTCCTCAGCTAACAGGGGTACAGCTTTAAGACTTAAAAAGTTACCTTCTGCCACTTGTTGTCTCTGAATTAGTATTTTTTTAAAATGCATGTGTGTGAGCTTGAGTGTGATATGCTGCGACTGTAGTAGTTGGTTGTAACAGGAGAGAGACAACAGCAGCGTTTTATGGCCCCCTAAAGTAAGGTAAGGCAGACAGGTACATGCTGTAAACAGTTCTTCCTTTGCCAGACTGCCTTTGGTTCACTGCTTCAGGGGTTTTTGATAAAGAAGCTGTTGCCTGGAAACTGGGGCACTCCTAGATTTTTTTGATATTGTCAGTACTTAACCTCTGATATGTCTACATTTTAAACATTAACTTTGCTCTGTGTATAAAAGCCTCTAACAATGACTCTTTTGATGCTCCATTGCATAATTATGAGTAATCTGGAGTATGTTTGTCTATTTAAAGCTAGATATTCACAAGCACACACTGTGTGTTGACATATTATAGGGTCCATTCAATAATACTTATTTATATTCTAGTTTTTCAGTTTCATTCTGTGAAGACAATAATGGCTCCGTGTAACAACAAGGCATTCATTCAACACCACTCTGCACTGTCATGCTGGTAAAGGAAGTTTTGCTGTATAAACAATAGATTCACCATCCACCTATCTGCTCATCCATCCAATTAAGGGTTGTGGGAGGGGGGTGTGGGGGTGGGCTGGAGCCTATCCCAGATGTCACTGTGAAAGAGGTGTGGCACAATGCGGACGGGTTTCTAGTCCATCACAGGGCTGTTCACCACAAGGAAACATATTCTTTCGTTGTTTTTAGAAGTGCACCACCTAGCGTTGAACAGTGAGTGTACACTTACTGGCCACTTTATTAGGTACACCTTGCTACTTGTTGTGTCAAAAAGTAATCGTCTGAAAAATTAATTTTTGAATTCCTGTGTGGGGTTTTTTAAATGTCTAATATCTTTATTTATATTGGTAAATAAATAAAGTATAATATTATACTGTAATAAACAGGATTCATGAAGAATGTATATAAAAAGAAAATTTTGCAAGTATCTTCACAACTCTGCGTTCTTGTAACTTATCAATCACTTAAGTTATCTTTATAAAACTTTTTGTTGTTATATGTGTTATATATTCTGCCCTCTTGGCCAGATCTCTCTTGAAAAAGACATTTTTTATGTCAATGAGACTTTTTACCTGGATAAATAAATAAAATGAAAGAGTCACTTTGTCAGAAACTGATTGCAGCTTCTACCCATGATAGGAATGTTCTTTCTGGTTCAACATGACTTAATATTATCATGAGAGTTATGTTTAGCATATTGTTTTTTTCACAGATTTTAGGCCATTTATTCATAGTCATTTATTACAGTTTCAATTCTCAAATCCCTTTTTTGGAACAACATCCAGGATGAACCTTCAGAGCAGCCTTAATTCTTCATGGCATAGTTTTAACAAGGTGCCCAAATTATTCCTCAACGAGTTTGGTACATAGTAGCATGACAGCACCACACAGTTGCTTCACACTTCCATGATAAGAACCTACCTGTTCCACCACATCTCAAAGGCACTCTATTGGCTTGAGATCTGGTGCTTGTGAAGCCATTGCTATGATCAAGAAACCAACTGGAGATGACTTGAGCATGGTGGAAGCAGCCAACAGAAGATGGGCACACTGTGGTCATAAACGGCTTGATAACAAAAAGATTGAGGTAAGCTGTGGTGCTTAAATGGTCCAAAGTGTACCAAAGAAATATCTCCCACACCACCAGTAGCCTAAACGATTAATCCAAGGCAGGATGAATCCATTGTTATATGTAATTTATCCTAATTCTAACCCTGGCATCCACTTGTATCAGCAGAAATCTCATCAGACCAGACATTTTTTTACGATTTTCTGTTGTCCAGTTTTGGTGAGCCTGTATGGAATTTGTATGTTATCCTCGTGCCAGCAGGTGTTCCCTGTTAACTGGTGACTCTAAAGTGGTCATGGATGTGAGACTGATGAAGTTTTGATGAACTGTGCTGTACAAATGCATTCAAATGTAACATTTTTTACTGTGAAGCACTTTGGTGTACCCCCCTGGTCATAAACGTGCTATATAAATAAAATTGTATTGTATTATATTGTACCTACTCTAAATGGCTAAATCTAAACTAAATCTAAAGATTGAGTTGTGAAAAAAGTCACTTTTTCATATTTTAAATGTTATTCTTTATAAGTTAGTTACTTTCGTGTAGTATGAATGGCAACAGGTTAGATCTTAATGAATAGGAAAACTTTTTAAAAGTTTTTAAAATACAGTTAAAAGTCCAAAATCAATCCTCTCAGTCAAATTTTACAAAGCTGTACAGTGGGCCAATTCTTGCCCCTGGGCCTTATGTTTGACACCCACAGTCTTGACTATGGCTACATGCCCAGAGTTGCTGACATGTGATTGGCCAATTAGCTAGTATTAGCAACCAGCAGTTGAATAGATGTACTTAATGAAGTCAGTGTACACCTAAATGAGGTCTGTATTGAGCTACAATGTTTCTAACAAAGATTTGCAACTTCTATATTCAGGCTTCTTAAATTTCCAGTTCTCTCTCTTTTTTGTATGAGTAATATCATTCAGAATAAAATATTACAATTTCACAATTAGCAACAGAAAAGAGATAAAGAAAAGTTAACATTTGCCTCTGCTCACTGCAGTTCTAACTATTATTATGCTGCCTTGTGAGCTCGGTTTGTCAAGAAAATCATGGCAGAAACACAAAAAAATTAAAACATTTTATTACAAACAAAAACAGTGATACCGTTCCTGAATTTCCTTGGTGATTAATATCAGAGACATGGAAAGGTTTACGCACAACCCCCCCACAGCCTCTTAACAAGTGAAAGAAAGAACATTTTAAAGATCATAACTGGCAAATCGCAACCTCCTCCATCAAAACAACACAACTCTGAAATACTGGGCATACACCTGTCTGTGTTAAAATACTGTCAGTTGATGATATGGAAAAGAAAGTGGAGTATATAGGATGGATGATACCATGCTGAAGCTATCCGTTTTAGCACGTCCCCTTAGTTAAAGTCATGATTTGATTGTCAGTGGCCTTCTCATCACAATTGAGAAAATGTCAGTATCAAAAAAAGCCAATTAACTTTAAGTGATGGTAATTTTAGTAATTTAAGAATTTCTAAGGTTATTTATTCTCTTAAAGTCTGCCTTTTCACAGACATCAGCTAAATAACATGAAAGCTCCAAAGCACATAATGAGCTATACTGTCTCCTGAAGGGATGCAGTGGTGCAGGTTTTGCTCACTTATTCCACTTGTAAAGAGTACAGTGCCTCACTCTGACCAAATATCTTGTTAGACATGAGGTATGTCAGCTGACATGCTTTGTACGGTAATAAAAATCATAATGTGCAGTTCTAACAAAAGGTAAGATTTACATCTTATAACAAAGCATCAGTGGTGACAAATCAATCTATAAAACAAAAAATAAAAGGTTACATGGTTTAGAAGAGGCCTTGATGGTGAATTAAGGGCAAGTTTTTGTCATTTGACTCAGGTAAAACATTCAACTCCCACTTCAAAAGCTTTGCAAGCGTGAAGACGTGAGGCCCCCAGAGGCTGTAGATCTCTCTTAATTAGATCTGTTGTTATTCCTCTGCCTGTCCTTTGGCACCCCTCTTTTTCCAGTTACATCAGTGTGCTGTGGATCCTGCTGTGGCATTGAGCTGCAGCAGCGCTGTTACATTCAGGGCTCTCTATATATTGCGTTCTCTGCCATCCGTCACTGTGTGATGAACTGCTGACCTCCCTCTTTAGGCGCTAGCCTCCTGGCAGTTTGTGCAACTGCGTGCCACCCTCTGCCTGTGTGTCTGGATCTGCACTGTGCACCTGGTGAGGCCGTAGGTGTGAAGCAGCATGTGACGCGCCTTTGCCTGGACCTCCTCCCAGTTGTTAGCACTGGAGGGCGCTGTGCACACAAAGAGACCTTTAAATATAAATATATATATATATATATATATATATATAAATATATATATATATATATATATATATATATATATATATACACACATACACACACACACACACATACAAACAACAACAACAACAACAACTTGCAACTAACAAACAAACAGCTTATGATAATTAGGGCTGGTGACGCCAACAGACTGGCTCTGTGATTGGCTGCACACTGGACACCGTTTAAACTTTGGTGGAGAAATTATGCATCACGGATAATCCTGTCCACCGTCTGTACCACTTACTGGACAGGAGGCGTTTTCTCCTCTCAGATTCATTCAGCTGTGCTGCCGTGAGGACAGATGCAGGAAATCTCGCAGTAAGTCTAGACATTGCAACACATCTGTCTGAGCAGTATACCAACATGACCAGGCTTTTGATCGACAAACTTAAAAACCTCAGTCAGAGGTGAGGGGTGTGACAACAGCAGTTAGCAGCTTTCTTTGTTACTCCAGGCTTTCTGCTTCTGGCTCTGGGCATGCTTACGTCACATTAAATTCATCTGATCACAAACACATGCAGAAGAATAAATGTAATAGTATATTTACACTAGTGTGCTCTTTTTAAACTGCATGCACTTAAACATTAATGGTTACTCGGTGCATTCAGCTCTGACACTATCCCATAGCCTAATAAAGAAGAGAACTCGATTTGTTGTGTCACCATATCAAAGTGAAATTAATTTTTGATGATGAATAACCTAAAACTGTAACAGATCAGTTTTCTAATGTGTGCTGCAGTAGCTGCAATTCCAACAGCAGAGGGAAAAAAATAAAAGAGCCATCATCGAAGTTAATGTAAATTAAAGTGACAATGTGATGCTCTGTTTGTGTTGCCACAGCTGGGTCACATTTTGGCTGTGTTGACCTCTACAAGATGCATCTATATGTATTCCTGCAGCAGAGAATCCATTCTGAAGAGGATACCGTGAATAAAAGAATCAGTGAAAATGTGGCACTTCCAGTTTCAGTTTACTTCCAGGTGATTTTAACCTGAAACTCTGAACACAATCTGCTCCTGACCATGTTATGTGCTATGGTAATTTAATTCAGTTTAATTCAGAACCTACAACAATACAGAGAAATCCCCCAAAATCAAACAACTCCCTATGAGCAACCACTTAAAGAAAGTGGGGAGGAAAAACTCCCTTTTAACAGGAAGAAACCTCTAACAGAACCAGGCTCAGGGAGGGGCAGCCATCTAGGAAGTGTTAGCCGACACACTGTGGAGGAGAGTGAGAGGTTAATAATAATGAATGAATGCGGAGTGGTGTATAAACACACAGAGTGAAAAGAGGTGAGTGAAGAAGAAATACCCCCAGAAGCCTACAGCTATTGAAGCACCGTGACTCTTAACACTTTATTAGTTAATGGAGGGTTCATGGTCACCTGATCCAGCCCCAACTATGAACTTTATATTAAATTAAAAAAAGAAAAGAAAAAAGGAAAGAAAGAAAGAAAAGAAAGTTTCAAGCCTAGTCTTAAAAGTAGAGAGGGTGTCTGTCTTTCGAATCTGACCTAGTCAAGTAAAAAGATTTCCAACCTGCACCGTTACAACACTACAACACATAACACACACAGACACTAAACTGCTTTACTGCACTGAACTGTATTCTGTTTTTACTTCGTTAAATCGGACAATTTTACACATTGTATTCTATTGAAGTGAAGTGGAACTCTATTGTAGTGCTTTACATATTTGCATAAGAAGCCAAAGACCCCAGGAGGGGACACGAATCCCTCTGGGGTTGTGTCAGGATGGTGTAAAACCTCTGCCAAATCAAACATGCAGAGCTACCCACTATTGTGACCCTTTCCTAAAGGTCAAATGGAGCAGATGAAAGTCGCTCTTTATACTATTGTACTGAGTTGCATAACCATTAAAGATAGTTGTTGTATGTTTGTTATAATTACATTTTTGGCTGCTTTAACACAGGCATGTCCAAGCTTCGGAATACATAAAGTTTATATTATCTTAAGGTGGACGTGGCCATTGTGAGTTTGGCATTCTGGTCATTGCTAAAGAAATCAAGAAATCATATTTTTATCATATTTAATTTTAGGCTGATATCTGCAACTATTGTTGAACTGACTTTTCTGTAGGCAGTGAAAATTCACGCTCCAACTCCAACAATGACTGAACAGCTCCCTCTTGTGTACAATCTACAGCTTAGCGCATGAGTGGACTGTTCTGTGTGCCACATTTCAATACAGTTAAGTGGGTCAGAGTTAAACAGTGAAAGCCAGTTTTATACACTACTTTGTTGCATTGGCTTTATAAACACTTATTTCTAATTTTAAAGCAAAAGCTTGAATTAAGAAAAGTCTATAGTTGTCTAACAATGATAAATAAATAAATGAAGAACTGGCACTTTACTTTTAAAATGGTGGAAAAAACATTTGTGTGGCCCAAACTTTTCAAACATACTCTAGCACGCTACATTTCGCAGCAACCAGTATGAGCACTTTTCCTGCAAATCTTCCCTGCTGTCAAGTCCGATGGGGCCAGAATTATGAAAACAAACAAGTCTGAAAACAAAGAAATTCCAGAGAAGGCTGTGATACAGATGGACAAAGACTCTACACAGACCCTTCGCTTCTGACATTTAAAGCACAGACAAATCAGTACAGGAAATGGCACAAATAAGAGAAGCTTGCTAAACCACAGCCCAGATGTGCTTCCTCAGCAGAAAGTTCATGACGTCACTAACTCTATCTTGCACAAAAGAAGTCACTGCCAACAGATTTTTAAAATATATTTAAACTAGACTTAAAGGAATTCTTAATGTAAATTTTACTTTTTTTGTCAATTCTGACTACATGGTTATCATTGTATAAGCTCACTGAATAATTCTTGTTATTGATAATTGTTCTGCTCGTCCTGAAGGAAATATTTAATCCAATTTGGTACTGGCAAAGTATACCTAATGAAGTGGCCAGTGAGTGTATTACATCCATTGTAAAGTACACGACTAAAGAAAAAGTGTTCATCATCTGTGTGCAAACAATGACAACTGTTTTTTGTGTGAAAAGAAGTTCTGTTTTTCAGTGTTTCAGTAGTTTCTAGGTAACATTCAAGAAGATGTTTCGTCAATCCCAAATTGAACAGGGTTTTTCCTGCATACAGAAATCCCCCCAAAAGCTTTAGCCAGATGAAAAATCACCTGCTCTGCACTGTCGTGAAATTGTGGTTTTTATTTTCAATCACATTACACATTTCTTATTGCAGCTACTCACTCAGCTGGAGATGCACCAGTGCTGCAGTCTTGTCTGCCGTCAGCGCCCAGACGTTCAGCTCATCGACTGATTGGACATCCTCCAGCTTAAGGAGGTCCTCTCTGATTCGCTGAGTGTCCAGGTGCCTGGGAACACCTGACACAGCAAGAGAAAACGTCAGCAAACAAATTAGTGTGCCCATCCCGCTCTATACTGTTTAAGGTAAACAGAATGCCCTGATGGGATTCTGCAACAGGAGATGGGACTTACCCTCCAAAACGATGACTCCTGTGTCTCGTAAGATGCGTAATGTGGTAAAAAGAACCAGAATGGAGAAGATGTACGTGCAGATGGGGTCTGCCAACTTTAACTCTGGCTGTGAAATCACAAAGCTACATCAAACCTCCTGAATCTTCTCAATTAATCTTCTTTTTATATTTTATTAAATACAATTTATCATACATCAGACCTACACTGTTGTAAAGCTCCATAACTACTACTTCCAAAAGGCAAAATTCACATGTTTAGCAACTTCAGTGACATTTCCATTTTAGTTAGTTTAATTGGTTCTAAATGCAGGTTTGATAAGGACAAAGGGACATCAACACTTCTTTTTAACTTGTCACTGAGGAAGATAATAAAACAAAACTTTTTCACTTTATGCTGTGGAATAACATTCAAGATCATTTTCAATCAGTTAAGTGTGTCTCAAATGAAATTTATGCAAAGCAAATACACCTGCAGTATTAAAAATAAATATAAGCTGTTAAAAAAAAAAAAAGCAAACAAACACATACCTTGAACCGGACAATGTAAGCAGCTATGAGCACTCCGACACTCTGGAGGAGATCTCCCAAAGCATGGATGAATGCAGCTCTTACGGCGAGGCTGCCATGTGGCCTCTGCTGCTGAGCCGACTGTGAACTTGAAGCACCAGCAGGGGCGGGAGACTGACCGTGGCTGTGGCCGTGGCCGTGGCTATGTGAGTGCAGGTGACCATCTTGGTTTAACAAGAAGCCCATTCTATCATAGCCAGGGAAGCAAACAAGAAGTAATTGAGTCATTTTGTATATTTTTTTCCCTGCTACCACCAGGGGTTTAAAGACTTGCAGTCACAAGCTGTGGTTAAACATTACACACTGAAGATGTGTGTAATATTACTTACATAATGTTAACAGCCACCCCCACAGCTGCAGTGATGAGCATGACATCGCCGTCTATGCTGAAGTCCTGTTTTATTGTCCTTTGAACTGCCTCATAGAGCAGTATGCCAGTCAGTATATAGATGAGCAGCACACTGAGGACTGCTGCTACCACCTCTAGAAAGGAAGAAACAACCAGTTTATCTTTATCTACCAGTCTAGGAAATTAAGGGTTTTTGTTTTTTTTTTTTTAGACCATCCAATCTAATCTCGCATTTCTATTCAATGTTACTAAGTATTATCAGGCAACTTAGAATAAGACACTATCATGATATAACGCTTCTATGACACTACCCCCCAAAAAGCAGAGATGATCTTATTCTTACTCAGTTACTATAACTCAGTTCATTCGCTCTGCCCACTGTGGACCATTTTCTTCCTGTCAGGTTTAATTTTTACTGAAAGTTAAACAGAGTTTACTGCACCTTCACCCCCTGATCTAACATTTGTTTTCCAAGTTATATGCTGTTCCTGATCAAATATAATTTCTATTTATGGCTCAAACACAAGTCTAGTGTGAACCTTAATTTTAATTTAAGTGGACACCACCATGTGGGGTTTTCCCGGCTCAGAGAGACTTTTTCTTCTATGTAGGAAAAACCCTTCTATTTGTCTACTGACAAATTGTTCCTCCCCAATACCCTGTGTTAGTTTTTTCCCTGTTTTAGTTTATTTCTAGTCCACCTTAAGCTCATGTTTTGCTTTGTATTATTTCACCATGTCTTATCTGAGCCAATGAGTATGCTGTTTAAGAAGACATAAATCTTGGGAGAATGAAGAAATTTGTAGTGTTAAAAATCTGCTCTGTCATATTTATAAGTGTTGAACTGATAAAATGTAGCAGACCAAAGCAATCACGTGTCAAAGAGGTGCGTATTAATTAATTTATTTATTAAAGAAAGCAAAAAGAAAAAAACAAAAGAAAAAACAGAACTATCCTGGTTTACATTACATTTAAATACAAAAAGAAAGAAAACTGTAAGTCAGGTTCCCTGCTGGGTCTTTTATTATCCCAGAGATTCCTCAGAGATGTCTTCCAATAACCACAGATTTCCACATTTCACAAATGGAACCAGCTAGGATGAACTTTTGGCATTTCTGACTTTTGGTCAAACAAAACAGCGCAAATTGAATGTGTTAACTAGGCCTTTCCTAGTAAACTAAACAAACTCTAAGATAAACTGATAATAAAAATTATGACGGACTGCAACTTTACAACACTTCTGCTGGAATAATATTAGCTGAGGTCACAAAGCATTAGCTGAATGTAAACTAAAACACTCTAATATCAAACTATTTTCAGACACATTCCCTCCCATAGCTGATATTCTACTTCAAAGGTCTAACACAGTTTCAGCTAGAGAAGAAGAAAAGGGCAGTCAACACAAACAAATAATCTAGGATTCGGGGGCCTTTAGATCCAAACAGAGTGACCACACTAACTGCTGTATAAGGACTCCAAAACTTAGAAAACAATGCGTCCTGTAGTTCAAGTAGTTGCCATCTACATGAATGATTGCACTTCAACAAGAGTTTTGTAATAAATCCAGAGACACATGAAGACATTTATATATTTACTTTAACTCTACCGCCATAAAATAGAAACAGTGGTTTATAACCAAAGGATAAACATTCATAGCAGATAACATTCATAGAGTCAACATGACATTTATCAGTTTCTGGCAGAACTTTTACAATTATGCATCTCTAATGCTGTAAGGCAGAGATGTCAAACTGATTTTACACCATGGGGCACATACTGCCCAAGTTTATCTTAAGTGGGCCGGACCAGTTAAAGTCCCCTTTCCATCAGTGTAAAGAAGTTTAACTACACATCTAATCCCTGAGATATCTTAATAAAAGAAATAAAAGGTGCAATTTCTCAGCACGTCTCTTTGGGTTTAAACTGTAAGAAATAAACCTTTAAAACAGAAAAAGTTCTGGGAGTTAGTCGGCCAGGCAGACCTGGAATTATAACAAAAATGAGAACATACCTAGACGATGGAGTCCAAAAGTGAATCTCTTGGTTGGTGGTTTAGTCGTAAGAAAGAGGGCCAGCATAGAAAACAGAATACCCACAACATCGGCTAAGATGTGCAACGCATCGGTCATGATGGCTAAACTGTTGGACACATAACCACCTGAAAGCAAAACATAATAATAATCACAAAATATATTCAAACAACTTGTGTGTAACTAATACACTATTAAAAAGTACTGTTTTACTAGAGACAACTGAGACATAAAGAAGACGAGCAGTCCAGTTCATGTGGGTTCAAAACAAGAACGGCAGATAAAACCTTGATTAAACATGACTTGTAGTTTGTGTTTTTCTACCATCTTTTTTTCTTTCTGGAATAATCATTTTTTAACCGGGGCTAAGTAAACTCACTAATCTATGAGATGGCTGGCGTCAAGAAATAAACAGCAGAGGTTTTAACCCATGCCTGAAATTAATGTTTGACGTGTATAATCAGTCATAGGATCTGCAGGCTGCCTGCAATCCTGACATGCAGCTTACGCAGAACACCAATGAAGAAAATGCTGCCACTTTCTGACTCTCAAACTTTGAGACATGTGAATGAAATCTACTGGCTCACACTTACCTAATCTTCATGCTTTATGGTGTTTTTGTTTTAAGAAAGCTGGCCTTACATGGAAGCCTTTTATTGCTACTGACATCTCATTCGCCTCTTATCATTCATAGATCTGTTATTAAGTTTCCTCTTGTGAGCAACCACACAGCGACAAAGGTCCATCTCTTACCTATAATTTCACCCGTCATAAAGAGCAAATACAGCAAAGCTGCAATGCCAAGCCTCTTCATCACCCTCCTGTGTTTGATGGCCTCCCGCTTTCTAGTGCAGCTGTCACAAGGATCCATGTTTAGCCCCGGGCTGCCCAGGCTGGAAGACGAGTCCAGCAGGGAGTCATCATCATCTGCCACCAGCGTGTTCACGGCCACACCGTTGGACGAAGCTCCGGCGGAATAGTCCGACATCTCTCCAGACACCACGACCTTCAGCTTGTTGAATCTGGGCGCCTCATCGTCCGCCAGCTCGTCCGAAAAATCGAAAGGTGCCGTGTCGCTCAGGTCCCAGTCGCTTCGCTCCCTCCTGAAGGCGGACCGCACCTTGCCGAACAGGCTCCCACCTGACATCTTTGATACCGATAAGGGTGAGCTCTGTCTGTAGGCTGCTGTTCTCTGGGGTAATCATTCACGCTTTTCTAGCGGGTGCTCGACGGTGGGATTGTACGTCTACTCCATCTCAGCAACTGCAGGACAAAAAAAAATAAGTGATATCAAAAACACACAGAAAGCATCCCTTCACGTTCGCACAGCTCACCGATTTCTACAGCGGGGTCTCAAAGAGCCATTTACACGACTGACAAAACGCTGAACTTACGTTTCAAATATAAGACCTCAAGTCGCTCACTTTTCCACGTGAGCCGATGAACTTTGAGTTCAACAGTCCCCCTAAAAACAGTATTGGCTAAACAGTAGCAAGCTAGCTAGTAAACGTTAGCTACCCTGTGGTGTTGGCTTGTGACTCTCACACAGTCACCAAAGCGCGGAAGACTGTGAGGAAACATGAGCGGGACTTACCACTAACTGTTCCCTCAGACTGTTCAAACGTATTTCGTTCCCACGTTAAAAACGGTCATGTCAAATGTGGTTGAACCGTCAGAGTCGAGGAAAAGAACTACCTCTGTACTGCTGTTGACACGTTCCCAGCAGCAAGTTTGGTTTCACAGGCACAGTCACGTGATTACACAGATCACATGACGGGTCTTTTTTTTTCCTTTTAAGACGCAGTGACAAATCCAAAATATTTCCGCTCTGTTTTCTTCTTTTTTTGTTGCTAACATAGCCGTACTAATCACGGCTACAGTTACTGATACATGCCGATTAAACCAGGTAAGGTGCTGACTGCTGTTTACAGACTGCCGAGCCGCTGCTCTGCCTCTCGTGGATCACGCTGTGCTCATTATGGAGCAGCTGAGCAAGCTAGCTAGTTCTTCACAACCTTTACATACCTGATGCTCGATCAGCTGATATTTGCCTCTAGATAAAACAGTAAAAGCCGACTGTCTGCCTTTTCTGTGCCTCTTTGTAGGGTAGAAAAGCACTGGGTCAGTAGAATCGTCACATATGGAGGTAGAAGGAATGGAGGATGAAGGATCTTCGTCCCAAAGTGAACTTCCTCACAGTGAAGGTGTGTGTCAGTGTGTGTGTGTTTAAACCTCTGCTGCCTACACTTGAATTTGCGGTTGGCTTTAACTGCAAGCCCTGACATGGCAGCTCAGGCATCCTCAAGTAGTTGTAAAAGGTTTTTAATCTACAGCTGAAAGAACTGTTTGTGGAGTTACCAGTATTTCTGCATTTTTTTACGCATAACGTAGTCAAGGTTTATATAGGTCCCAACTATAGATCCACACAGCATGACAAATACATTCACACGACCTCAGCAGTGTTATAGAAATGTGAGAAGTTTCACAAAGCCACTCCACCAAAACAGAAACTGTCTACAAGTGGGAACTTTGGGAACTTTCATACACATATTGCACCAAGAGCACAATGTGGAATTATGGTTTCAAAGGGTTGACAGACTTTGTGTGTGTATATATATATATATGAGCGTAATATTTGTATTAAAAATTAATGTGTAATATATTCCCCTTAACTGAAAACACAGAGGTGCCTAAAAGCAGGCTAACGCTTTTTTCTCACATTAGCCAAAGTGTGTTGTTCTTCACAGTAAATTTTCCATTTTAATGTAACCCCTACACAACCAGCTCTGCAACTATACAAACAGTTGTAGTTCAGAAACCTTTCTGATGTTTTCTCTAACCTGATGTTAGGATAATCCCAATGACAACATCTTTATCATACTTTAGAAAGCTCCTCCAGAGAGAGACACATTTACACAGCGTAGTGCCATTTTAACATTCACAATGAGAATAAAAACTATTTTATTAAAACAAAAATAGAATAATGGAGGCTTTAACTGGACAGTTGTGAAAAGCTGTTATTCATATTATCCATAAAATCAAAATAAAGTATGGATGATGTGATTTTCAGGTGAATTTCATTTAGCTTTTATTAAGGCCACACCAAAAGGCTGAACTCCATTCTGCTTAATGGTAACTTTATGTCTTTAGAAGCTTGTTGGTACAGCCGTCCACAGCATTCACGGTTTCTCGTGTGGCACCTTGGGGAAATCAACTGGGCACTTCTGGTCTTGAGGTTCAAAGAGTAAAGAACATGCATACAATTTTGATAATTAAATTAAACTGTCATTCTGTGGATGGTCCAACAATTAGCTGAAATGCACATGTTTATAGAATGAGAACAGTAAAGCTTTCAGCTTGTATTTATGACATTGAAACATCAGCTAATCCAGATCACACTCACAACAAAGAAAGCCAACATCTCAGTAATTAGAATAAATGAAGTAAAAGGTAGCCCGTTACATTTAAAGGATATTCTTTTTCTTTCATAAATATTCATAAATATTTCACAGATCTACAGTCGGTCCAGCAAGAATCATTGCATCTGGATGGCTCAGCCCCGGTGGAAAACGTGTATGTGGATAAGAAAGCAGTGGACAAACTCACAGAGGGATTCCTCACTCACTACCTACCAGATCTGCAGAACTCTAAGAGAGCCCTCCAGGAGCTCACGTGAGTATTGACGTGTGTCATTGTTTCAGGACGCACTCTTGGGCTTGACATCATGTTAGGGTTCACACATTTGCCTAAAAAATCATAATCAATTACCAAATCAAGCATTCGGAGGTACTTGCTTTGGCAACCCCTTGTGAATAAGAGAGAAGCAGAAAGTAGCTTCAGTCAGCAGCAGGTTCCCTCCATTTCGCTCCGTTTACTGCAGTTTCTCCAGTTTTCGGCATGTTCTTGTCCAGCCTGCTTCAGTGGGGGAACTGTAAATACACAAGAGCATTCCAGATCAGGATCTGGTAATCAAATAACATGTCAGGGCAAGTCTGTGCCAAAGGCTGCAATCAAGGATGAGATTACTCCTGCTGTTGCAATTGTTCTAAGTCCAGTCAGGTAAATGCACACATTGGTGGATCTGAATAAGGCCCAAGAGTTTTTTGCTTGTCAGTAATCACTGAACTATTTGCATTAATAAGAAGCACCCATGAACCTGGAGTAGAGACTAAAAAGCTGTTTAGAGAATCTGGTTTTTGTAATTTCGAGTTGCCTTTTGCACAGACAACTCCCTAAAACACACAGGCGCTAACTACAGTAAACACACTACAGTTGGTTTGACCAGTTCCTCTGATGCTGCCAGTGAGATCATGTGTCATGAAAAACAAACACAAGCTTGTGGACACTTTTAAAAGGGATGTTTTTCATCTATATAATCACTTTATTTTCTTGTTTTTCAGACAAAATCAGCTTGTGCTGTTGGACACACTGGACCAAGAAGTCACAAAGTTCAGAGAATGTAATGCCTTATTGGACCTCAATTCCCTGGTATGTGTGAACTGAATTCTAATCTAATTTGTTGTTGTTGTTGTTGTTGTTGTTGTTTGTGCACTCTACATCAGCCTACAGGAGTGATTTGTAAGCAAGGCCCTTTTCCTTAGTTTACAGAGGCGAAGGTGTACCACAATAAACTGGTGAACATAAGGAAAGAGATGATTATGCTCCATGAAAAGACAACTAAACTAAAGGTACTATTATCTTAGACGGCACTGGAGGCCGTGCTCTTAAGAGGAGGGCAAAATACTGAATGGAGGCAAATTAATCAAAGTCCTGCATGTTGTGTCCTCTCAGAAAAGAGCTTTGAAGCTGCAGCAACAAAAGCAGAAGGAGGCGCTGGAGAAGGAGCAGCAGCGGGAGAAGGAACTGGAGAGAGAAAGGCAGCTCAACGCCAAACCTGCTAAAAGAATGTAGGATCCCCAAGTGCGTCTGCTGTATTAAAAGACAATATGGGGCAAGGGGGCGGAGGTTTGCATGTTTTAGTCTATTTATTACATTTCTTATTCATTATAAAGCACGTTACTGCTAGCCATTTTCCAAAGTGCACAACTTTAAAATTATAAGATCAAATGAAATGGGGAAATATTATATGAACATCAACTTGAAACGTGCTTGATACATGTAATCCATGACAGTTAATATCAAATTCTACTTTAAATTATTGTTAAATGTTAATGCAGAGCTCACTGATATAAATTTTCTTTGAAATATTAACTGCGTTTGAAGCATGATTGTTTTAAACGTACGTTGTTCCTGTTGCAGGCAGGTTTGTGTGGCACAGACAGAGTTTACCACCTGTTATCTTAATGGCTGTTTCTGCAGTCGTTATACGCTGAGAATGGCTTCAAAGACGTTTTTGGTTTCTAGGAGTAACGGGAATGGCTGTAAACTGACTAGAATAACTGGAACTTGCTTGAGTTTTGGAGTTGTGACTCTCTGGGACTTGTTTCTTCATTTCTATGGCAGCACCCACCATCTTTAGATCCATTTCATAAGGAAACAAATTTGGAACAAGATGTAATTTTTCTATGTGACTAATATGAATTGAAAGAAGTGGAAAAAAAACGTAAAGAAAAAAATCTGTTTAACCGTCTTGAAACCGAAAGATGCTTTGGAAAATGTTTCTCTTCTTAAGTAATTCTTAGTACATGGACTAAAACTTGCAAAACCTCTGGTTTGATTGACCCCAGATTACATTGCCAAGAAGACCACAAACCAAAGACATTAACTAAATCATCAAATGCTGGTACTTCCCACTATCAGTGTCTGATGGCACACCAATTTGTGCACTTCTTCAAACAGAATTGTTGAAAATTACTCACGTAGCCATCAGACCACAGCCTGGGATAATCACTGCGCTTGGTGTCATTTGTTGAAGTATTAATATGTTGTTCCTGGACCCTCTTAGTGTTGAATGTTATAAAACAAGACATGCTGTTTAAAGCCACATAGGTCTGCACTAAATTTGCCTGACTGCATTTCTGCCGTTCAGATGATGTATAGCTAATTTATGATGGTGGATGAATAAAAATGTATCAAACTTTGCCATCACAATGATCAGTGTCTGTAAATTTGTTTAGTTGACCTTTTGAGAGGCTTCTATGCACTAGTTGTTCCTGAAACCTCAGTATTTGTACTATTAATAAAAAAACAGACTGGTTTATAGTATACGGTCTTATTGCTGTGTTCTTTTGTATTCTTTACTTCTCAGCTGTCTATGTGTGGAAAAATTTAGGGTGAACAGGTCGAAGCAAACTAAAAGTGCAAAGACAGTGTTTGTGTGGGGCACTGTGGGTCATGCTCCTGATGCTGCGAGATGGTTTGAAACTCTACTGAAGTTTAAAAAGTGCGCTTATGCCGCAAGCTTCTTGGATTTGAGCAAAGTAGGAATCTTCTGCTTATAGATTTTTAATCTTAAGAATGTTTTCTGTCTGGTAAATATCTGGGCAGGTTACATTTTGGGCTGCACAGATACACTCACCGGCCACTTTATTAGATACACCCTTTTGCCGTTTAATTCTTCATGGCACAGATTCAAGAAGGTGCGGGAAACGTTCCTCAGAGGTTTTGGTCAGAATATGATAGCAAAACAAATATTTGTCAGGTACACATCCATGATGTCAATCTCACATTCCACTACATCCCAAAGGTGCTCTATTGGACTGAGATCTGGTGACTGTGGAGGCCATCTGAGTAGAGTGAACTCATCGTCATGTTTGACAAAGCAGTCTGAGATGATCTGAGTTATGTGACATGGTGCGTTATCCTGCTGGAGGCAGTCATGCGAAGACCGGTAGGCAGTTAATACACAGCAGGATGCTCAATCATCCGGGGACAAAGCAGGATAGATCCGTGCTTTCATGTTGTTTACATCGTCTCTGACCTTACCGATGGTTGCAGCAGAAAGGCAATCTCAATGGACCAGGCAATGTTTTCCTGGTGTTTGCCTGGTGTGATCTTCTGCTGCTGCTACCCATCTGCTTTAGTCTGTCCATTCAGACATGCTCTTCTCCATACTTTGTTGTAATGAATTTCTTTTGCCTTCCTATTAGCTCAAAGCAGTCTGGCTATTATCCTCTCCACTCTGCAATCAAGACATTTTTGCCAAGAGAACTGCCGCTCACTGAATACTTTTCGAAGCGTTCCCTGTAAACCCTAGAGATGCTCGTTTGGGAAAATCCCAGAATATCACCAGTTTCTGAAATACAGATCACCCTGTACGGCACCCACA
This sequence comes from Diplotaxodon limnothrissa, assembly GCF_057381915.1. Taxonomy (NCBI): domain Eukaryota; kingdom Metazoa; phylum Chordata; class Actinopteri; order Cichliformes; family Cichlidae; genus Diplotaxodon; species Diplotaxodon limnothrissa. Next base: position 29,912,598 of record NC_140596.1, read on the forward strand.
ACCACGCCACATTCAAAGTCACTTAAATCACTTTTCTTCCAAATTCTGATGCTCACTTTGAACTTCATCAACTTTGTCATCTTAACGATATCTGCACAGATATCGTTAAGATGAGTTGCTATCTGATTGGCTGATTAAATATTTGCACTAATGAGTGGTTGTTCATGTGTACCTGACAAAGTGTCTGGTAAGTGTGTTGTGCAATTTTCCCAGCTTCTTATATCCATAAATAGAAGACAACATTTATTTTTCTTCTCACACATTTCTATATTTGGGACATTTCACTGACAAAAGAACAATTAGTGACCTTATATGAGTTGTACTAAGCATCTAAGTCCACCAGGTGTCAGCAGAGTGACAGTTAATTTACCCGGATCTGGCTCTGTGACGATGGGGCACATGTGGGATACACCCCTGCAAAGTGACTGATCCATGAATGCTTCTCTCCTTTTTTTGGATGTCTGCATATTCTGTGGTTTAAATGAAAACTCACAACTGAAAATTTTAATCTGTTAATGTATATTTTAAAAACCTCATCCTGTGCTGGGTTTTATCGTGCTGGCAGGTGACAATTTCTTATGGAGGACCACAAGAGCCACGCGCATTGAAATAAAGAATTCTGTGCTTAAATAATGAATTGTAGAATAAATTCTGCATTTGTAAATTCATTTTTGAATTCCAATTTAATAAACTGCATCTCAATGGGACATTCCTGGTTAAATAAAGGTTAAATAAAATAAAAAAAAATCCTTTTCCCAATTGCTCTTTAATAAACTGCATTTCAAAATCCTTTTCCCACTTGCACTTTAATAAACTGCATTTCAAAATCCTTTTTCCATTTTCTCTTTAATAAACTGCATTTCAAAATCATTTTTGCATTTGCACTTTAATAAACTGCATTTCAAAATCCATTTCCCTTTCCTGTTCGCTCCGGATTAGCTCTTGGATTAATTTCCTTGCGGCTATTCAAATTAGCCACACAGTGGGATGTAAGGAGCTCTCTGATTGGTTGGACAGACACAGGCTGTCTGCTTGGATTTTTCTAGCTCATAGCTTCGCCCTGCTACGAAGCGTGTGTGCTTGTACAAAGGCCGTGCAGCCTTTGGATTTACACTCGGCTCGACATGGATATGTGAAGAATGAAGGGACCCTGCAGCGAAACGGAGAGCTCAACCTCTGACTGAGTGCCTGTTTTCGCAGTCTGACCACCTGTTGAAGGTAACGTGCTAACATGGCTAACGCTAGCATCACCTCACGTAGCCCCGTTATTTTAAGGTCATCTTAGCTTATGAAAATTTTACGTGGCAGCTGTACGAGCTAGCTACGTGATTTTGTAAGCTGCTGTGCTCTTCACAAATAAAGCTGGAATCAGCTCAGACTATTAGAACCGGCGCTGAGGCCTGTTACATTTATACAGTGTTAGAGCAATGGCTGCAACCTACAGCCTTTAAACTAGCGATTAAAGTGCTGACAGTAAACTCGTCAGTCCAGATGTTACCACATTATTTTATGATGCTTAGAGTTAAAACAACTGAGACAGGTTGATTAAAATAACAGCTGTCAGTTCTCTCATTCCTTATATCAAGACTGGAGATCACACTACTGATTTCAGTTCATTTAATATGTGAGTGCACAGATTCATTCTCAACTGGACATAAACGATGATCAAAGGTTGTATATATGATGAATTCATCAAATCCCAGCCTCTAACACAGTGCGCTGAATCTTAGCTTTGAATGTCCAGTATATTCTAATCAATGCAATTTAAGCATTCACTGAACCTACAGTATCTACACCTGTGTGGTAAAGACACAGATAATGAAATGTAATTATTAATACAATATACATCATGATAACGAAAGCTGAAATTGATTCAGTTCAGTACTTTTCTCTGTATGCTCTGTGATTATAAAGGCCTTAAATTCTGTGATACTGTAAATGATTTTCACAGAGGTCTTAACGTAGTTAAATCACTGCTGATAGTCTGGTTGTTTATATTTTCACGTTTTTGTGTCTGTAGGGCTGTTTGATGATGATTTGGATTCCTCTGGGAGATGAGGACACACCCACATCTGTTCCATACTGCAGCCATTGATGGTGTTATGGCTCTGAGGCAGCTTTGGGCCATCAGACGCACACACTGGAAAACCTTCATGCAGGAGAGACGGCCTCAGTGATTTAGGTTCATAAGCGAGTTCAAACATTTTCTGGCCTCTTATCACTTAGATTTCTTAGTCTTAAAAGTGAATGCATTTAAAGCAGGAACTGCACACCTAGCCACCAGAAGTTTGGCAGCATGAGTACTGTAAAGTTTTGTAGGGTCCTTGTTAAAAATTCCACAAGCACCACACCACATTTGTCATATAAAGTTCCATTTTTTACAATACATTGTTGAAATTCTCTCCTGCATGAAGTCCAGGTGCTGGTTTTCCATGCGCGTGGCTCTTGTGGTCCTCCATAATTTCTGACTGCAAGTAACTTTCTTATAGAGGCGAACAGCAGGACTGATTTTTGTTTACTGACTCTGGTCCTCGCTGGTTTCTAAGACGGCCTCAACAGTCCCCACATAAACCTTAAATTGTCGCTGAACTGGTAAACAAACACGAGACGGACAAACATTGTCTCTGTTCACATTAATTTTATATACTGTTGTCACGTACGAGGCACACACACAACAGGAGTTTGTTGACAGCAAAGTAGGTTACATTCCTCTCTCTCCCAACACGACCATGAGTCTCTCCCACCTCCTTCCACTTCGCATAAAACTCTAATTTTATACTCACTACTACAGCAGGAAACTGAGTCAAAAACAACATCACTCTGTTCACACCCGCCCTGTCCTTCTCGGCCGGGGGTGAACCACAGCGTGGCAAGCATCGTGGGGTCCAGACTTAGGAGAGAGGGGCACTCCGGTTCCACACCGATGAACTGAAGTACAGTGGAAACCACAGTTTGAATATCACTTTCAGTACCTTGACTTTGATTTTATTTGACTTTTTTTTTGTAAATACAGTGGCTCAGTATATGGATGCGTTTTTGCAACACTAATTGCTGGTGTTTTTCTGCATTTTTCTGAAAATGGGTCATGCAAAGACCCAAAAAAAGGAGAGAGGTTATGTTTGGGATTGTGATTTATTATAAAAGAAAAAAAAAAACCTCCTTTGTGTAAAGAGGTTTTTGTTTGATTTATAATCAAATAATTTTTTATCCACTTAAAAGTGACATTTATCCCAACCTATTGAGTGGTTTTATTTTCCTTTTTTGGACTCATAAAATTTGACAAAGTGAACCTGTATCCGGATCTGCTCTTGAGTAGTTAATACTTTGATTGAATGAGGCTCTGGTCTCCCAAAAGGAGAAGGATCCAGAGGTAGACAGCTATAGAGGAGCAGTGGTTTCTGGGGCTGAGCTCTGTTCCCTGCAGGCATTTGGTTTAAACTTGTCTCTGCTTTTAGAAACTTGGCCGTCAGGAAAAACATAACACCCCCCCTCCTTCACAAAGACGCAAGCGAGTCACAGACTGGAGCAACAGCAGATGATGCTGTAGCGTGCAGCCTTCCTGTCTAAGTAAACAGTGATTCAGACGGATGAGGAGTGGGAGGCTGTGGTTTGCTCCAGCCTGGCAGCACCAAGCCTCTCCCAGCTCCACCACAACAGGATATGGTCCGTGGGCCCACACTGGCCATGGTTGCTTCATAATATTGTCTTCTCCAGCTTTTACCATTTGGTTCGCCTGGTAATATTCATGCACGCTGACTACCATGTGAGAAGCTGGACCCATGTTTCTGGAAAATATATCTCACTGTGGTGTTTTTGACCAAAGTGACAGTGAGTGAGGTTACTTTCCCTTCTCATCTGTGTCTTATATAACTCTACATACGCAAGTCTGGATAAGTGGGCACGGAGAAGATTAGTAATTAGGTTTCTGTGACTCAACAGATGGTACAGTGCAGATTTTAAGCACAACAGTTTACTATGTAACCACCGCATCTTTCCAAAACAGTAATTTTCAAACATATTTCAACTTTATGCTTTGATGGGAAGGAAGAAAATGTCATAACTCAGTGATAATTTTATAAAGTGTTTTGTTTCTATGCTATGGCTTACTCAACTCAGCCAGAGCAAGATGTCCTTCATCTTAGTCCACAAACTTTATATGACTGTCTTGGCTGACCGCTGGCTTGCCAGTAACGATTTTATATGCGATGAGCTGATAAAATAAACAGACAACCTACTGGAGCGTTACGTAATGAAAGTGTCGATTGTCGGCTGTTCCTCTTTGTGAAAGTTTCACTGCTGGGATTTTACCAGTGAGAGGCTTGCTGTGTTTAGGGATATGAAACATGAAAAGCTTCACTTACATGTGAAAAAGGAAGCTTTCATGAGATTCTGTGTAATCCTGTGAAAAACTAATATGCCCTTTCTACCTCCACAGGAATAAGGGGGTAAATGTCAGCTATGTGCTGCTAATTATATGCACTTGATTAACTGATCACCAGCAAGTGTGAGCACCTCTATAAGTGCAGATGTTTTTGATGTTTACTGGTCTGGAGCTTTAGATGTGTGTTAACACAATCTCAGAAAATTCACCTCAACTTTGCATTGTGAAAAAGCTCAAGAGCTGCATTTCAGATTCTACGGGCCTCGGTTAGCATGTTAAATGTTAAAGTTCATGACAATAAAATTAGAAAAGAGGAAGCCTCTTCTCTCTAAAAAGAGAATGACAGCACATCTTAGGTTTGCATGTAAACAAACCACAAGACGTCCTTTAGACAGATGAGACCAAAGAAGAGATGTTTAGCCATAATGTACAGCACCACATTTAGCAAAAACCACACACAGCACATCAGCACAAACACCTCATACCGGCTGTCAAACACAGAAATGCAAGGGGTGGTAAAGCTTGTTTTAAATCCAAGGGGCACCTTGCAATCACTGAGTTAATAACAAAGAACTCTAAAGTCAAATGTTAGACCGCCTGTGTGACAACTGACATTTGGATCAAACCGGGTTATGCAGCAGAGCTATGATATCGACAGCAAATCTACAACAGAATGGCTAAAAAAGATAAGTCACTAAGATTAGTGTGCATAACTAATGATAACAGGCCTCAATTAATTGAAGCAACTTTGTAAGAGATGTGAGAGACTGGTGAAGTCATACAGGACACCATTACTTGGTGCTTTGTTTTTCACAGAACTGTGAAAGCTTTTTTGCCACATGTCTGTAGATTTTATTAATATTTACCAAAACAGACATTAACATGCAAAAGCAATATATATGGTAGGACCTACCTTTAAGCATACCTATAATATTATACGTTATTACCTCATGTGCCAAATAAGTAAAATCAGCTGATGGAGCTGTTGGAAAAATCTAACTTTGTTTTTTGTTGGGGTTTTTTTTTTTTTTTTTTTTTAGTTGTAAAAATCCAAAAATGACAGCCAGTGCAAATGCTTTTAAGCTGGGCATTTTGCCTGTACCTTCATTACAGTAAAAAATCAAAAACAAACTCACTGAACCTCTATACTGTAATAAATTTCCCTTTGAAGTTGCAGCACAGTTATGGTAATGCTGCCATAATATTTGACATTCCCACCAACACCCTGAAGCTGGACCCAGGCTGGTCCTGATTAATCACCATGGGAGTTTCAACCATCAAAGTCTAAACACTACAGAGCAGAACTAGCCATTATAATAACTCTAATGATTTGGACTTTCACATTTTCTACTTGCTAAAGGAAAATGACTGTACTGTAGCCTACACATCCAGTTTTTAGTTGTATTTACTAAGACGTGAGCGTCACTGTACAAAATTTCCTGCATTTATACAATGTTTTTACATTTTGTTAGTAGATTATTATTGCTTTTAGTAAATGCTACTTCTAGCACCTATCTGCTGTAGAAACAGCAGTACAGCGTCTACAGTTTGAGTACCTAATGTAACGCTGGGGTTAACGGGTGGCTTGTTGTGTCTGCACTGTGGTATAATTTCTTCCAAGGTTAGTTCTGCTCAGTGTAAACACAGACATAGTTGTTGAACCACAGTAGATGTTTTCACTTCAAGCCTTCAGGTGCAACTTGAACCTTGCAGCAACAGCTCGCTGCCACGCTGGTCACATTTTCAAAACAAATGCTTGCAACAATCCCAAATGCCACTAAAAGGGTTTATGGCACAAATGGCTGGTTTCACGGGCTCCTCGGAGACTGCAGTAAAAGAGGTAAATATAGAAACAACTGGTAGGCTGAAAATAAGGCTTTAAACAGTGAAGCTGTGGTGAAGGGAAAGGGTGATTTGATTAAATGAATGTGCCCTGTTCTTGTTGTTTTCTTTGGTTGGGAATAGAGCAACAACGCTGCGAGAGAGACAAAGAGATAGTTTTGAGACAGGCAGCCGCAGAGCTACAGTCACCTCTTCTGGCAGGGTGGTTAGCGGTTGGACGGCTGTGTCCTGTCTGACCTGTGTGAGGTGGAGATGTGATAATACAAACCTGAAGTTAGAGGTCTGGAGGGAATTTATAGGGTTTTTTATATGCTCTATTTGAGTCGACCAGAGACGTCTGCTGCTTCCTCTGCTTTTAGGATGCACGTTGGAGAGGTGCGTAAGGAGACAGAGCAAGTGACGGGTACAGAAGACGCACACACACCCAGACAGAAAAGCAGGCATACAAAAACTTTCACACTCACACGCACAAACAAAATCCAGCAAGAACCAGTACTGCAACCCTCCTAACCTTTTGTGCGGTGGCTTGTGTGGTTTGGAAAACTCCAGGGTGTGTTGCAGTCCAACGGCAGTAGGAGTGTCAGAAGATGATGTCCTCTCTCCCCACACAGCCTTTCTATTAGCGCTGTATCTGAATACGAGGAGTTCACTGCAGCTGTAAGTTATAGATTCACTGGCCACTTCACTTTGCAACACCTGTTCAGCCAATCACACAGCAGCAACTCAGTGGATTTAGGCATGTAGACATGGTCAAGACGAACTGTTGTTGTCAGATGGGCTGGCCTGAGTGATTTATATCCTGCTGATCTGCTGGGATTTCCCCACATGATCATCTCTAAAGTTTACAGAGAATGGTAAGCAAAGGAGAAAATATCCAGTGAGGGCCAGGTCTATGGGTGAAAATGCATTTTTGATGTCAGAGGAGAATGGCTACTTGTTAGAGCCAAGCACAAGGTCATCTGTGAATGCACATCAAATCGGAAGCAATTGTGTGATGCTGTCATGCCATTATGGGCCAAAATCTCTGAGGAATGTTTCCATCTCCTTCTAGAATATGCTCCATGAAGAATTAAGGCAGTTCTGAAGGTAAAAGTGGGTTAAACCCAGTACTAGTAAGGTGTACCTAATGAAATGGCCAGTGAGTGTATTTGTACTTCACATTATTGCAACAATGTATAACATAAACTGGGAAATGTATTTCCTGAGAGTAAGAATCTCTTTTGTGAGAGTGTCCTGGACCAAGATAAGCACAAAAGTCCTCCAACTGATTTTGTGTGTCAAAATTTCAGACACAATTTTTTCTCCGCATTTAATTTTTATTTAAAATTTTTGTCACCCATAAACAGTCCAAATTTAGACCTGAGATTTTGCACTTAAAGTAAAAAGAAGTATAACAGTAAATCAGCTCACTACAAACTTCACTTCTGAAGGCAAAGGGGGGCCCAACTCTGCACCAGTAGAGCTTGTTAGTTTTTGGTTGTCCTTGACTTGCCAGCCACTTTGTTTTGTAAAGTAAGGAAAGCCATGGAAATGTAAATGCCACCATGCCTCAGTTCAGATTTGAGAAAACGTCTCATTTTTTCCCAGGCAGGCCCTGCCCGCAACAATCAAGAGTTATGTAACTGCTTATCTCCCACAGCCAGGTCTAGACTGACTCACTTACACCCATTCTAAAACAGGTTTGCTACTTCTTGAGGAAATTGACACCATCTATGAAATGATTCTTGGCATCATTTCGTGCCAGGCTGACCCATTTGAGGACATTAGTACACAGAGTACACTCACAGCGAGACTCTCACACAGAGAATTTTCAAATACTGATATCTCTGCCTGTGACTTTGCACACAATGTCAGACTTCCTGCCTCAGAAAGTCTGGTCCAAGCTAAGGAATTGCATTGTAAATGGATGGGATGAATTATTATGGGTTTTGCCCTGCATGAAACCAGGAAATTCCCAAGAAGTGTAGGATTGTAATAAGATCTCCCACTCACTATCTCTCCTGCTCTCTCTCTCTGACCCCTCAATGCCCATGAATGAACATTTGAACATACTGGTTTGAATGCACTGATCTTCTAGTAGGAGGAAGAATTGAAGCAGAGATTATTTTTGAAGTTTAAATGGCATAAATCAAATATTCTTTTTTTTTTATCAAGGTCTTTTTATTGAACAAAGAATTGCTTCCAACAACAATTATGGCAAAATTAACAAACAGTTGTGCCCCCCCCCCCCACCCATCCAGAACAGTGTAACTAAAACCCAGCCAGAGAGGAAAGAAGAGATAAAATAACATAAAATAAAATAAAATTACAGATACAAAGTAAATAATAAAATAAATGAACAACAGCAAGAGGGAAAAAAAAACAACAAAAAAACACCCCACTCACACGCACATTAAGCAATAGTATCCGGACTTAATCTTTCAAAGTAAGTAAGAAAAGGTCGCCATGTGTCATAAAAGCTCCGAACCGAACCTTTTACAGTGTAGCGGATCTTTTCCAGCTGAGTATAGTACATGACATCCTTAACCCATTGCCCATATACAGGTGGAAGTGGCTCTTTCCATTTCAATAATATCATTCTACGGGCCAAAAGAGTGCAGAAGGCCAGAAGATCAGAGTGTGATTTGGAAAGACTGGCATCACAAGGCGTCACCCCAAAAATAGCTATAAACGGGCAGGGTGCAATTGGAACACCAAATATGTTGGACATGGTTTCAAATATGCTTTTCCAAAAGCTACCCAGTTTTGGACACGCCCAGAACATGTGAAATAGGGAAGCAGGCTCTCGTTTGCACCGGTCACATGTGGGGGTCAAACCCATCCTTGATTTTGCTCAGTCTAGTTTTAGACCAATGGAGACGGTGAACAACTTTGAACTGAATCACCACATGTTTAAGGCAAATAGATGACGAAGAAACTCTATTGATTATCTTATGCCAAGTCTCATCTGTAATCCGTTGGCCAAGATCACTTCCCCATCGTTCCCTAAGTGATTGCAATGTGGACAGCCTAAAATTACTTAACAGCTCATAAACATCACTTATAACCCGCTTAGCATTTGGTTTAAAATCAAAAATATCATCCAAAAGGGATGGAGGTGGACAGGACAGAAAGCAGTCAGTATTAGAAGCAACAAAATTCCTGAGTTGTAGATACTTGAAAAAGTGTGACTGAGGAATCTTGAACTTGTTCACCAGCTGTTCAAATGAGGAAAAGATATTGTCCGTGAAAAGAGCAGTCATTGACGTTATTCCAAGCTTTGTCCATATGTTAAATGCCTCGTCCGTTAAGGATGGGGAGAACATGCAATGTCTATGCGGTGGTGCATTAAGAGAGAGTTCAGTCTGTTTAAAGTGCCGTCTGAGCTGATACCATAACTTCAGTGAGTGGACAACAAGAGGATTCGTGGTGAAGCTGGAGATCGGTCCCGCCAGAGGTAATCTGGCACACAGCAAAGACACCAGGGAGGATTGACTCACCGACAGCCGCTCCAGTGTTACCCATGATGATGAGCCTCCTGCGCTCCGCGGTCTTTGTAATACACTCTGTTTCAGCCTAGGTGGTTTTTTGTTCCAAATGAAGGAGGAGATTTGACTATTTAGATTATTAAAAAAAGACTTGGTTAAAAAAATTGGAAGACACTGAAAAAGATATAGAAATTTAGGAAATATAGTCATCTTAATGATATTTAATCTACCACCCAGCGAAAGAGGCAAGGACTCCCACTTTCCAAAATCCTCCTTTAGTTTAGACAATAAAGGAAGATAATTGGTTTTATACAAGTTTTTATGGTTCTGCGTAATCCAAATGCCCAAGTATTTGAACTTGTTATAGCTGAGCTTGAAAGGTGCTAAAATAGACGAAAGTTCCCCGGTTATTGTACCTAAAGGTATTGCCTCACTTTTCCCGAAATTCACCTTATATCCGGAAATTGTCCCGAATTCCTTAAGTACATCTAAAAGTTTAGGGAGGCTATTTGAAGGGTTGGAAATAAACAAGAGCATGTTGTCGGCATAAAGAGAGACTTTATACTCGATATCCCCACGACGTATTCCCTCAACCTCAACACAGTGTCTTAGAGCAATAGCTAGCGGTTCAATTGCGATGGCAAAAAGGAGAGGTGACAAAGGGCACCCCTGTCGTGTGCCACGCTGAAGCTGAAAAAAGGGGGACAGACTATTGTTGGTCCGAATGGCCGCTACAGGGTCACAGTACAATACTTTTATCCAGGATACAAAATTACTCCCAAGGCCAAGCATAAATCAAATATTCTAAATGAATGTATGAAGCTTTTCGCTGAAAAAAAATCACAACAATCAAAACCAAAATGAGGGGAAGTTTAAGCAGACTGAAGAGTGTATGGAGGCCATCGATGTCGATAAATACAACAATAAAACATGAAATCTATAATAAAATCTAACACACAGCTTGTAAGAGCCTAATTCACCTCCTCTGGGGTTGTTCAGTGCAGCTGCTTTTTAACCTCAAAAAACCATAAAAGCTGCTTTGTACCATGCGCTCAGGCCTTCATGCATGCTTGTAGTATAATATCAACATGTCTGTTCATTCCACAATAACACACTGGACACTGGGGAAACAGTGACTACTAAAGGGAAAAGATTTATGACGACAGATCTAAAAATATAATTCAGTTTGTTTCAAAAGGCTGGTTAGTTTAACATCAGGGTAAACGGCTCCTCTTGTACAATGAGTCATATTTTTTAACCAATCCAAAGGATATTGAAAAGGAGCTTTCTGCACAATAACTGCAAATGATGAGACGACGACTCGACACTGACAAAGAGGGAAAAAAGCACTTCTCACATTTCTCTGACCTACATAATGCCTCCATACATTCCTTCAGCCACATTACATAACGTGTGGAGTGACTCAGAGAGGCCCAGAGGACACACCCAGCTCAGATAGTTCTTCTGCTGAATTAGATTTCATCAGCTGTAATAGAAGTACAACACTCTGTATTGACTCGTGCACATTATATAGGCCTGTTTATAAAACATTAGGGAAATGATTCATATCATTTCTCTCGAGTTTTTCCTTTTCAATTTTCAAAAGCAAAAGGAAAACTTTCTGAGACTTTTAGGGAACATCTTTTTTTGCTTCAAAAAAATTACATAGAAAGATGTGGGTTTAGTCCATATGTGGCTACACAATTTCTATTATTCCTATTTTTATTATTCAAAGTGCACATTAAATAAGTATCATTTGAAATCTTTAAACGTGGCTAACGGTCTGTGTTAGCTAACAGTCTGTAGGGGTCTTTATATGAAGGTCGATGTTTCTGTAAATGTGTAATTAGCACTACTTGTTTAAACTCAGTCATGGGTTTTTATTTGTTGGATTTTTAATATAATTTTGACACGTCTATAAAAGCTGGAAAATAACATCAAATTTCCTACATTTGCTAAACATGGGGGAAAACTGAAGTTTGTTTATAGGATAAGGTATAAAAACGTTAAAAATGAGTGAATGGGCCCAATTACTGATCACTAAGTGTAAGGTTTATACAGGATCTAAATTAACAGTACTGGCAATTACCAGTTTTTCTATGAGGCGTCCAATGTGTCGCCTCAAATTTGGACACAAGATACATTCAGTTTGCTTTCCTAATAAATAACATTACTGGTATTTACATTTCTAAAATATTTAATTCCTAAGATGTTTCTTTTTATGACAGGTGGTTAATACATTTGTTAAGCACCGTAGATGTTTAAGATTTTAGTAGGACATAAGTAAAAAAAAAAAAAAAAATGCATAGTGCTTTTTATATAGTGCATTTTTTTTTTAATAATCAAAAACACTTTTAAAACAACCTCCGCTCACTAATGTGCTTAAGAAACAAACTATAGCATATACTCAAAAACATGATCTGTGTGCCTTACACCATTGTCCAATCTGACACTGCATGTTTTTTCCTAAATGAGACTGTTTTCAGCCGTTTATTCATGCGATTTGTTACACAAACCCATTTAATCAGTAAAACTTCAAAGTTATGTAATTGAGTTTAATCTGTATGAAAGAAGAGTCCAAATGTGTGTGAATTTGGATAAGCTGTACTCACGAGGAGAGTCCCTCTTATCGTTTGCACCAACTGTTGCCTGGGAGCAAGATAGAGAAAGCTAAATGTGCCCATCTAAGCAGCTACTCAATGTTCCTGGTGTATATTTTAAATAACCAATTTAAAGTTAAACACTTCAGAATTCACAAAGTTCCATTTTGCAACAGCTGAAGTGGGAGTGTCGTGTTCTAAAAATAATCAGTACACGTTGTAATTGGCAGGAGGATCATTTATTGACATACGCAACTTGAGTGCAACCATCCTGTTAACAAATCCATCAATTCTCTTTGGAGTGTACTCTGTATCAAAGCAATAAATACGATCGATATAAAATCATGCCAGCATCATATGCTGAAAGGTAAACATTTACAAAATAACAAAAAAAAAAAAAAAAAAAAAAAACATAGCACTCTGATAAATGAGCTGCCAGGTGGAAACTTAAGGCAAGGCGGTCTTCAGCTTGCAGATTGATTATATGATCCTTTTAGCCAATCAGATGATCTGCAATACAGAAAGTACACAAAATCAGTAACAGAAGTTTACATATAAAACAGGTTTTTTTTGCTATATAATTACAGGATTTTAATACTTTTGTTAGAGAGACTTCTGGATGTTATTCAGGATGTCGCCATAGACAAAGTTGAACAGCGCCTCCTTTGACTTGGTTCCGTCCAGCTGCACTGTAAGAGGATACACACACATTTAATCAGTGTGGTCAGCCTTTATGTGACAAAGCACCACACATGGTTACAACATTTACAATAATAAAAAACGGAATCAACTTACCAACATCAACAGCTGATGCCTCCATGATGTTCTTATGTTTCAGGTACATGGGCCAGACGTGGCCGTCAAAAAGGCCAGGTGGGTCTGGTACCAGGTAGTTTCTTGAGCTGCAGAATGACACAAGACCAGTTAAAAAAAAAGATTAAGCTACAGCTGCATGGATGGCAAACACATGTGAAGAACACTAGAGCACTTACCACCTCCTCTTTTTGCATTCTTCATATGGGATGGAAATAAAGTAGCGTTGGTTCAGCACGTCGATCAAAGGTCTGCAACAGGTACAGATGAATTGGTGTCATTTGACTTCGAGAACAAGCACTTAACTCACATGTAGCTAAGCACAGATTCTTACTCGTAGGTGTAAAGCAAGAAGCCTTCCACAATAAGGATGTGAGTCTCCTCATCCTCCTTGCGGTCAGACTTTGGCACGATCTCAGAATCCAGGGTGTTATTAACGCCATGAGACTTCTCAAACTTCACCGGGTTCTCCAGCCACGCATAGATGGTACTCATCATAGCCTCCATGTCCAGAGCAGTGATGACTGAAGAGATGGCAGAGGGGGAGAAGGAAGAAAAAAAAAAAAACAGAAGTGTGCAGAAAGTTGCAAAAAAGAAAACAAGTGAGAAACACATGTTCAAACTCCCAGATTTCGTTTACATTGCATGCACGTTAGGAATGAAACACAACATTAAGGTTGAGTCATACACGCAAAACACAAACACACACAGACACCCACACACAAAGCCCTTCATAAAAACCCAGGCTTACCATCGTACTGCTTAAAGCCATCTTCACCAACTTCAATCTGATCTTGGGGCTGAAACATACATTGATGAGATGTACCCAGGTACATTCCACTAATGCTACACTCTGCTATATGGAAGGCGCTAGATTTTTTTTTTTTGTTTGTTTGTTTTTTTTAACAATACACACACACTGTGTCAAACTGCTACCCAGAGCAGTCTCTTTGGTGAACTAAATCCAAAATGTAAAGATATGGAGATATGCATGTGGCTCACCTTGAAGAAGTCATCCTGATGTACCATGCAACAGTTGGGCAGGTTCTTGATCAGTCTGTTGGTGAGGGTGGTTTTCCCTCCGTTGGTTACACTACAGGGGAAGAAAAGGAATTAAAATGAATGAAGTGTGGTTGATGTAAAATAGGGCATGTGTTGCGGGGTCATTTTAAGGTAGTAGGCAGCCATATTTCCTCGTTAATTACTCATCTAATGCATTTTAACGTGTAATGTCAGGGCTGCCGGGTGCATGGTGTACTCGGCTATATTACATGCTTACAACGTTAGCTATTATTCATAAATTACCACATGGTTAGTTTAATATTTACAGAACCCAATGAGTGGCAATCGAAATGTTATAACGTTACGGTTCGAACAAAAAGCCATACCGGATGTAATGACCGCCGTCCCCACGTGTGACGGCCTTACAAGGCCTACAAGGTTGCTTAGCTTAGCTTAGCTTAGCCATTCATCGTCTAGTACTCACCCGCCAATACCGATGATGTACTTCATGTTTCCGTAAGTAGCCGAGAGGTCAAAACGTCAATAAAACCGGGTCAGGAGCACAGTGATCAGACGAGAAGAAGCTTAAAAAGAGAAGGTTGCAGCAGGAAACGTCAACTACTTGATTCCTCCATGGTACTTGAGTTGAGTGAGTAAGGTAAGAGCGGAGGAGACGGGCTGTCACGCGCACACGGTCTTCCACCAAAGAGGACCTTGGTTCTCTGTCGCTTCTACACATACCGGAGGGAGCCACGCGATTGGCTATTTAAACACTTCGAGTTGGCCGGAGGCGTAAGTGCTTCTATTCTCAGCCAATCAGAAGCGGAATAGAGGTAGCGTCAACTTCTTTATTTTAATCTTAATTTAACTGTTTCTGGTCTGCAGTATACGATTAAACTATACTATTTCATCTTAATTTAACCAGCTATATTAATGTTTACATGACGTCACAGCCATCATGAATGCGAGCCGCTAATATTGTCAACTTCGATGGAAAAGGTTCCTACATGAAACTGCTCGGTGAAGCTTGGTGAAGGATTTTTTTTCTCTCAAATCCCTATTTTATGGAAATAGACACTGCCGCTAGGTTTTTCGAATGTATTCTTTTAGTGTTTTGAACTTTACAAGGCAAGTGCCATTTAATTTTAATCACGAGAAGAAACATCTCAAACCAGGAAAGTCTAGTTAGTTACAGAGTTATTACAGGACCCAGGAAAGCATACCTTTTTAATGTTACTGCCCCTTTTACATTTTTTTTTACATAAAGATAATAAAAAAAATAATACGTTTTATTTCTAGGTCCATTTCAAAGCCCAAAAGCAGTTTACATTAGTACAGCAATTTAAAAACATATGCACAATGAAATGACAATAAAACCAAAAATTAAAATAACAAAAAACTATTTTAAAATAAGTGGTCATGGTAACAATGAGGTAACAGAAGTGATACATTTTTTTTATCCAGCATAACCTTTTGATGCATCACATGTGCACTAGTTGTAAAGAGTTTTAACTTAGATGAACTTCTGCACAGTACTGTAATATAATATCAGCTACAAGTCATATGAACGCTTTCCACTGAATTCCTGATTCCTTTTACAGATTTTCTTTCATAACCTTGTGGCATATATGTATATATATGTGTGTGTGTGTGTGTGTGTGTGTGTGTGTGTGTGTGTGTGTGTGTGTGTAATGTGCAATGTGAGTGTGTCTTTACACACTCACATTGCTGTGGTGTTACTTTGGCCAGTCTGCTGCTGACCTTTTTCTGTTTTGTTTTGAAACTTCCCAACCAACTCCATGACACTGTTTCCTGAGGTTGCACCAAAATATTGCCTGTGTTAGGCCTTACAACCTCAACTATGAAGAGCAAGTGGCCAAGTGTGGAATTCAGTTAGGCTTGTAAGACTTATATTTATAGTTTGACAGAGCTATATTCTGGCAGCTTGTAGTCTGAGAGTTTCATGAATTTCTTGAAGAAGAAGAATCAGCAACAAAGCCTTCATTTTATGGTGTAATTGTGTTCTTCAAGGTCAACAGTCAAATAATCAACACCTCTGATACTGAGACTACATCTGCACCAAAAGTCATAAAAAAATTTCTCTGAGTATTACACAGTATTACTTGACAAAATATAGATAACTAGAATACTGAAGAAGTCACTTCTAGCTGTGTGACTTCTGTGTTACAGTCCTCTCATTTATACAAAAGCAGCCTGTAGTGAAACAAAAGTTCATGTTGCTAGGCAAATGTAGCACAATATAAAAATGCTCCTTTAACCTAAAAATTAGGTAAAATAATAATTGTTAAATTATGCACAAGTTTAGAACCCTAAATATATTTGTTAGTTTTGTATCATTATTGTGCTCTGAAAAACAGCTCTACATGAAAAAGACACTAAGTACGTCTTTGGTGCTTCCACAGGAATTAGGTGGACAAGTAGCAGCCAGGTGCTGATAATTAAATGCACTTAATTAACTGATTAGCTGATAAGAAAGTGTGAGCGCCTTTACAGAAACACAAATTCTGGCAAATTCTACATCTCACACTATACAGGCCCTTGGTTTGTATGTTAAATGTTCAAGTTCAATATCTAAATTCACTAAAAATACTTGTTTGGTTTGTTTGGATGGGTTGCCAGGAAAAAGCCGCTTCTCTCTAAAAAGAACACGACACTAGAGCTGGTAAAGTTGCATGACAATGACCCACAAGATTTCTGGAACAATGTCTTTTTGACATATGAGACCAGATTACAGATCTTTGGCTGTAATGCACGGTAGCATATTTGAAAAAAAACAACAAAAAACAAAAAACAAAACAAGACGCCATATCAGCACAAACACCTCATACCAACTAAACATGGTGGTGGTGTCATTGAGCTGACCACAAACTCAACTGTAGGCCATGTGGGCATCTGTGTGACAACTAAAGGTTGGAAAGAACGGGGTCGTTCAACAGGACTTGAGCTCAAGCACAGCAGTAAATCTACAACAGAATGGCTGAAAATGATAAGTCCAGACTTCAGCTCGACTGAAATACTGTGGCAAGACTTAGGCATGCATAACTAATGGTAATAAACTTCAATGAAGTGGAGCAGTGTTGTATAGAAGAGTGGGCCATAATTCCTCCACAGTGATGTGAAAGGCTGATAAAGTTATACAGAAAACCATTTCTTCAAGTTGTTGCTGTTGAAGCTGGTTCTACAAGCTACTGAGGCATGGTGTATATTTAGGTTTTCAGAGTCCTGTAAAATCTCTCACACATTGCTGTATTGGCAGATTGCTGTATAATGTTGGCTAATTACAATTTACCGTAACCTGACCTGCAAGGCAATTAGCACCTGTATTGGAAACAGGATATTTTTTCCCTAAAACAAAATTGCTATAAAGCCATTACAAAGGACCATGAAGTGGAACTATATTGCATATTCTGCTGTTGGCTCTAATGTGAGAACAAAATGAATGAATCCACCTAATGCATGTTTTTGTGAAGAATTACTTGTTATGCAAGGTAGATTATTAAAAGTCCACATTGTAAAGCCAACAAACCAAACATTTGTGTACTTGGCAGCCTCATATTTGGTCAAATTTTATCCACCGCCTTTGTTTTGTTTCTATTTCGAGGCATTTTTACACATGGCTGTAAAACTGCACTCTTTGTGTCTTTCCTTTCCAATAAAACACAGATGCCATAGCTTGCCAAACACACAGTGCTCTGCTTTCGGGTCAGTTTCGGGAACCAGTTACTCAACAGAAAAACAGGTTTTAGATCATTTTATACAAACAAACCAATTTGTATAAAATGACTCACAATAGGATGCCCTGTTTCCATTTAACGAGAGATTCATAAAAAGGATGTTTGTGTACAGAGAAAGTAGTTTCACAAAGAAAAGCAGTAAGAAGGTGGCACTCTCTGAAGGTCGTTTTCTGTCTAGCATTTAATGACTTATATCTGATTGTTGATTCACTGATTGTCTGGGATCTAAAACGATCATTTCCTCCTTTTTTTTCTTTTCTCCTTTTCAATTCCTATGTGAGCAGTTTATGAGATGACTGGGGTTGCTTATTTTGTCTGCAAAAGTCCTTGTGTTGTATTACACTGACTCCACCGTGTGGCAAAGCAGAGGAAATTCCTCAAAGGATCAAACACCAGAGATACAATCAACACCTGTTGGGACACCTGAGGATCAAAGTGTCTTATCTGGAATCAAGGGGCGGCAGGAGGACGAGGAGTGGGATTAGCTCCTCTTTGCTCACCATCTTTTCCAAGTGGTGGGATTGTGCCTTTCTTAGGATGTACTTCAAGGAATTATTTGCTTTAGCTCTCACTGTGGTTGTATAGGGACTGAATCACCCATAAAGTTTTATAGTTGAATGACAGTTTTATATTATTATATTAAAGCGAAACTCTGAAAACATCATATTTTTGTTTCTGTTATATATAAACGGACAATTCTTTGGTTGAAATGGAGGCTTTTCGGTAAGCAATGAGAACCACAACCTTTAAATCCACCAGATGACAGTCATATGTTTTGGTTGTAATGTGGAGCTCAAGGATATATGTAGCATCTACTTATTTAAAACAAAGCATTTTAAATTCTTATCAACATGACATTCATGCCTTAATTTCACATGATCCCCCATCTGCATCACACAGCCAGGCAAGATAATAGATTTCCTTGATTTCCTGAACTCAGCGTGAATATCATGCAGAAAATTTTTTTCAAAGGCAACTTAATTGAGCGTGAGGAGTTCTGGGTGGCAAAGCTTTGACCTCTGAAAATCTGAAATGAAATATTATGTGTGAACAGTGAGAAGAAAGCAGAAACGTCAGTGTACATTCACACACCCCTCAGTATCTTTCAGGTGTATGAGGCATTTGTGTTTGAGACAGTGCAATATTTGGTTTGACTGTGAGTCAGCATCTCGAGTATGGTTGGGATCATGTTGGGAAGTTCAATAACAAAAACTTCACCTAATAAAAACTATGTCCTGTCTAAAGTCTGGTACAGATAGAGTAAACAGCAGCGTTAACAGTAAAGAAACATCACGTAAAATATTGTTTTTCCCTTTTAAGCAGCTTTAAGGTTGTCAGTATCATCTTGATCCTCGGCTCCCAGCTTTTCCCCTATTATCTTTTTTTCCAGGTATATCTTTAAACGTAAAACTATCTACAGCAGATGAAAAGTATCCGAGAGTCATGTTATTAAAAAACAGGGGAACAAAATCCACCAAAGACCTGACAGGACCTGCTCCATCTACACTGTTCACTGAAGCATCATCAGAAATATTCACAGTGGAAGGGTGGTAGTCGAGAAACCATTCTCAAGGAAGGAAACAGGGAGAAAAGGCACAGGCACGCCAAGTTACATAAAAACTGTTCTAAAAATCAGTGACAAGAAGTCTTATGGAGTGATGAATCCAAATGTAAGGTTTTTGCTTCAAAATCATCATCAGCAAGTATAGAGGAGGTCAGGAGTGAGGTGAGTGCCTACAGCCTCTGTAAAACACGAGGGTTTGTGGCTTCATTTCAGCAACTGCTGTTCTGCACAGAAAAGTGCTGTGAAATTTTAATCCAGCATGAAATACCATTTGGAAAGTTTCTGGGAACCGCATTTGTTTTAGCATCACAATAATCCCAAACACATTCTCAATGCATTGGAAGCTCACCTAGATAGAAAAACACATAGTGGAAAACTATCAGTCATGGATTGGCCTCCACAGAGCCTGGACCTCAACCTTAGTGTGGGAGAAATTTGACAGAGAACACAACAAAAGGCAAAACATTCAAAGAAGAGCTTTGAATGTCCTTCAAGAAGCCTGAAGAACTATTCCTGAAGACTATTTAAAGAAGGAAGCTGTCTAAGAAAGTTCAGGGTGTGTCAAAGGATAAAGATGGTCATAATAAATATTGACTGTCATGTTCATTAGAACTGTACAAACTCAAAAAATCGCTGCATTTATTTAGCAGTTTTCTAGCAAAATATAAAGACAAGAGCGGTGACTCAAGATTTGTGCATACTTCTTTACTGATAACTGTACTTACTGTTTATAGATAGCAGTGGTTACAGTTTTACATCAGAACTGGTGCAAGTTACGATCAAGTTTGCACATGTACTTTAGGCTGTGGACTTAGTAAAGGGGGGGGGGGGATTAATGTTAAAGGTTTTGTAAAATTCAATTAAAAGACTCAAATTATTGTTGACAGGAACCAGAAGGAGGCAGTAAAGCAATTTAAAGGATAACCAATTGCTGTTATATTCATAGAAAAGACTGGAAAAGGCTTCAGGTAGTTCTGTGAGCAAGACGGACAGTGACCAACAGTTCAATGCAAATATTGTTTTAGCTAGCAACTAACAGTTATTATGAGCCTTTTATATTCATAGGAGGTTAACTCTTCTGTCTGGTAGCTAATTGGCTTACAGGCAACATATCAGATAGGCTGATATGTATGCTATCATAACACTGGAAATTGTTTGCTTATATTTGTATTTAACATAAGAGAAGCAAAAGAGTAACTTTAACCCTAAAAATGGTTAGCAGTCGGTGACAAAGCTGGTTTATAAGCCTTTAGAAAGATGTGGGCATGCTGAATAATGTTACCTGCATGTTACTACAAACTGGGCATCACACTAAGAGGCGAGTTACATCAAAGGTTTTGACTGTAACAAAATAACTATCATTTCAGAGCACCGATGCTTCCCCTGGTCAGGTGAACGTGAGGATGACGAAAATGAGTACAAAAATGTTAATGTGTACAGACAGACACTTCAAAACCAGAGGGAGGCAGCAAAGCAATATAAAGGGTGAAAAACTGCAGTGAGCTCCCCAAAGAAGAAGAGCAGGCCTCAGGTAGCTCTGTGAGAAAGATGGACAGTCCCAAGCAGTTAAATGTAAGTATTTTTATTCTAGGCAGCATTGATTATAAGTCTTTTGCCTTCATAGCAGGTTGACTGTTTTCTATTTGGCAACTAACTAAGTGTCATTCAGCTTATCTAGCAGGTGGCTAACAATGAAGCTAGTCATTAGTCACAGGAACTGTTTGTTTGCATTTTTCTTTTTTGACCTAAACAAGGTCAAAAAAGAAAAATGCAAACAAACAGTTTGCATCTCTTAAACAAAGAGATGCAAAGGAGTAAGTTTAACTCTGAAAAAGGCTAGCAGTTGCTGACAAACATAGTCTAAGAGTCATTAAAAGTGATTCAACTGCAATCAGAATTACACATTTTTTTCCCTTGCATTGGACACATTAAATAACACAAATTAAAACTTTATAATTCCACATTGCTGTTTCCAAGTAATTGCATTTCTACTAAGCTTCCTTGCTGTCGTACCTCCAGCAGAAATCAGGACTTGTTATTGGCTGCCCTTCTTCGTGCATCTGATATTTTCGGATTAATGACTTTATTATCTGTTCCAGTTTCACGTGTCTATCCGGAAGGGATCTTCTATTCCTGCTCTGCAAAAATGCAACACTTGCTGTTCTCCAGGAAAATTTCATTGTCCGTTTTGTTCACCTGAAATTTTCAAACCCACAAACCGCCCCAGTCTTAGGATCCACTTGGACAGCCATCAAAGGGAAGCCTTTGAAACTGGAAGTATGTTTCAGAACTTTAAGTTTAAGTTAAACCAACTCATTCCTAATCATGATGTTTACATCTTTTCTGTTTCAGAATACACCTTCCACAGGTGTAGACTCCAGTGCAGAAGTCAGGCGCATTACCACTGTTTGTACTGCAAAGCCACAGTGATAAGAAGGAAAACTTTCCACAGTCATCTGTCATTTTGCAGTGAGCAACAACAGAGGAGGGTCCGGAAATTATCCAAACTACAGGCTGAATTGACACAAAGATTCCAAAATGACAGAGGGAGCCCTTCATATGACATGGTGAGGGTGTGATGGTGTAGTGCTGCACATGCTCTACGTTAAAGCAGATATGCATTATCTCTTAACAATGTTCCTAAATATTTAGTGTGCATGTCTATAGTTTTATTAAATACTTTGTGTGTGGTCTAGTGGAAAAGCTGTAGCCACTTTAGAAAGAGACTCAGTCACTTCCAATTGGTCAGCTTGTCCAAACAAAGCAAACCAGCATTTATTAAAAACATCAGGGGGACATCCAAGAAATTTATAGATGGGGCACAGCTCCCCTTCTCTGAAGGAAAAAGAGATGGCCCAGAATGAGTGGATGTCTCTGATATTCAACATTCATGATAACTGGGGCTGAGGGGGTTGAGAGAATGGGTTTCATTTTAAGATTTTTACAGACCTTTAATTGTAGTAGAGTACCTTTCTATTTATATTAATAAAATCATGCACTGCCAGCCATATATCAGACAAGCAGCAGTCACCTAATACCCATTACCTTCAACCAGCTGCTTCTGTTTCATTGCTAAATTTAAATATGCTAACATCGGTTGAAGGTCCCACTGATTACCACAATCCTTATGGCGAGATGTGAACCCTGCACATATTTAAGCTATTTGCTTAATAGCTCCAAATGTTTCAGTGTGTTCTTTCAACGTTGTTGATGTGGAACCAGTTCTACCAATTGAGCATCAAACCAACAAAAAGGAAAGTCATCCAAGAGATTTTAATTGGTTTAAAAAATGTTTTATCTTTACAGGAGAGGGATGTGAACGGTAACGGCATAACTATCGTCTCAGATTCAGAGGGCCAAGATTCAGAGGGCCAAAACAGCCACAGAGCCAGCGGCGGCCATTCTGTGTCTCACAGTTTCACCAGATCAGGCAAATGTGACACTGGGAGGAAAATGAAGAGGAGTACAGAGATGGACTCCTCTAAATGTCACAAAGGAGTACAGACAGACACTCCAAAACCACAAGACTGCGATGAGTATTACTTTATGACCCTCACGAAAGTGTTTAAGAAGTTGGCTCCTCAGAAAAAGGCAGGGGTCAGGATGAAAATCGAGCATCTTCTTCTCGAAGCTCAATTTACATAGAGAAGAGCATACCGTCTTTTATTTTTTTATATATATATATATATATATATATATATATATATATATATATATATATATATATATATATATATATATATATATATATATATATATATATATATATATATATATATATATATATATTTATTTTGATTGCACATGAATTACTTAAAGAAGTGGAAGTGATATGTTTTCTTTTTCACTGTGGACAAAGCCTGGAGTGTTTTGTGTCTTTGTGCCAGGCTACTGCATCTCAAATGCAAACTTACAACATGACAATTATTTCAAACATTTCAGTATTTAATATAAATGTGTGCGAATTAGCAGGATAGTTGAATTCAAACACTTTTTTTTTTAGTTTAACAATTAACAGACTTATTTGTTGAGGACAGGTGGCATGCTTGAGTTATACATTCAAACACTGAGCAGCAGCAGAGAGACAAAACCAGATGTTCTGTATGAGGATCTTTATTTGTAATAAATAGGATATATATTTCCATTAAAAAAAATCAACTAGACGGCTCCTTTGCTAGATTTTGAGTTGATTGTCATGTGCTTCAGATACGATGTAAGTACAACTTGGTGAGACATCACAGTAAATGCTTTACGTTCATATATGAAAGAGGAAATCAGACAGCAACTTTGTTGAATGTTATTTTCCTTCTCCCCAGGTTTTCGTTTTATATTCCTGCTGTCTCTCAGCTATAGTAAAAGTGAAAGGAAAAAAAATGTTTAAAAAGTACAGGAATGCTAGTATTTGAGCTCTGAATCCTCGTGTCAAATATAACGAGGGATTTTCTTTTTACTATTCTGTTGGAGTATTTAAAGCTCCATAGCGTAGTGGTTTACATATGGATCCAAGAAGTGAAAAAGCTCTACAAAAACTGCTAAATCAAATGTGCAGTGCTAGCTGATGTGGTGAGCCCTTGTTAATGAAGAAACAGCTGAAAGTAGTTTTATTCTACTTGAATAATTTCAGTGGTAATTATAAGTAAAATCTGTAGTAGCTCACATGGAAAGAAATGTATATGAGTTTAGATTCTTTCTTTTTTTTTAAATGTTGTAGCATTAAAGTTTCTTCTGTTCATCATCTTGTGAACCTGTAGATGTTTTGCAGACTGCAGAAGTGCACTCGTCTACAGTGTTAAGCATCCTGTTGGCTATAATAACAATTTTAAAAAATATTTAAATGTTATGGCCCACCAAGGATGGGTGGAGATCTACACTCTTTCAGTATCTAACTTGTAGCAGTAGACTCCATGCTTGTGCTGCGGAGGTGGGAAACCAAAGCTGCGTACCCCTGGCTCAGACGGACCACAGTTACTTCGAGGTCTGGTGATGGGATAGCGAACGCTTCCATCGGCCAGCCAGCCGGCATCACAGCGGTCAAGCCCCGTGAACTTCCACGCAGAATACAGCTGTCCAACTTTGGCAATCTCTGCTCCGTCCTCCTGACACGCATGCTGAGCTTCAGTCAGGTTCATCTTGTGAGAGGACTGAAGGTAGTAGACTCTCCCTTAGAATAAAACACATTTATTTTGACAGTTAGCTGCACAGACGTGTTTCAGACTGCTATATAGCTGCGATTTATCACCCATAAATGCTAATGTGTATTTGTACTTGAGTTTCTGTAAAATTAATTATGATGAATTAGAACATTCAGTTAGGTCATTTATTCATACACTATATGTATAAATAAATGGAGGCTCAAGTAATGAGTCTTAGCACCTTTAAAGAGAGGGATAATGGGAATCTGTGCCACTGTGCTCTTCAGAAATGAGGGTGTGAAACTGCTAAGTAATGGATCTGCTAATCTTTGTCAGTGTGGGCATCTTGACATGTCACAGTAAGGAAAACACAATTACACATCAGGAAATGGCCACTCAATATCACTTTAGCTTCTCTGTGGCCTTGTTGACCTCGCATCACCTTCTGCTTCGCCTCACCTTGGAGCAAAGAGGAGAAACAGAAGACATCGTAGTGATTAGGGTAGAGGTGAAGTCTATCGTAGTGGCGGACACCCGGGGCGAGGCGGGCTCCCCCGCAGGGCTCCCTGGACTGCGTGATCGGATACTGGACTGTCCCATCAGCTAGCCAACCGGCATTGCACCAGTTCATTCCCTCTTTCCAACACTGGAAGAGCTGTGTGATGGTGGCCACTGTCGAGTCCTGCTCCTTACAGGCTTGCTGGGCTCCCAGGAAGCTCAGATGGTAACGACCATGAGGGTGTTGGTAGGGAAACACCACACCTGGGTGGAAGATTCAATCAGACATCAGAATATCTATGTGGACTTCAAAGTGTGTCAAGCTTTCACTGCTATTGTTATTTCAGCTATTGTTACTACTTTGCTTACCAGGTGATACTACCACTGGCTTGTGGGGTTGTTGTTGTTGTTTTGTTTTTTTGTTTTTTTTAAATTCCAGTAAGTAGGTTTGCAATCATCTGCTCTTACTACAAACTACAAAACGGAACACTTTGATCTGCAACAGTGGGAAATCACAGGCTACTGGGTCAGCTGAACCAAACAGATGAGTGGTTAAAGTTAATTGTGTGGTTTTCTATGGCAACTCAATTTGGAAAGTAAAATGTTTGTCAGTTGTTTGCAGGGGTTTTTTTTCTTTTCTTTTTTGTCTTTTTTTTTCTTTTTTTTAAATTGATTATTTATTTGCAAATGTAAGCAGTCTGCTTTTATAATGGATATCCACACCAGCGGTCCCCAACCCCCGGGCCACAGACCGCTACCGGTCCGTAAGTCGTTTGGTAACGGCCATAAAAGATGAGGCTCGGATGCGAAATTTCTGGTTTTCAGGGTTTTTATGGCCTGTATTTATATAGCGCTTTTCTAGTCCCTAAGGACCCCAAAGCGCTTTACATATCCAGTCATCCACCCATTCACACACACATTCACATACTGGTGATGGCAGCTACATTGTAGCCACAGCCACCCTGGGGCGCACTGACAGAGGCGAGGCTGCCGGACACTGGCGCCACCGGGCCCTCTGACCACCACCAGTAGGCAACGGGTGAAGTGTCTTGCCCAAGGACACAACGACCGAGACTGTCTGAGCCGGGGCTCGAACCGGTAACCTTCCGATTACAAGGCGAACTCCTAACTCTTGAGCCACGATCGCCCCATTTTTATCGGTTTTTAGCTTGTCAGAGGGTTTTTTTCCGACGTTTTTATCGTTAACTCTGTTTCTCTGGGAATTTTCCCTTGTGTTATGAATAAATCATCATCTTTTTGGTACTGGTACCGGTTTTATTTTGTTGAATTTCTCCGCGACACCTTAATGACCAGTCCGTGAAAATATTGTCGGACTTAAACTGGTCCGTGGTGCAAAAAAGTTTGGGGACCGCTGATCTAGACTCTACATGTCGCAGCTTTCATTCACGGAAGCAAACAGGATAGCTGAAGGTGTAAATGCAGTACCTTGTAGCTCTAGGTGAACCACTGCGCTTTGGTCCTCCAGTCCATCCACCACAGTACATCGATAGCGACCTGTATCATTCAGCCAGAGTTTATTCAACACAAGTGCAGCATCTCCTGGGAAATCCTGTCGGAGCTGCACACGACCCCTGCCCGACAGACAGTGCATGTTAATAGTTTAAAGAAAAACATGGTCAAACAGTCAGCGATCAGGTTATCTTATTCAGTTGATCATATCTTTAACCTGAAATCTCCAAAACTTCGGAATCGAGTCCCGAAAGCCACGATCACATCAGTCTCCTGTCCCCCAGAGGCGGGCAGCCAGGACCACTTGACCCGGACCTCCCTTGGTGAGCTCGGCACAGGCTCATACCAAAATCTGCATTGTAGGGTCGCATTACCCCCTCTGACCGAAAGCACTGATTGCTCAGCAGAGTCCACGTAGAGTTTCATACCAATAAAATGAACTGCAGAATAAATACAGATTTAACTTATCATACTAATTTTATATTAAAAGGTTAGGGTCTGAGCAATAATGTGCATACGTTCGTTGTTGCCGCTTTCATTGAGGTAGTCACCGTAGAAGAAGCTGTTTTGGGTTGGGGGGGCAGCCGGGGCCCAGTCTGAGAGAACCAGGTGAGCTATGAACAACAATACAGTCTGGAAGCACCAAATCATCATCATCAGTGTCTGCACAATCCTCAAACCTGCGAAGAGAAAAAATATTAGCTAATTAATCATTAAAGGTCATGGAGCAGGATGGACAAGATCAGAAATGAGTTCAGCAGAGGAGCGGCTCAGACTGAGCAGCTTGGAGACAAGGAGAGGCAAGGCTGAGGTGGTTAGGGCATGTGCAGAGTTGGGATAGTGGATATAGTCGACAAAAGATGTTGAATATGGAGATGACAGGGAGGAGGACAAAAAAGTATTTGTTCTCGAGGGTTTTTAAAAAAAATGAAGACTCTGCTTGCTGTATTGTGAACACTGGATGTTATAATAAAGCAGCAGCAGTAAAGGAAAGCACGATACAATTTTAGCAGGTGTGCCAAATGTAATGACCTCACTGTATATAGTTTGCTGTGTTTATACAGGGAAAATGCGTTTTCACACTGCGGGACTGTCACTTAAAGTGACTTCAGTGTTTAGATGTAACAATAGCCATTAATGTTCGTCACAGTAGTTTTCTCGTTAAAAAAAAATCTGGTAATTCTTTGTTTTTACATTCATCAGGTCCCAATCAGCCCAAATATCAAAGAGAAATTAAAAATGCAGGAGGTTAAAGCTAACAAATTATATCTGACGTACAGTTGTTGTTATAATAATAATAATTATTATTAGATGGCTTTCTTTCCCACTTACCGCGAAATTGTCTGCGTGGTTTTTCCACCTCGTGTGAAAGGTCTGATGTTGGAGAGCTGGAGGCAAAGTGATCAAAAATATTCCCAGGATATTAATACCGCATTTAGCTTCCCCTCGGTCTCTGTCGATGATAAAAAACAGGTGCAGCTATGGGCCAGTTAATAATGATGAAGAATGTCCTGACCTTCTCCCCGAGGAGTGTCGGGTCGTACCGCTGCTCTGATTCTTAAGCACAGTCATCAAGCTGCTGGAAACATCCCCGTGTGTGTCTCTTTGTGCAAGCTGTGGTAGGTAGGGCATCTGCGGTTCAAGAAGACCTACAGAAATTACCCCCACCCCCGCAAAGTAAGCGCAGTTACAGTGGTTTATAGCTTTAAAGGAAAGTTAAAGATCATCGTGATTTTGATGGAAATTTAGCCCTTTATGTTACGCATATTATTCTACTATTGGGTAAAGTCTTTGTGGAGGCTCTATAAAAAATATTAAGGTCACCACAGTAATACACTTCAACAGGAACGGCACATGGGATCGCTGAGCGGCTGTTTGTGGAGGAAAACTCTTTGAAAGCAGATACTTGTTATGGAGGGCAGCAGCATTTACTAGAAACACTAGAAACACCGTAATCTTTAAAAAGAGCTCCTTTTATGGTGTGGAAAACATGACCTACACAGTCACATACAGCAGACACAAACAGTGAAGAAGTATCATGTGTTACGGTGTGTTCACACCGAACGCGATAGAGGCAGGCAGAGCTTCAGGCTTACATGTAAAGTCAATGGAAAGGCGCGATGACCCGCGATTGCGGCTCCCGCGAAAATTCGGACGCAGATTTGCGTCGCGAAACGCGAAAACGCCTGAAACGCGCGTGAGTGTAGCGCGTTTCAGGCGTTTGACTCGCGAAAAAAACCACGCGCGTGAGTTTATGTGTTGCATTTTGTGCATACACGCGTTTCGCGTCCCCCGCTCGAGTTGGAAAAATCTGAACTCCAGCGTCAAATCGCGCCGCGACAACCAATCAGGAGCCTGGTGATGTGGCTGTTACCTAGTTCAAAGGGGCAGATCCAGCCAAAGCCCTTTATTCTTCAATAGAAGGAAGGCTAATCAATGCCGTAGCAAACAACCCGGAGCCATACGACACCAGCTGCTTTCTGGACCGAGACAGGAATATAAAGGACCGAGCTTGGAGGAAGATATGTAAAGAGATCGGGCAACCTGGTAAGTTCATTCATTTTTCTTAAGTTTTCTCTAAAGTTTTCACTGACCCGGGGAAGCCGCACAAAAGCTAGCAAGCCACCGCTATTTTCCCACTGACGTACAAATACCGTTCTGCTTTTAGGCATGTTGTCATTTAAGAATATATTTTATTGTTTATTAATAAACAGCACACAGTGGTCCCGCTGTTCATCCGTCACTGCCTCTTTTTTTTAATTTTCTTTTTCTTTTTATTGCACCGTACAGCATTGCATTCTGCAGCCTGATTGACAAATCTGCTCCGTGTCGTCTCCTGCGCTTGCCAAATTTATCATGTTTGGTTTTGATAACCATCACGTCCAATAGAAAAAACAGCACGAAGACACCCATAACTATGAGCCTCATTCGGAAATAGACACCTGCACCGCGCACGAAAGTGGCAGGCAGATGAAGACAAACGGCGGCATAATAATACTTTTACGTTTTGCAATCTACAAAGGTTTGCACTTTGAGAATCAATTGTGAGAACTGTGACCAATGTTCGTGTGTGTGGAAAAAAGTGTATAAAGTGCGTGGCCAGGGGCTAGTTATTCTGACAACCCCTGCTGCAATAAATGAGGGACCACTGTCTACTCTATGATTATTATATTCAACCTGTTAACATTTAATACTATATTGATAGAACCAACTGATTCTGCAGCAGAGCATCCCCTGTTGCTTCTCCTGGCTCCCCAGTCCCTGAGCTCCTGCTGCTGCACCCACAGGTATGTACAGCAAGCACTGATACCTTTTTAGTCGGTGGGATTCCCTTGTGATCACCTTTACTAAATATCTACAACCAATCTGATTATATCCTGTTTTTGTTTTTTTTCTCAATGTTGAAATTAAAATCTAGTAGCAGCCTTCTCATTTCTTTGTGTTTTGTGCTGTTTTACAGGCCCACAGGGGAGGACGGCTCCGAGGCAGATGAGGGACGGGTCCCAGGACGGTCCATTGGTGGTGGAGCTGGCCACCCTGGTGTCCCTGAAGAGGCCACACCAGTCTCCAATGGAGCATTTCCTCCTCAGCCTTGTTCCTGCTCTGGAGAGCAGCTGGTCCTTTTTATTCCTGTCTCTCTGTAAATACTTATATTTTATATATTTATGTTTAATGTTTTTCTGTTTGAGAATTCTAATATTATTTCAAATAAATTTTTATAATGACTAATGTCTCAGTTCTACTACACAGCAAATGTTGGCACACGACTTGACACATGTAGAATTTATTTCATATTATACTAATGACAAAATATACTAATACAGTGGGATGCAGAAGTTTGGGCAACCTTGTTAATAGACATCATTTTCCTTTATAAATCGTTGGTTGTTACAATAAAAAATGTCAGTTAAATATCATACACGAGACACACAGTGATATTTGAGAAGTGAAAAGAAGTTTACTGGATTTACAGAAAGTGTGCAATAATTGTTTAAACAAAATCAAGCAGGTGCATAAATTTGGGCACCACAAAAAAAGAAATGAAATAAATATTTAGTGTATATCAATGTGTGTGTCTCCTATATGATATATGGGGTGCCTTTGTCTGGACGTGCTTCCCATCCAGAGCTGCACAGCACAGAGGGAAGTTCCAGCGCTCCTGGAAATCCCTTTGTGATGGACCGCCAGTCTCCAGGTGAAGGCACAGCCATGAAGTCGTCCACTAGACAGTCCCAGATGGCCGTCGCTGCCTGGGGGGTGATCTGACACACCGACTCTGTAACTGAACGCTTGGTGCTGAAGGAGTCCGCGGTGACAAGGAACCTGGACAAAATTGTTCAAAATCAGTATTATGTGTACTGCAGTTACAAAATACATTATTCAAATTCCAAAATACTTTTGTGATGTCAGATATAAATCACAAAACTTAAATCTTACATAAAACATTTTGTAATTATAAGGATAATTCCAAACGTATATTAGATAATATCTAAAACAGTTGTGTTTTATTTTAACTTTAACATATCATAATTTGATTGGTAGCAACTTTCACAACTACAGTGAGCCAATCACTCATAATTCCTAAACATGTCAATCAGGTAGGAATGAAGTGAGACATTAATAGAAATAAAGAGTTGTGTGTTGACATGTAGCCCTTTCCTTGCTTAAATCATTAATATTTTTGAAAAATTAATCCGTGATAAGACATAGCTTATCAAGATAGAACCATGTAACTAAAGATGAACCAAACTGTTCAGTTTTATCTAACTCTGTTTTAATAAAGGATGCTCAAACTGGCCGAGTGAATGACGGTGATAGCGCTGGAATCGGCCGTCATCCAGGCGCAGTTCCTGGAGCAAGTGGTGAAACTCACCAAACTGCTCACACCTCTGGAGGACCTGATGGACCCAGGTACGGCGAGGATGTCCTTTATGCCGCTACTCTGCTCTCCACAGTAAATAGAGAAGGGAGACTCTCTCTTCAAGCGCTAGCTCGACACCTGCCATCTTGCAAAGATACCGGTCTGGCAAAACTTCCTCCCACATCCCTCCCACATTTCCGGTTCACGCGCGTTAAAATATGATATTTTGGGGCGCGATGGATTTTTCTTGGACACGAGTAGAGGTGCGAATGTACACGCGTCAAGTTAGGGGCGTTTGGGGCTTTTTTCTCGCGCCCATCGCGTTCGGTGTGAACACACCGTTAGAGATGCTTTGACCTCCACTGCTTTTATTTTACAGAGATGAAAGATGTTGCCAGAGGCCAAACATGCCAGGATTGTGAGCTTATGGGCTAACAAGGTGTAATTACTGGTGTAAAGAGCAAGCTGAAGTCTTCTGCAAGAACTGCATTCAAGCGTTTGCGATAACTGGCAACGAGTCTCTCTTGCTGTGGAGGAGTTTGGCACACTCTTTATTACAGAATTGTTTTATTCAGACATACTGGAGGGTTTTCAAGCATGAGTGGTGTGTTAAGTATCGATCAAAGTCCAGATTTTAATTATGCCACTTTCAATTTTTTATTTTTTGAACCATTCAGAGATGAACTTGCTGGTGTGTTTTGGAATATCCAAGTGTGCTAGCACTTCAGGAAAGCACCAAAACATCCGCAGACCATCACACTACCACCACCATGTTTCACTGTTGCTATGAAGTTCTTTTTATGAAATGCTGTTAGTTTTACGCAGATGTAACAGACTCAAAACTTCCTAAACGTTCAGCTTTGGTCTTGTCAGTTCACAGAATAGTTTCCCCAAAGTCATCAAGATGTTTTTGGCACATGTAAGACGAGCCATTGTGTTCTCTAGAGTCAGCAGTGGTTTTCTCTTTGAACTCTCCCATGGATGCCATTTTTGCCACGTCTCTTTCTTATTGCTGTATCATGTATTCATTTATTACATAAACAGGCTGTTTGACCTAATTTGGATGTTAGAAAACAGTTTAAGAGTGATTCCTGTACTTTTGTACTGCGTGTCACTCACTCAAATTTGACGTCCACGTTTCCACTGTTTGGTAGAGATTCCCATTGGATGTGAGAGTAAAATAAAACTGCTATAAAAGTGGAATCACATTGAAACCTTATAAAAAGGACATAAAATTGTAAACATAATAGTAAGTTAAAGGATGAGTTTTTGTATATCAGTGTTTAAGAAATGATTTCCTGAATTCCTTAGCTTCAATTTCACCATCACCAGGCTGAGCATGAAGACTCACATCATGTTTTGTGTGGTTAGAACAGTTTGTTCTTTGCGAAACAAAGAGGAACGCAGCCAACGCCAGGCTGCTCAAAAACTGCACCTTCTTTTAAGTTTTATCTCCTTTTAAATGCTGAGTTGTACAAAAGAATGCTCACTTTTGTCTTCTTTATCTACGCCTTCATTTTGTACCCTGTGTACATGACTCTGCTAACAAGTCAGCTCATGCTTAAATCAGCTGTGAGCATCTACTCTAACATGGGCACTCTAACAGCTCAAAAATGGATTTTTGTGTCTCAGCTGAAAAGATACACAAAGTGTAGAAAGAGTTTTTTTTTAAAACATTTAATAATGTTAACCAACAGTGAATTAAAAAAGCAATGCAAAACGTTGCTGTTTTCTACATATTTCACATTTTTTGTAAAAAGAATTAGTTGGTCATGAAATTAAATTTAGGAACAAAGCAAAAAGGTGTCAAAATGTGTTTAACCCCCCCCAAAACAAACAAACAGAAAACCCTACTCATCCGTGGAGTCAAAATGTGAAAGTTATCATTTTCCTGCTCTGGACAAGCGTTCCTGTCCTGTGTGGTTGAAAATGCCATAAATACACTCTGTATTACACCGGGAAAATCTCAGGGCTTGCATTCTTAGACAGACTAAGAGAAGATCTGTGCAAAAAAAAGCTCCTAAAGGACAAATTATCAATCTGTGAGGGATCTGTGAGCAGTTCAATGTTGCAGCATCAAACAAACTTTTAGCAATGTAAACATTAGGGGAGGGGGGGGGGGGGGGGGGGGTTGCTACAGTCAAAGTGCTACAAGTGTTAAAGTCCAAGCTATTCAGCAAATATGATTCCCATGGAGTAAAAAACAAAGCAAATGATTCTGTTTGCGATCCGTCCTCCGCTGTGGTGCGAGCAGACGGAGCATCTGAGGATGAGGATGGAGTGCTGATAAATGGTTATTGACTAGTTTCTAATCATCGCAGCCCAACAGCTCCATGCGCAGAGTGATGCGCTCGTGCCATTCCCAGGGGATGACTCGGACGTATCGAGCATAGACCGGAGGCTCAAAAACATTCTTCTTATGGGTGTTGTTGTCAGTGTTTCCCTGGAAGAGCTGCAAAAACATGTTAAGGTTACTGTTAAATGAAAACACATTGTTTTGAACACACCTTACTCCCATTTACACGTGTCAGTGACTGTTTTTGTGCATGCGTGGGTGGGTGAGTGTGTGTTTTGTTTGTTAGATTACAATTTTTTTCTGAAGTGGAGGTGAAGTGGAATTTTCTATGATTTTGTGTAGGTTTTTTAATACTGCTCCTGTTTTTCTACCTTACTGAATCAAAATATTGTTTTGTCATATTGTATTTTATTACGTTTTGTTTAATGTTTTGGATGCTGCAACACAGCAATTTCTCAACTTTTGAGATAATAAAGTATATCTTACCTTATTTTTAACGTAGCTTTGACATATATGGAAAAAAAAAAAAAGAGGAAATGGCATTTCAGGTATTCACATACGTCTGACCTTATCATTTCCGGTGTTCTCCTTCACTGTACTCCAGGACTCCCCATCATTGCTGTAAGCAACTTTAAACACTGATACAAACTGCAGTACTCCAAAGTCCTTTGCACCCTGTGTGATGATGCCCGTGAGGCGCTTTGTCTTCTCTAGATCAACCTAAGATAAGATAAGATAAGATAAGATAAGATAACCTTTATTAGTCCCACACGTGGGAAATTTGTTTTGTCACAGCAGGAAGTGGACAGTGCAAAAGTTATGAGGCAAAAATTAGAATACAATAAGAATAAATACAGTACACAACTGTACAGAATAGAATAAAATAAAATACTATATACAGTAGAATAAAATAAAATAAATATACAATAAGATAAAAATAGAATACAAATACAAATACTATATACAACTGAGTAAAAATACAACGATGACAGAAAGGATTATTGCACTTAGTATTATTGCATATGTATGGATGTGTGTGCTTGATCAGTTAAAGTCTTTATTATGGAGTCTGACAGCAGTGGGGAGGAAAGACCTGCGAAATCTCTCCGGGGAAGGAGCAGGAAAAAAATGGCATTACCAACTAGTAACTTCAAAGAAAACAAGATTTTTAAAAAAGGTGACTGCTGCGGTTTCCCTCACCTGGATCCACTCTGAGCGGTTGTTGTAAGCAGGAGACCATGCATTAGTCTTCCCCACCTTATCCAGCCGGGCAAACTGAGGGTGCCACGTGAAAGTATCAATGCCCCACGTGCGGTAAGAGCTGGAGGCTGAAAGCTGCCCGTCTGAGATGAACCGAGACTTCATACCAAGAGGCTCTGAGCAACCTGCCGTGTTTGAATAAACTGTGAATCAAAAGGCAGACGGACAGACGGAGGGAGGGGGAAGCCAAAGCAACAGAAAGAGAAAAGAGGGGAAAAATTGAAATCACCCGACAGAAAAGAAGAATCAACTTCACCCAACATTTTAAGAATGACGAACATTCACAAAGCGAGTGACTGATTACAATCACAAATACCCACCAGTGACCGAGTGAAAGGAAAAAAACAGAAGAGTCACACAATGCAGAAGAAAGCATGCAACATAGCACACAGAGCTGTTTTTCTTTAAACCTTTTAGCATTAAGATCAAATAAGACAAAAGCTGAAGATGGACAAAAACACAGCCGGCAGTGTTTTTATTCTTGAGTGCTTGAAATGGCTTCTTTTGTTGTTTCATAATAAGGACTGTACCCACAGAGCTATAGTGGATAACTTCTATGTGGTCAAACTAGGCTAGATGTGGTGCAATTACATTTCAAAAGTCTGTCATTTCACCTGTCAGCAAGACCACAGTAAGAAGACATCAACACAGTAGCACAAGACACACTAACGATGCTGCGAGGAGTTATGCAGTTTAGGTTAAGGGTTCACAGAGGCTGTGACCTGACTTCGACTTAGCGTACACCACCTGTCCTTTTTCATTATTGTCCTATCTTTTTTATCTAACTGCTTTTGCTCGCTGACCTTGCTGTAAGTGTTACGGCTGTGCTGGAAGTTTATTGTGTTTACCGTGAAGTTCACAGCCCAGCAGCTCCATGCGCAGCGTGCAGGCCCTGCAACAAACCACGGGGATGATGCGGATGTACTGGGCCACGATAGGAACGTCAAAAAGGTTTGTCTTTGTGCGGTCGTTATCTATGTTGCCCACAAAAACCTGCAGCAAACAAACACAGGTGAGCAAACTGAATAAACAAAGTCAACAAGAACACTCAGAGAGCACAACTAACTCCCACCAAAGGGCAAGGGCTATACTAAAACTGTTTTATGATGTTTTTATTACAACATGATGATGTCAGCCTGTAATGGCGTCACGGTGTGTTTTATAGCTCTCTCTATGCCCTTTCATATGATAGATTACTCAATATGGTTTCTTTAAATTCTTTTCAAGATCAACTATGATCTTGTTGATTTTGAAGGTCAAGGTCAAATGCTTAGCTACCCTAGATACCCAGGTCCCCCAAGGGTAGTATATAGTTGTGAAGTTTGAAGACAAAGAGAATAATCCTTATTTGTCCTGCACTGGACTTTGGTGCAACAGGGCGGTCTGGGCTGCCTACCCTTCAGCTTTTTTTTGATTGGCTGCCTCTTACAAACAGAGGGTTCAAACAAGAGGTGGGTGGAGCTTGTCAGTGAGAGCAGATATCATCTGTCATCTCAGGAACACAGCTCTAAATAAACATCAGGGAGAGGCATGAGTTGAAAAAAAAAGTCTGGCTCATTGGGATTACTTCTACACCTCATCTCATTGTTCTAGATTGTTTAACACCTTAATATCGACATCCACCACTGTAAGAGTATCTATGTGTTAGAAAATGAGAAAAAGCTTAACAGGTCCACTTTAAACACAATAGAAAATAACATATGTAGTACAAAGTTGTGTCTACCTTATCCCTCTGCTGGCCATCCACTTTGTAAGTGATGTAGGAGTTTCCATCAAGGCTGCTTGCCACCTTGAAGGCTTTGATGTACTCAGCTGTGCCCAGGCGACTGGCACCCTGAGTGATGATGCCCGTCAGACGCATAATCTTCTGCATATTAATCTGTTGTAACCAAAACGCCATGGGTCAGTGAGCATCTGGACAGGTCATGCACTGCTCAGTCTCGTCAAAAGCATTCACTTCTCTCACCTCGATCCAGGGGTTCTTGTCGTGTGTGGCTGACGTCCAGGCGTTGACGATGCCTTGGTTGTTCAGTCGAGCCAACTCTGGGCCCCAGCGCTGAAGACCCAGAATGCCATAGTGCACAGAGGAAGCAGAAATCTGGGACGCCACGATTGCTCCTCCCTCCATCCCCAGCAGAGAAACACACCCTGGGGTATGAGATGGAGGGATTTTTTGTTACTCTTGCCACGCTTTAGATCTTTTTCTCATGCTTGAGTGAGCCACGCTTACAAGGATATCTCATCAGTTTTTAAGTTCTTTAAAAAATGTTGAGGCAAAGCGAGTAACAACAGGCTGTCAGGCTGTTTGAAATGTGTGTGTCTAATGGTGGTGCACATACGTAGCTGGCACTGCTTTCCAACATACGGTGAGGGGCACTGGCAGGAGTAGTCTCCATCCAGATCTCGGCATTGCCCTCCATTCTTACAAGGCTGTTTTTCACAGTCATTTACATCTGAAAATCAAATTCAGAAATTACAAAACAAATAAATAAAACAACAACAAAAACAAAAACAAACAAAGAGTGCTTCAGATGCGGTTCACACTTGTCAAACAAGCACAAACATCTGAGGGAAAACTGGTGGAGGACTGAAGCAGGTGAATGACCATAATAATTTCACTGTGTCTCCAGCATTCAGCTGGTGACAAATAATTACTCTTCAATCTTATTGCGTTGACAGAAGTGGCCCTGAGGCATGGCGTCATTGAAGAAGGAAAAGTGAACAGGTGGGAACAGCGGAAACTTTGAAGTTATATCCTTGTCGTGTCACCTGACACACTTACACACCAACTATTCTGGCAACAAGCTAGAACATCTGCTCAACAGCAGTATACACAAACTGAGCTCTTTAAAAAAAAAGAAAAAAAAGAAGGTATTTCAAATAATAGTGAAATTTGTCATTAAGTATCATTAATGTTTCTCCTTTGATTGAAGGTCCAGTTTTGATTGAAGGTCCACTGTCTAGGTAATGCTTGGTAATCTCCACAAGGTGGCACACTCATACAACATAAAGACTACAGACAGTTGGGATGATTACACATTTTTCTTCTCTACTGTTTGAAAAAGAACCTATTCATTTTTAAACCAAGCAGTGAGATTGCACACCAAACAATATTCCTTCAGTTTTTAAAAGGCAAAATGTGACTGAAAGTAAGCAGCTAAGAAGACAAAAGGTGCTGTTTTACTAAATGACCAGTATATAGATTGCTTTGTAATAATAGTAGGTTATGTTAAGTCTTTGTGTTTGGTTTGTATTGAAAACCAGTGTGTACCATGTTTATGATGTTTTCCCAAACCCGCAGCCAGAGGAGGTCAGCCCCACTCCCTGCTCCATGAAAAATCCACAAGCAGAAAATCTCAGCCGCATCAATGAATTATATGATCTACACAGCAGAATACACTGTCTTCTGCTTTTTCATCTCTGTGTGAGAAATAGTATGCGCACTGGCTAATACAGGGATATGACATATGATGATACAACATAATATATAGTTTATAATCTGAATATAAATTAACTGTTGTAAAATTGCAATGATACAGTGCTTTTATAAGGTGTTATAGGTGCATAAATGCTACAAATGCGTCATTTTAGCCAGATGGTAGGTGGTTGCTAGGCAATGTGATGGCATAATATTGTATATAGATAAGAAACTTTAGGGTCCTAATGTACCTATGTGCCAATTTTGTTTGCTTAACTCTAACTGTGTAGGAGGAGTTTACGTGCAAACTTTTATAGTGACAGTGACAAAATCTAATACGATTTTTTTTTAAAGGTAAAGTCCAAAAACGTTGTTACGTTATTAAGTTCAGACTTGATGAAAGCTGTGTAACTGACACCTAAGCATCACACATGCCTTATTTCACCTGTTTTAGTAACGCCAAGAAACTTCAGAATGAATGCAGGGCTGACGTAATGCCACATGAGTCTGTTTAATTCCTGTTCCAGTTAATGCTAAGAGGATTGGTCACAACAGCACGGGCACAGCACAGCTAATAACACTGAGAAACAAATGATCTTACCAAGAGGCAGACTGTGAAATAGCCTTTGCTTTTTTTTGCTACTTAAATCTGAAGCCTGAAGATCTGGCTTGTACTGAACATTTTATTTTTGTCAAGTGGAATTCATTTTCACACGCTCTGGCTTCACCTCAGTGACTTCTCAAAGGCTCTTTACCTACTATCACATCACTTGTTTTTTGTGGAGTGTTATTTCCGTGCATTTACTGGACATATTATATAGTGCGGCGTATATTGTCTGCCTGGTTCAAAATTAGAAAATATGGGAGTAGACGACCAGACTGCACCAACACTACAATTGGTGGTCAGAGCATGGGCTTTGGGAGGGTGAGCTGTTCCTCCACAAAAAGAGGAAAAGAGGGGAAAAAAAGCCTCTTCACAAAGTTATGCAAGATTTTGAATCAGAAGGTTTATACATTAAATCTTTTTCATCATTTTTGCTACCAAACTCACAGTTCAGGATGTCAGCCACTGCTCAGAGGTGTCTAGGAATAATATTCACACACACACACACACACACACACACACACACACACACACACACACACACACACACACACACACAAACAAACAAAACCCATCCTAAGTTTGGCTTCCTTTTTGTTATTTTCTCATGCATTTGCTCCACTAATAATCCTCGTGTTTTAATGCTAATTTTACAAGCAAACTTGTATTGGATTCTGCTATGAGGATATGACTGAATTCACTATTCATTTGACTGGGATAAAATAGATGCAATGTTGACCCTGTGTGAGAAGCATCTGCATGCTAAGAGACTTGGAGTGGTCTTTTACTAATTAGCCAAAGAGAATAACCACAGAAGCCACTGAATGGGCTCCTTTCATGAAGCTGCTGAGCGGACTACACATCCCTTTCATTGCCGAAGATGTGAACGGAAGAAAAAACTCCTTGTGTTAAAACTTCTAGAGAAATCTGCTGCAAGTGGAGCTTGCTACTGTGTTTTTCACATTTTTGGGTAAGCTGTTCTCTAAAAAATACTACTTTGAAAGAAATTAGAATGCAACCCATTCCTAAACGATAAATCTTTTATGTCAACATTAAGTGGCCAGAAATTGTTTTAAAATTCATTGAATAAGGAGTTAGATGTCCTCTGGAGTACAGCAAGTAGTCTTATAGATGCAAAAAGGGTTCAGTTCAGGCTTTTGACTCATAGCCAGAAGTAACTTACTGATCTGGCAGTGCACTCCCTTAAAGCCGGGCTGGCACTTGCAGATGTACTCATTGAAAACATCTCCTCGTCTGGTCGGAGCGATGACCTCGCAGGACCCATCGTTCTTGCAGGGGTTGGGACTGCAAGGTCCTGAAGATGGAAAAAGAAAGGTGTTAATTTCGGTACGTGCTTCGGTGCTTTCCCACCAGAATTTTCCTTTTCAGCTCTACCTGTCTCTGTCAGGTTACAGCTGTCTCCACCAAAGCCATCGGCACAGATGCAGATGAAGGGTTCCTCTCCTACTCCAGTCACGCATGTTGCTCCATTGTAGCAGTGATTTACCTTACAGTAGTCAGCTGAGTGAAAGAGATAAAGGAAAGGCAGTGCAACGATTATTAGTATTTACTATTCACACCGCGGCTGCACATGCATGCATCCACTGCAAAAAGCACACATTTCTATAGTAGATAGTGAAAAAACAACAACAAACAACAAAACAAAAAAACTTGTCATTTAATTGTTTATCTATTAATTAATTACTTGTTGTAGTATGAATGGCCCGGGAGATGTCTTAATCAGCAGGAGAAGCTCCAAACCTCCAAAATATATGCCCTCCTTTACATTATTCAAACCTGCAGAGTGGGCCAAATTGGTGTCTTTGGCAGATAATTCTAGTTCCCGGGCATTATGTTTGATGCCCCAGGTCTAAAAGATGGTATCGCTCAGCACTACCAACTCAATATAGCACTGCATTTCCCAAAGTTCAGTTCTATTGCAGATAATGTATGGTAAATGGTTGGGTACAGCCATCAGGTGTATCTAAAGAGTAACACAGAGATCTTTCCCTGGTGTTGCTGGAGTTTCTGCCCTGATCAGTGCTCCTGCAGTTTTTGCTGGGAGGCACTGAGTCACACATCATGCCTGGATTGTGTGAAATGATGGCTCAGACCTCAGTGGGAGCGGCAGGACAAAAGCTTATGAGTCATACGAGATCTCTCAAAGTTACAAAACCTTTACCTCATTATCTTTGTTTTCTTTTTCCAGTCTATTGACTCAACAGCAGCAGTCACCATTCAAACTGTGAGCAGCTCCAGGTACAACAAACTGCAATTTACTGGCATTTTGTTTGGCAGTGAGGCCAAAACCCTACATGAATTATTCTTGAATACAGCACAATCTATGTTTACGAAACTATTCGCCATGAAAACGGATCAGAAGAATAAACACATAAATAAATAGCCCAAAATACAGTGGAAATGTGACTCAATATAAAGTTTTATGTGGTTAAATTCTCAAAAAGTGTATCCCGAATAAATGCTGGAAAGTGTCTAAGGCTGTGTGAGCTGGAAAACAGCTGGTCCTATGATGTAGCCACTGTCTTTATGAGCCAACCTCTGACAGCAGAATGTGTTTATGTCCAGGATTAGCTGAGTTTTCCAGAAGCATGCGGATCTTTGAATAACAGACTAGGTACACAGCATGACAATACAGCAGCTCAGGGGTGGGACAGGATATGCACCACACCTGACAGACAGGTGGGACTCTGAATGTACACAACCACCATGAGAACAAAATCACATTTGCATGTTGAACTAAATTTAGATGAGTGGACAGCTGCTTCATGATGGCCCCAGACAGGAGCACAGATGGCATTAATTTCCTTTCCATCTGCATCAAATCCTTGTGAGTCCAGGTAGATGTCCACAGAGACAACTAAAGGGACACCTGTAAGTGTGCCTGTGAGAATAATGACATTTCTAGAAACACTGTCCACTGAGAAAGGGGAAAACAACCACGAGAACTGTTCACTACTGCAAGTATCGCTTCTTGTACAATGATCACTGCTCAGAATAGAGCTTAGTAATAACAGAGTATCATGTGTAATAACAGACCGGTCTCACATTTAATCACCTAGTCTACCAGGACAATAATGAGCTCACATTATCATAGGCATACGTCTACATTGACTGCTTTCAGGGGGTAAAAAAGTGCACAAAACTGAATCCTAAATGCTTAAGTAAGAATAGTAAAAATACTTGAGATATTTAGGCTACTGTTGTACATCTGCTGTTTTCTTTTCGCCCTGCATTACGTTGATTTATGTGAAAAGGAAAAACAAAAAGCAATCAAAGTAGGTCACTTCACAGTGAATTGACAATATA
Source organism: Diplotaxodon limnothrissa (assembly GCF_057381915.1). Classification (NCBI taxonomy): domain Eukaryota; kingdom Metazoa; phylum Chordata; class Actinopteri; order Cichliformes; family Cichlidae; genus Diplotaxodon; species Diplotaxodon limnothrissa. Next base: position 29,954,888 of record NC_140596.1, read on the forward strand.
ATGGGGAAAAGGGAAGCAAATGCCATGGAAAATACAACAAACAGCACCAGAGTCCCCTTAAGGAGAAATGGAGTCTAGTGTTAGAGGCAGAGACCTGTCAACAAAGTAAACTTTTAAGTTCTGCGTTAACGCAATATTCCGCTTTGATTCGTGTCGTTTATTCAAAAGGAAACTTACCTGTAACTGAATGCAGGCAAAGCAGCAGAGCAAATGTTCCTACATACGCTGGGGTTACATTTCCAGGACGTTTCATATTTGTTTTAGCCTTACTTTGTCCCGGGGGGTTGTTTGTCCGGAAAGACGCGCTACCTTTAAAATTTGAATACCAATGCGGCTTTGAAATGCAGTCGGAAATATCGCAATTCCGACTAAAACGCAGATGAAGAGCCGGGTGATAAATGGGAGAGCTGAGATTTTCGCTAATACCCGAGTTAACGACGTGTGACGTTTTCTGGTGGGCGGAGAGAAGTGAGGAGGAAGTCCTCTGATATTCATTCATGGCAGTCTGTTCGCCACTTCTTTCATTATTTTTTACTTCTTGTTGACTTCAAACTTACTTACTCCTACATTTAAACAAAACAACAAAGAACGAAAACAAATGTATTTATGTGCTATGGTGCTGGTCAATTTTTTAAATTGACTTTATGCATTCTAATATGCCTTACCATTAAAGGCATTTTCCACTTTAATTTTGTCTCTTCATCGTGAGTTAACTTTTATCTAAAATTAACTGAAAGTCGTTGAAAGGCATCAGTCAGCTTAATTACCTGTTATTCAACTTCATAGTGCACCCTAAAATATTTGTGCGTTGAATAACTTGTTTTATTGTGAGCATGTGAATGCACCACTACCCCCTCCCCTTGGCCAGATTGACAGGTTAGGCTGAGATTTGAATTAGCCCCAGGGATTATATACTGGAAACGAAAACACCTGTAGCATAGGGTACTGTGCAAAAGTCTTGAGCCACACCTCACTTTTTATTTCCCTTCTAAGGAGCCAGACTTTATTTAAATTCTTCTTTAACACTGGCCTATAAATCATTCAAGTATTTAAAACTCCCTAACTCAAGAGATGAGCCAGTGTTGTGTCTACACACGACATACAACTTAGTAAATAAGCAATTTTAATCGTATCTTTATGTTACTAGCAGCCTGCTTCCTATTTCTTTAGCTGAATCTAACCAAAGATAGCACAATTTGACAGCATTTTTGTACCAAATCAGCAATTACTGAAAAGCTATAAATTACAAAATGTAGTAAACAATCCAAAGAAGAGCTTTGAATGTCCTTAAAGAAGCCTGGTGACGTATTTCTGGAGAGTGTTCAGGCTGTGTTGAAGAACAAAGATGATCATAACATATATAAACTTTCAAGCTGGTTAGAATTGTACATATTCCAGTTTTTGCCTTGTATACTGTATTTCCATGTATCTTTGAAAATGTTTCAATAAACCAGTTGGAAGATATTTCTAATTTTCCCAGAAAAATGTGAAGAAATTAGGGAGGGCTCAAGACATTTGCACAGTACTGTAAAATTACATGTAAACATGCAGTTGGAACATTTTGCTGACAGGATCTTTTGTTTCCCCCAACATAAAAGAAACGGAGGGATTTAACAAGGGATTTAACAAGTCTAAATTAAATCCTCGTGGGAAAACTCGACTGTTTGGTGGCAGAGCAGTCACACTGCAGAAATCAAACTGATCCAGATCTGATTATTACCAAATATATAATAGCCATTATTTATTTTTAAGTAGTACTTAATACTAAGGGTACTTAAAACTAAAGTGACAAACTACATTAAAGCCAGTGCCTCTTTCGGTTGCCTGCCAAATTAATAGACGCCACAAGGAGATTAAACTCTGTCTCCATCTAGTGGATATCAAGCTGCAATTGCAGTGGGGACATTAATCTTATTAATATTATGAAATTATCTGGACTCATTTAGACTCGTAATCCCAAAGATCCGATCAATAACACAAATATATAACTTTGCATAAGCAAATATAAATAGCATCTTGTAAATGCAGACAATCTATGCTTTATAGTGAATTTTAGAAGAAATTGTGTTAAAGTACGACACATTATGTTATATATATAGCGCAGTACAGGTGTAATTTAAAGCGAAGGCATGGGAGTTGTAGTGATTCAAAGTGATAAATTAAAGCTATTAAAAGTTGTAGACTGGCTGTGTTTAATTGGCAAGCAAAAAATGACCATTCTAGATCTTCCAATCACCTAACATGTCCTCCTGATAATTATCTTTTTCATAGGCTCTTTGACAGGGAATGTTATGTTGTCCTGTCACACTGACCTTCAGCGTATCTATGACGAGGGCTTGACCTGTAAATAGAAGCCTGGTCATTTAGGTCTATCATCCCCCGTGTTTACCTGAAATACAATTAAATGTAATGTGTATAGTTGTATTTCAGCCTAATGTGTTGTTGTGAATTTTACGCTTACGTTATATAGGCTACAGCTTGTCGAATGCTTAAAGCTTCACGATACAAAAAGGTGCAAAGGTGGGCGTGACAGCTGAGGGGATGCTGTAATAACCATCACAGAATAAATGGGAATTAAGTAGTTAAATTATAGAATAACAAATTTCCTGAAAATAAATATTCACGTTGCTAATACTGGTAGAACTAGAGAACGAGTAACCCAAAGTTATCCGCTATCCGCTGACATCATTTAGCTGTCAACAACAGCTAAATGCTAATGTTGCTAATAGACCGAGACATGCGCAGAAGAAACTTTATATAACGGTTTCAGTTCACGTTTTTATCACGTTCGGGAGGGACGGTATTGGCTGTGTGTCAGATACTCTTAGCAGAGATGTATCTCCTCAGAAAATCATATAAAGAGGTCAAATATTGATAGAGATGTCCGAACGCGTATTTAGGCTAATATGTAGGACATATATAAACCACCAGTAGTGTAATGTGGAAAATTACACCGCTGAAGGGGCGTGGAAAGTTATTGGCCTTAAAACGTCATCGCAATTTTATCCAATGGGGGCTTCTTTATGCAAATGACAGATTCTTCTAGGAAGTGGGATCCCATCGCTGCAGTCGCTACTTCAGCTATCTTCGGCTCTGTGAGGGCGAGCTGGACATCAGGCTGTCATGCTTTTATAGACACGTTAAACAAAAGAAAACCTGCGAACATAAATAAGGCCTGCCGCTTTTAAGAAGCAAGCAACTGACCCACAGTTTTCCTGCTGAGGTAAGTACGCTGGAGATGCGACTGTTGCTATGTCCGGTTTGGTCCTCAAGTGATGCTGCAACATTAAATCGATTATTAGCGGTAGAAATGAAGGCCGTTAAAAACATGTATGCGCCGCTGCTTTTTTTTAAGGACTAAAACGATATCAAACTACGGCTAGGAAAGGGGCAAGGCGAAGCGGGGTCTTAATGTGGAGCTACTGCGGCAAATTCTGGTGGGTGGGTAGCTAATTCGTCCAAAAGGCGACACGGTTTTCATTTTCAGGATCGAGAGTATGGGAGGAGGACCGTTGGCCTGCTCTTAGAAAGCTTTTATCGTCCAGAAAAGCCCACGTTTCTCACTGGGTTAGCTACTTGATGGAATCTGTGTGCCCTTGTGGCTGTTAAGGTGCGTCTCAGGATTGTTGTGAGTCGTGACAAAGACCAGAGAGTAAAATTAAAGCTGTTTACACCCCGTCTCTTGGCATTAGTTGTATTAATGTGTCAGATATACTCTTTGGATTGGTTTCCAGTGAAAGACACTGGTATTAGTGGGGTTATTTTTGAAGCTATTTTTACACGCCTTTTGGTGTTAAGTTTGTTTACACGTGATGGCTGTTTAATTGCCTTACTTTTTAATAAGGTCTAATAAGTCTGAGGCCGACTTTTCGTAAGTGTTACATTTAGGTTTTCTGGAGGCAGCGTTATAACTTCCTGTCTGATATTGACAGTCTTGGTTATGGCAACAGGAACATGCTAGAAAATAAGTACAGCCGACAGGTGTCTGAAAGAGCTTAGGACACCAGTCAAAACTAAAATATTTAGATTCATGAAACTTAAAAAAAGAGGATGTGTAATCGTTCAGCAGTTACTTACCATGCAAATTAAGTGGTGTCATTATTCTTACTTAATTTTAGATGAAACTTCTGTTTAAGGAAAAAAGATAACTTTCTGATACTGTACAGTGAAGGTCTTTGTGTGTGTTTTGCTTTATGTGCTTTTCAGGACCACATCACTGTGACTTCACATTTCTTTGGACCTTTTGAAACGAATTTTCATTGGAGGCAAACTTGAACATAAAATGTAAGTATATTAGTTTATTTTAGCTTTCAGTTATGACTGTTTCTGTTTATGTCAGTTTGATGTGGCTGCCTGGTAACATCACACAAACATTTGCGTTGCACATCAGTGATCAGAACTTCCTTTTTTCTTTGCAATAGAAGGCATTGAGCCTCTTCTGTGCCCTTTATAGTTTCTGTTTGTTTACCTATAATTTCACACCTGTGGAGACTTTATTAGCTGTGAACATTAATACATTTAATAAATCTGCTAAAATGTAAATTTGTGCTGGCACATTACATTGGGAGAAATGCTAGTCAGGATTCACCGTGTCTGCTATATGTAATGATTTATTTAAAGCATTGTCAGCACCTCTATCTTCTATGCAGCAAGGCTTCCTATTGGCACAGTTTAAGCTGTAATGTAATTACAGGGAGTGTATTAAATAACCAGGTTTGTCTTATCTGACTCTGCTTTATCTGAGTTCCTTTGAGTTTATATTCCCACAGATGTGTTGCTGCAGGACACCTCGGGAATATTTAATTAATTTATTTCTTTAAAGTCCATTGTTAATCCCTAGAACTGGGGAAAAAAAACATTGACTTGTACAAGCGATGTCTTTTTATATTAAAATTCAGTTTAAAAATGGAGTTCTGCATTTATTGGCTGCTTTTGTTTTCTAGAATAATCATGAGCGCCCACGAATCCGACGTGCACACCATCTCTCCCGAGATGCCAGCAATGTTTGATGGCATGAAGCTGGCGGCGGTGGCCACGGTGCTTTACATCATTGTCCGCTGCTTGAACCTCAAGAGCCCCACAGCACCCCCGGACCTCATCTACCAGGACACTGCTGTCAACCGCTTCCTCCTCAAGTCCTGCTCTCAGTTGACCAAAGAGTGAGTTGCTTTCCTTTCTCTCTGTGCATGTCTCTTTGGAGGTTGCCACGGCAACGGTGCAGCAGCAGTGAAGGTAGCGGTTTGTCTGGCGGCGGTCCCAGCTATCGTCAGTGCTCCTAAGTGTGCCACACGTCTGTACCACAGCCTTCCTGTTGGCTCTTGCATGAATTAAACATGAGTCTGTATTTTTGGGGTTATCTCAAAGGTGCACGGAGTTTGTTGCACTTGCATTATAAATAAAGGCTCATTCACTGCAGGGTAAGAGGATTTGCATTCATGATGATGCTGGTCTCACATTCAGGGTAACTATGATGACTGCTATAATTTGAATGTTTCATCTGAGCTCATAATAACTGACGCAAAGCAGTCGTTCTTGGACCATAACAGAACAAGGCTTTGCTGTGAGCTTTAAACCAGGTTATGCCTCAAACTTCCTGTAATTTTGCTGGAAACACACTCCCTTGAGTGGGAATTGTATACTCAGTTGTGTTTCCTTAGTGAGCATCTCTCCACCTCTTGCTTTGACACTCGACAGGAACTTTCAGCTTTGTAGGGCGAATCTCTCGAAGCACCCTCGAGTGTCAGCTTACATAACGGATGGTTACTGAGCCCTTTGCCTTTCAGCTGCAGGGTCATTGAATCATAAGGCCGCACTGATGCTTACATCTGTGTCTAGTTTGTTATTATTCCCTCCTGAACAGCCGTATGCTCTATGCTTAGAATAGGAAGATGTCTGTCCCAGTGTGTAGTTTAGCAGAGATGTTTTTATCTTCATTTTTGTGAAGTCACGTTTGTAACTCGTGACATCCTGTGTTGTTGCATAATAAATCGATCGCACAGTGGAAAGTATAAGAGGGGTGATGTGAGGTGAACAGCCTTTTTGTTTGGCTGTGTTTGGAGACAGTTGAATAGGGTTTAGGATAACATGCAAAATGACAGAGCGTGCTATTTATTATTTCATTATTTGGCAGAAGTCGCAGTCTGATTTGCTTCAGGTGATTGTCCAGGATATTGCAAAACATTGTAGAGCTTGTTTTCCTATTGGCCAGTATTATACGTGTGTGTGAATGTGTGTGTGTCGCTAGCATCTGACAGTATGTGGTGTATAGAAAAGAAAAAAAAGCCCAATGAACGTAAAGACTGATAGCATGCAGATTAATACAATTACCATAAATGACATGAGTCATTTTGGACTTTGACCAGGACTTCGGGTCTTTGTTTTATCAAGCCACACAGACACATCCAGTTCCTTTTTTCTGTTATCTAATAGCTACAAAGGACAATAGCACAGTCACTGTACATACCCCAAGAAGGTTACACTAGTTATCCCAATTCAAAGAGAGATTGGAGCCTGTTACATTTGATATAGAATTATTAAAAAGGATTTCTCAAACTTTATCAGTTAAAAGCAAAGGAAAACTGATAACAGCATTATTTTTATTTTTTATTGTCTTGATGAACTCAGCTACTCTGGTGTCGCGCTTCCTGTCCACATTATAACAGTGAGGTCATCCTCTTCCTGTAGCCATGGATTAAGCCAGCAGAGTACCTTCTAGAACCATGTGGTAAAACTTTAACTACAGTGCACCCTGGAGGCGATCACATTATCACTAAATGGCAATAGTCGGTTTTGTGGTAGATAATTCTCTTATGTAAGACTGTATTTGTTAATTAAGTAATTGTTAGAGCCACTGTAAGAGTTGAGGAAACATAAGGTTAAAGAGCTTGTGCAACTGTTGATGTAACTGAAGCCTCGACTCTCGGCAGTCGCTGACTGTCGTCGTGTTTTGGGCTGTGCTGTACACACAGCTAGTGTCCACACTGCAGCTGTGCTTCAGAGTTATGCTGGTCTTGTTTATCCGATATAGCTCGCTACCGAGTTTTGTCACGAAACTATTCCACACAGCCTTTTATATAGCTGAAGAAGTGAGAGAGTGCCTTGAATGCTCACTAAAGTGTTATTAACAAGCACTCAACCAATATAGTTATCACTGTCGAAACGCTGCGTTTGGAGATCTAGCCTGTCTTTAACTCAAATGTTCCTAAATATCTTCCTGAGTCACTTCAAAATCTTCCATATTGAATAATACTTTTATGTCAGCCAATCCCATTTAAACGGCTGAAGCATTATATGAAAAGCACGGTGTTTTATCTGTTCCTGTCGCCACTGTCGTGATTTTAAACCTAATATTTTACCTATAATATGTGATGAAATAGTTGCAGTGGCAAGTTGAAGACGTTTCTCTGTGTTAGTTCACACTATTTTGCTCTCGGTGTGGAAATGTGATAGTGATTCATGATAATGCCCGGTGTCTCAAAGGAATGTTACATAAGCTAAAGACTCAACTCCTACAGTTAACTCCTACAGAAGTGTCACTGGAATACAAGCGCTGGTTCTGCGAATAACTTTACAAAACATAGCTACACACTAGTGAAACGTTGCTGTCTGTTGGGTCCACGTAGCAATCTTTAAATGTCTTGAAAAGAGATGTGACTTTGTGTGCAAACTCTGTGCTTGAAACTCTGTCATAAACCAGAAATGCAAAAGGCATGTGCTTCAGATAACACTGTGTTGATCTTGTGTCTGAGCATTTGCCCTGCCCTTGTACTGTCCATTAGGCTGAGGGCTCATATTTCGAGACCAAATTTAACAAAGGAATGCAATTTTGTGTTTTCCAGGTACATTCCTCCATTACTGTGGGGTAAGAGTGGTCACCTCCAGACGGCACTGTATGGTAAACTTGGTCGGGTGAGCTCGCCTCACCCTAGTGGAATCAGAAAATATTTGCCCATGCAGGATGGGGCGACTGCGACCTTCGACCTCTTCGAGCCGCTGGGGGATCATCGGACAGGAGGTGATGCATTTGATCAGGATCTGCTTCTTATTAGGGCTGCCACAAACGATTATTTTGATAGTCGACTAGTCACCGATTATTTATGCGATTAGTCGACTAATAAGATCATCATCCACTGGACGTAAAACTACAGCTTATTGCACCAGCAGCATCTGCTCTTATATAACTATCATTAGCTTACAGCTTTAAGCTTTTAAGGTGCTAACTAAAAATAAAGACAAGATGATAGTTTATTCAATTTTAATGAAATTTGCAGATTGTTTCGGTAAAGTTTAATAAACTCCTTGCTATCTAAAATATAACAGGACACCGGAGTATATTCTCCAGCATCTCACACTTCTGATAATCAGCTGTCTGCTTGACGTTTATTCAGCTGTGTAAAAACTATAACTTTAATCTCAGCCAAACCGATTTACTCAGGAACAAATAAAATACAAAAAAAAAAAAAAAAGCCAAACAACAACATTTTTAATTTATCTAAGTGACTCATATATATTTAACCTGAGTCGCGAAAGACAGCGGTGGGTTTGAAAACAATTTGCCGGGAGTCCGGTGTTCTCACGGCGCTAGTGACCTAGCCCCCGGCTAGCTATCGAGCTAGTGGGTAACAGACGTCTCCGAAAACGTCGGAGCGCTTTTGAAAATATGTGGTGTCCTGATAAACTGAGCCGATATTTGAGGTTTACACAGCTACATTCTCGCCTGAAAATATGTTAAACGTTTATTTTGTGACCCAGAAAGAATAATAAGAGTAATATTAAAACTAACTAGCTACCGCCATTGTTGGAAACTAAGCTGGGCCGCGCTATGAATTCTGGGACACAGCTGCTTCTTCTTCTTCGGGGTTTAACGGCAGCTGGCATCCTTGTACATGCTGTGCTGCCATCTTCTGTTTCAGTCCGTTATTACACTCTTAAATCCTGCTATTATTCCTGCGTCTTTTGCGATCTTACAAAGCTTCAAACGACACGTCGACTATTAAATCAGTCGTCGACGATTTTGATAGTCGACGTAATCGTGACTAGTCGACAAATCGTGGCAGCCCTACTTCTTATTAACCAACATTTTTATGCAGTTGTATAGAACAGGGGCAAGAGAAAGCACATTCATCACAGCTATGGATGAGCACAATATACAGCACTGCCTGAGCTCAGCCATTCTTGGGATGCCAGGGGTGGACAGCTCTCCTAAGATCATTTCACAGCATTGGAGGTGTGGGCTAACTCAAATCTTCAGTGAGGTTTCATTTGTTGAATGCAAGTTTTGTTGAAGTAATCGACCTTGGGTTCTGATATTTTGTCCAGCTCTACTGTGTGAATTTTTACGTGATGCTTTACAAGGGTGAACACTTTTTCTTGCCCCTGTACATTGCGTAGTTGGATCTTTACTGTCATGACAAACATTAAAATCTAATATATTGTAGTTCTTAGTTTCATACTGTAATTCTGTTGCTTTACATTGTAATTCTACTACTGCTACTTCTGTCTAGTCCGTTCATGCCACACCTAATGAGTGTTTGTCAGTCCTGGACGAGGGATCCCTTCTCTGCTGATCTTCTTGAGGTTTCTCCCATTTTGTTGTTCCTGATAAATTTCTTCATTATTCGATTCGAGGGTCAAGAATAGTTAGAGGGTATCACAAGAAACTTTGGCCCCTGGGAGTTTTTATATAGAACATATGGCTAAATAAAACAAGTTTGATGTTTGGAGAATAAAGAAATTCGTTGTCAGTGGTGTCATGTCCAACTTTGGTTATTTGTGCCAGGCCTTGCAAGTCAGCTACTAAAGAGACTTTGCTGCATTATTGTTCTTTTAAATCACGCATAAGATGTGTGTAATTCAGTTGTGGGGGGACCCTTTAAAAGATGCATATGTTTCTCTGAAGGCTTGAGCTTATCCAATCAAATTAACTTGGATCTATTAGTCCTCTCAAAAAGCTTGAGCCTCACATGACATTTTACTCCCGACAAAAGTAGTGTTGCTATTTCCACTGTGTTTGGAAAAGCTATAATTGACAGCCTTATCCTTTATCTTGGATTGGCTGCCGGGCTTTGCCTTGCTCCTTTTGTTATGATGATCTGCTGTTTAGGAGAGTAACACTCTCCTTTCTTTATCTTTGCTTACATTTTTCTCACTTGCAAATATTGCCCTGCTCCATCTGCCTGTTCAACCAGATGACATCACCATGGTGATATGCCCCGGTATCGGTAACCATAGTGAGAAGCACTACATCCGGACCTTTGTGGATTATGCACAGAAGGATGGTTATCGTTGTGCTGTGCTGAATCACCTCGGAGCTCTTCCCAACATCGAGCTTACCTCTCCACGCATGTTCACTTATGGTAAGACCAGTGAGCCAACTCAAAATAGTACCTATTTGGCTTTTGAAAAAATGTGTTTCATATAATTTTTGTCATTGTTGAATGTTTATATTGTAAATGTTCAGTTTCAAATGTTATATACAATTTATGTCTGTGGACCAAAAGTTTTCTACTTGTATGCTGCTTAGGTGGTATCAGTTTGGCACTGATTACATATGGTGTAAGCAAACAAGGCTCATAAGGCCTGCATCTGTTTGTGGATGACAGTGAGGGGCAGCTAATGAGAAGAAAGTGAGGAAAGGGGCTTGAAAAAATGAAATGGGCTGCCTAAAGGCCGTAGTAGAGGACTGTGAATCATGCAGAGCTAGTCTAGTGATGACTCATCCCCCCACCCCTAATAATTTCTGAACCCCTGTTAAACACCAGTCAGTTTTTCATCAGAGGTCTATCTAAGAATGAAAACCATTATTTGCAATGATAAAAAGAATTCAGTCCTGTCAGTAATGCTGTGTCATCGCTTTTGGCTCAGCCTGCTGCTCTCATCCAATTGTCTGTTGTGGTTTAGGCTTAACCTATCCTCTCCAAAATCCATTAAAAGGGGTGAGCACAGTGAAGGTATTAGTTTAAAGCATTTCTGGTGAAAGTGTGCACTTACGAACAGCTTATCCTTTTTTTTTTTTTTTTGCCCTGCTTGTACAGCATTATTTCAGGGTAAACGGTAAATTATGGAAAAAGAAGAATGTAAGGCTTTTTTATGGGCATGATGAGACCTGTGCTGTTTAAAAGATCTTAGACACTCAAATCTGATACCCTGAATTAAAGAAATCTTCAGCCAGAAGTGCCGAGTAGAATAAAGTATGTTTCTGTGTTTTGATTATAGCACTATACTGTTTCATTTTACAGGATGCACATGGGAATTTGCATCCATGGTTGGCTACATTAAGCGGGCATACCCTAACACTCAGCTCATTGTTGTGGGCTTCAGTCTGGGTGGAAACATCGTTTGTAAGTTCCTGGGGGAGAACAAGGCTAACCAGGAGCGAGTGCTGTGCTGCGTCAGCGTTTGTCAGGGGTACAGCGCGCTGAGGTGGGTTGCTGTGGTCTCATTTCTTAATTACATGCATTGTTTTGTCAAACCGGCTTTGTAATACTAACACTGATGTGCTCACATTTCTAAATATAAATGAAGCTCAGAATAATTCTACAAAATGAATAGCGCTTGCATAATATAATCACATGTTTATCCATGAGTCTGCAAAGCGGCTCCAGTCAGCTGGTTACCCTTTCTGCTCTTCCTTTTACCATAATTATTGATGGATTGCACCAATTTGGTAAAGTTGCCACTTAAAAAAAAATTTTTTTTCTCCCAAAATGTAAGAAATGAGACACATTTAAAAACCTGTTTGAGGACCTGTCTGATCCCTTCATTCACCTACCACAGTTTACTCTGAATGTCTACAGGACCATTGATAATGTTGGGCATTATCAATGGCTCTTTGCTGAAGTACAGGAGTAGAAGTCCTACCAGCTAATGACTAGTGTCAATTAGTCATTTGTCTTTCAATCAGTTAATAGTTTGATTTTAAAAAACAATAAAACCTTACTTTTTAAAGTAACTAGTAACCAGATAAATGTATTGAAAGTACAATATTTACAAATAGATTATGATGTATATGTCTATTTAGTGCATGCGGGTGTCTGCACTCTGTGTTCTTGTCAGATTCTGTGTTTTTAAATGCAGACAGCATCTCTTGGCAGACTTGACAGGCCGGGTCTATTAAAGTTTCAGTGTGGACAGCAGGGGATGGGTGTGTGTCGAGACTGGCCGTCTGTCAAATTGGCTTTGCAGTTTTTCTTTTTTCTTTTAAAAAAAAAAAATAAAAATTTTAATTTAAAATCTGTTTCCAAAATTTAAGCTGGCCCTCCTGTCAGTGTACCTCGAGAGCTGAAGCTGTACAGTAATCAGCCACAACATTAAAAACACCTGCCTAATATTCTGTAGGTTCCCTTTGTGCCGCCCAACAGCTCTGACCTGTCGGGGCATGGACATGGGACCCCTTGGCGTGTCCTGTGGTGTCTGGCACCCGGCATTGGATCCTTTGGGCTTTGCGGGTTCGGGGTAGGCCTTTGTGGATCGGGCTCGTTTGTTAGCATCAGACTGATGCTCAATCGGATTGAGAATTTGGAGGCTGGCTCTGTTTTTTCGGGGTTCCTCGAGCAATTCCTGGGAAGTTTTTGCGATATGGCGGGGTGCATTAACCTGCTGGGGAGGCCACTACCATCGAAGAGTATCGTAGCCTCGAGTGGGTTGTGCTTGGGCTACAACAATGTTTAGGTGGGTGGCACAGTACATATTGTAGTGTCAACCGCATGAATACCAGGACCCAAGGCTTGCAGTGGAATGAGTGATCAATGTTTTTCACTATTGCCTACTGGTTTAATGTTGCGGCTGATCGATGTATGTTCTTCTTACAATAACACACATTTAATATTATGGCCTTATTGTATGAAAAAGCCACAAAAAAAGAAACCTTTTTCGTTTTTGTTTTTTGTAATCAGCAGTTAGCTGCTGAACCTGTTTTTCTTGAGCTCTTGTTTTGAGTCACCTTGTCACTGTCAGTGAGCTGCATATTGATGCCTGACACCATTGCTACTCTCAACCAGTGTGACTCTTTGTGTTAGTGGATTAGTAGACACAGGACATTCAATGTATTGTTTAGATTGCAGACAGTCTGTACAAAGCTAACTTCCTGTGTGTTTGCCTTCCCCTCTCTCTCTCAGGGCCCAGGAAACATTCCTGCAGTGGGATCAGTTCAGGCGCTTTTATAACTTTCTCATGGCCGACAACATGAAGAAAATCATTCTCTCACACAGGTACCACTTTTGCCCAGCTATAAATTTTAGTACATTGTGTGCCTTCTGTTTCCAATCACTGAAAAGTTTAATTGACATGTTTAGTGTTTGGGGAGAAAATTTTATGGTGTTTGCCAAAGACAGTGATTTCATCAGACAACCCAGTCAGTAATCTAACCTCCTAATTTCCCTATAAATGAAATTGTAGATTACCCACAGCCATGGTGGGTTCATTTGAGCAATGATCATTTTCACAGATCTGAGTAGGTTGAACTGCCTGAAATGGTACCTTCCTCTTGCCTCTCTTGCTCTTGCCCTACCTACCTATAACATGCTAAGGTGCCCATAAAATAAATAAAGCCAACTATAAACTACTCAAAACTAAGTAAAAATGTAAAATAAAATTAAAAAAGCCACTAAATGAGCCACTAGCCTACTAAAAAGAACATCTAAAGTAACTTTCTAAATGCTAATCTGCAAATAAATGAATAGTTCTTACCATTCTTGGTCTTCGTTGTCACTCTGTGTAATAGAGGGAATAGTTGGTACATAGCTGACAGTTATGACTGTGAACTAATTGATTTTTAAAATTACTTGTGTTCATGTTAATGTTTGTATGTTACAGGCACAGTCTGTTTGGAGGACATTCGCTCAAAATGATTGATGCTGATCTAAGTCGGTTGTACACAGCAACATCTCTCATGCAGATTGACGACAACATCATGAGGTGTGTTCTAGTAAACTGCAGCTCTTCCATGTTCTTGATGCTCCTGGTGATACTTTTTGTCAGTGCTTAGAATCTGAAAAATATCAGATATTCTTGTCATTTCTATCAAACCCCTCTAAGGGTTAGGGACTGAATAATAATACCTGATCTTTTTGGGTTTCAACAGAAAATTCCACGGCCACCGGTCTCTCAAAGAGTACTATGAGAAAGAGAGTTGTGTACATTATATTCACAATGTAAGAACTGCTTTTGCATACGACTCACAAATGCCATCTTTCTCTTTTTTGGTCTGTTTGTGTATTTTTTTTGATGGATGGCATTTTGTTCTTAAATTTCCAGGTCAATGTGCCACTGCTGTTAGTGAACTCTGCGGATGATCCTCTGGTTCATGACTCATTGCTCACCATCCCTCGCACGCTAGCAGGTAATTGCCAACATGTTGCATAGCAACAGCAGCTGCACTAAAATATTTTTTTATCACCTTATCAACTAGATGGCAGAGTTGCAGTTAAATGGTCCGTGCAGATCAGGATCAACTTGCTGTCATAGCGTGGCTGCAGTAGCATCAAAAAAATCAAGCTCCTGACCTTAAATAAGAATCCTGCTGTAAAATTACGTGTTGAATAAAAAACAAACAAAAAAACCCCACCTGGACCTTCCTGCTCAAAATAAAAAGAAATTAAAAAATAAAGAAAAGGGTGGGTTCAATTTCTTTGAATATTGCTTCCACTGTAGTATTATGTAACTTTAAATAACTCACTGTAGATTATTAGTAACACCTATATTTTCCACAGTTCTAAAAATGCTGGAAAACAATTCTCCTTCAGGTTGATACAAAAAGCTGTTAATGTCTTAAAGACTGGCCTCAGTTGAATCTCAGTAGTTTTAAAAAAACAAACAAACAAAAACATGTCTGCAGCCTTAAGCAGGCCTATGATGAGCTGGCATCCAACCCCAACCGGGACAGGGTGGGGCACACAGTTTGTGACTAATGTTTTCTGCTGTGTGGCAACGGCTGTAACGCATAAATATAACACAGTGTTCCTCCAGTTGGATAAAGTGGTTCACTGGTCTCCTGCCCCCCCAAAAAAACTTCTGTCCTCCCGTATATGGTGCAGGGTGATTGATAATAAATAAACATAAGCAGGCAAATCTGGCTACACATGACTTAATGTCTATCAAGCATCCATTCTTCTCACTTTGTGCTATTTTTACTCACTGACCACTTTTAACTCTACTGGAAAAGGAATATTGCTTGTGTGTGCGTGCGTGTAAGAGGGAGAGTAGGAGGAGTCCTTACTGGAAGCAAATGGTACTGTATCCTATATGTCTCCAGAGAGCAACACTTACAGAAAAGTGGATTAGCTGTCCCTATGACCTAAAATGTGAGACAGTTGCTCAGACGCTTGACTACCATCAAAAGACTGACAGAAATACACTTGCTGTGCTGGTGCTGGAATTAGCTCGGACTAGAAGTGTTTGATAAGAGCTTTCAGCAGACTGTTAAGTAAGACTGTTCCTGTTCAAGCAAAAATGTTACAGGTGAATTAAAGAAAACAAAGAATAGTTGGTGCTTCTTTATTGCAATGATATTTGAATAATATAATTAATCAAAATAAGATCATGAAACTGATGCAACTGTGTTTCAGTAATTACTTGGTAAATGATGCATTTAGGGACTAAGAAAAATCTTTAAACCACAAGCTTGTCTCCGGGCCCCTGTCGCTCAGCTCGTAGTGAGGCGGCAGTTCTCTGTCCTGGGTGAGCACGCAGTTGTCCAAGGGCAACTCAGCAGCTGTCATGAATAGTGCACAGTGTTCAAAGCCCAGTGGGATCTTAGTCACTAGTCTGCTACAGCAGGCTTCCCCACTAACCCAGTTAAGTCCAGGAGACCAAAGAGATCCAGGCCAGTCCTTTTCATGAAACCCCACCATAGTTGTTCACTGCAGCAGCACTATGCTGCAAGCAGAGTGAGTGTGTGGAGATGACCTAGTTTACATTTCAGACTTTATTTATCATCATTATTGTTATTATTATTATTATTATTTTAATTACACATTTAAAAAAAAAAAAAAAAAAAAAAAAAAAATATATATATATATATATATATATATATATATATATATATATATATTATTTTATTTTATTTTATTTTTTTTTAACTGCAGAATAACCAACCAACCAAAAAAAAAAAAAAAACAGCAAAGGAAATTGCAGTCCTTCATATTTTATTAGGCAGCACAGATGCAGAGATATTCAGGGTTCGTATATTGCGTGTATTGTGAATGACGTAAAGTCAGTGTGAAAACTACTGTTTTCTGTATGGACAGAGTATAGAAAACAGGTCGTCACATCTCCTAAGGGAAAATGTTAAAGTTTGGCCTGGAGTCCTATCTCGTCAATTATTAATGGTTGCATTATTTTACCATAAGTATGTGGACACAAATGTAATCGTAAGGATCTTGGAAGATTGTCAACATGGCAGTCTTTATTAAGAGAGAGGTATGGAAAATGATGAGTCTTATACTATGAAAATAGATTTTTCCATTCTGGATGACCATTTAAGCAATTAGACAACAAGCAATGAAAAGACGGTGTAACAATCTGTGAGACCTGTCAGTCGAGGCAAACCTGTTTCAACTGTTAAAGTCATTAAAAAATTGCCTCCAGGTTGAAGGAGCAAAGTTGTTTTGTTTTTTTTCTGCCAGCTGTCAGACAAACAAACTGAGTAACATATTGATCGTGTCTAATGGCCAGAAACGTAATCGCACTGTTATCTGCTCGACTGTGCAAACACACCCTTAACAATCCCTTGCAAGCCCATTTCTGGGCATGTGTTGAACATTGTTCTTCCGATGCTGACGATTACAAACTGTGCAGAGTACAGAGGGCTAATTACCGTGTGATTTGTCCTCTTCCAGCAAAGAAGCCGAATGTGATCTTTGCCCTGACACTTCATGGAGGCCACCTGGGCTTCTTTGAGGGTGCAGTCCTCTTCCCCCAGCCTCTCACCTGGATGGACAAAGTGATCGTGGGTTACGCCAATGCCATTTGTCAGTGGGAGAAACAGAAGCCACCATGCCAAAGTGACCACCTGAGTGAGGGCTCCTGCTTAAAGGAGAAAGCATAAACCTCTGTCTCTCTCATTTGTTCATTAACCTTTCACTTTCTCCAACACCACTATCCCCACACTGCACTGAGGAGACACTCTAAACTGATATCTCTTCTCTGCCTTCTCCTCCTGTGCGACTCACCAGTACCAACCCACCTTTCCCGGTCCTCCTTTGTAATCACAATCACCTTACAGTTTGTGAAAAAATGAACTAACTGCCTTCGTGCTCTTTTCCATGTCGAGGACTCGGAGCAGGGACATTTTGGTTCTTTACATCTACACAGTAATGACGCCCGGCTAAGTGATTCTTTTTGGCCGAAAGTGGCAGACGATGAAGTCAAGCTGTCATTTTAAAGGAAAGCAAGAGCACCACTTTAGAGTAGTCGAGTGAGAAACAAGAGCACACAAGAAGCCTCGTATTACATCGAAGAAGAACTGTAAGAAGCTCACTGCTTATCACCGCCAAGGCCATATAGCCTAGTCTGCTGTCTTAACAAACGTTACCGTTTTGTGTGTGCGTGCGTGCGTGCGTGAGTATGTCTGTGTGAGACTGTGTAGGCCAAGAGGGAAAGACCCAGGATGGTGGTCTTTGTGAGGTTGGTCTGATTTAAATTCTCTGTTCTTAGCCCTTGGCCATTATGTCTGCTCCTCTGGGTGCGTTGCTGTTTGTAGTAAATGTACTGTAGATTATTAAGTATTAAGGTAGGATTGTACACATTGTTTCCAGCTCGTAACATCATCCTGCACATAGTTTTGGCACTCAAAGTTTTTGGTGCTTACCAGACGTGACCAGGGATCGAGCCCCACCCTCAGATGGGATCCATGTACATTCCCACAGTTGCATTCTGTCACTTTGATTCCAGCACTTTACATACTGTACACCACAATATTTTCCCCCTTTCCTCATTTTATTTGTCAAAGTGCAGATATGGAAACTATTAACGGAGGGGCAAGGATGATAACGAAACGTTAGATGAATCAAATGTTCCCCGCGTTGTCTGTCTGTCAGTGTCTTTGAGCCCTCCTTACTCTTTCTGTTGCCTTTGATCAGCTGCAGGTCCAGCCAAGTCTCTGATATTTGTCTCTTACTGCACACACAACAGTCCTACTGCCACTGCGCTGAGGCTAACATTCAACCCACCTGGTTTGGTGCGAACATCTTAGTACAGCTTTTCCATTTTCCAGCAGATGATCATGTGGTTCTTTGAAATGTTGAAAATTTAGCCTTCTGATTAGCGAGCGTGGTGCTACAAAAGGGAAAGTTCAGCAGATGTGAAGCAAATTTTTCATTTGTAATAATCTGAGCTGTGAGGTTTGACGAGTAGGAGGGCTGAAGATACCAAAGCTCAACCGCTATTTATTTTAGTGGCTTGTTCGTATGATTCTGGTGTTTGTTTAACTGTAATTTAGATGGAGAATGCTGCATGCAAGAAAGAAGATGGATTTTAACCGTAGGGAATATTTTTTTATTTCAAAGACTTTGCCGAAAATCTCAGTTCTTGTTTTGTTGACTGCACTGAGAATAAAGGGTGTTGCTGCACGAACTGCTGAAAAAAAGATCGCAAACATCTCTTGTTGAAATCATACTGCAAGACTGGGACCTTTGGACTTTTCAAAACCCGATTTAAATTCAAACCTTGTTGTAAGGGCTCTAAGGAAGCTTCTTCCAAGGCAATATAAAGCCAAGAAATGTGTGATCTAAAACCTGCTTCTGAACACTGTGATGAGACGCTAAGGGTGGTTTGAAATGATTAAGTGACTGACAGCAGGGCATTTTATGAGGCTTCCTAGGCCGTGGTTTGTGTGTTGTAATACCTGGTTGATAGTATTTGATAAGTAGAAGTGTTTGAGTACTGGAAGGTTTGCCATATCAGGATATAACAGCACTGAATGTCAATCAATCGAAGCTTGTAAAGTAATAATAAATATCAGATAATAAGAATTTAATATTAAAGCTTATATATGGCGTTCCAAAGTTTGTTCTTAGCTTTAGAAATAGTTGCTTGGTTACCAGTAGTAGTATTTAAAGTGCTGTAATTGTGAATCTGATCTGTTGCTCTTTTTGCTCTTTGGAAATTTTATTATCAGTTATTTTCTGAGGTATAACTGCCTTAAACCTTTCTGAGCAAATACTATGACATCCAGGTATTAATCTCACCAATGCTGGCTTGGCTAATGTGGGGATAAAAGGGAACTCTTATCCAACTTCATCTCCTTTAACTCAGGGCATCTGTCAACACCAAGCACCAGTCTGACACCAGTGAACCCTTTTTTCTTTGTTTTTCGTCTCATTGGAGTCGTTTTTAATGTACTGTAAGATGAAATGAGACACGCTGTGGCAGGTGGTCATCAGCCTGTCTTCTGAGTGGAAACCCTCAGTTTTATAACAGTATTGGAAATGAGGCTGCACTTGATGTGATTGGTGACATAATTGTGTTTGGTGTTTCAGTCGGCCTGCCAACACCCTCTTTCTTTTCACGTCTAGCGGTCGTCAACCAGCATTTGCTCAAACAACAAATCACTGTTGCCATCTGTTGTCAGGGAAACCGAACTACAACTGCCAGTCTTCGTGGCAAACATCCTCTCATCCACCCACAGTCAGATTATAGTAAATGGTTCATCTGTAGTCCACAGCTCTCATTTAAAATTACACGTTTGGGTTTATTCGGGCTCGATTTCGATGACACCAGCAAAAACCCAGTTTCTGCAGTACGAGCCATGTGTTTTGGGTTGTTGCTGTTGTTGTTGTTTTTTGTTTTTTTAGAAAAATGTTTTTGCCTCTCCACAACTTTGCACAAAAATGCAAGTTTGGATGTATTATTTGGATTTTTTTTTTTCTAGTTAATTATTTTGGGGGTATTTTTTTAATTGTATTTTTGTATTGTTCTTATGACTTCTTGTGTTATCTGCTTGTGTAAATGCAGTAGAGTGTGAGTGTTGATAGGTAAACATACAGCAGGTGTATACTGTGTCATATCACCACCTCTGATCCCCAAAAATCCAATATTGTTCACTTTAACAACAAAAATAAAACATCTATGTAAAGATGGTGTATATTAGATTTGAGGGACCAGGGATGGAAAAATAAAGGCAATAACCAAACAGAAGGGATTCTCTTATTATTTAAACACTAATGTGACAATAAATGGTGTCAAAGTATATTAGACCAAAACATGTCATACTCATTGTAATAATTTCTCATGGATCTGGGATCTGAAATGTTATTTTACTGTACTGATAAAAAAATTGTGTTCCTCTGTATTTATCCTAAACTCACTGCTTCAAACATCAAGTTTATGGGCTCATATTTAATTGCTTGGAAACTAAGATATCTAACTAACTCAGATATCTTGAGTAAATTTAAAATGTCCAAAAAATTTGGGAAGAAAAACTTGGATTGGAGTAAAATTTGCTTAATATTATTGTTTTGTTTTTTTCTAGAAAGATTTTTTTAAATGTAGAATCCATAACTGTCAGTACCAGGCAAGTGGATGGGAGCCCACTGTGTGTTAACCTACAATTATCATTATACAGCTTTACTTTTGTGTTTACAGTTTTGCTGAATAAAGGCTAAAGGGTGTGTTGGGACAACTAGAGGGGGGGATGCAGTCACACAACATAATGTACTCTGATACTGAACCCTGGGTGTGTTTGTTGAAGAAATACCAGTGGTGTGCGTGTGAACTAATTATGTGAGGAGACGTGCTTATTGTGTTCCAAAATAAATTATTTTCTCAAAAGAAAAATGGTTTATTTTTTCTCCTCCAATTAGAGCTTTGTAAATATATTGTAGAACACGCTTTAATATTTAACAATAATTTGTATATCACAGATTGTGCTGAATTGAGCCTTCATGTATTGACTCCTTTTATCTTTATAGCTTTTCTACCTCCCCAGTTATCATGTGTACTACACCACAGGAAAAGTAATCAAAACACAACTAAATCAAACCTTGTTTTGTTTTTTCACCATCTATGCTGTCAATTAGCAAATATGTGGTGTGTTTAAGGACAGAACAGTTGGTGGGAATGCTGCATGCTGTAAGGGCATCTGTATTTTAAATGCAGTGCAATTTAATAGCTTGCAGTCCAGATTTTAGGTACACATTATGATCAAGTCGTGTGAAAGGTTCTGACAAAATTCAAAACTCAGAAAGATAGGACAACTCTGGAGTTTTGCCAGGCCTAAAAAAGCAGCTTGACCTAGAAATCTGTATGAGGTAACATTGGTCACTGATTCATTTAAGCTACAGCTTGCTGATATTAGCTACTTGCAGATGTATTGATACTAGCGTTTATAATAACCAATGCATAGAAAATATAAGCGAGAAACATCTACCATGAGTATTGAGCTTGCATAGTTTGTCCATCAGAGGGTGGTCTTTAACTTCCTTATTGGCAACAGAGGCCTGGGCAGAGCCACAGCTAAGACCTTCATATACCATGATGACCTGTTTGTCTCTCATGGCTTGGACTTTCTTTTTATGACTGAAACGTGGCTACCCACTGATGATCTAGCTGCTTAGACCGTAGTACAATTAATTACAAAAATCCAACCTGGAGGTCACAAAAGCGTGAATAAGCTTCTCCAGGTCCTCATGTGGAACATAATGCCTAGCCTTAGAGATAAGGCGCAGTTGGTGGAAGCTAGATCTCACTACAGCAGACACTTGCTTATTGAGTTTGAGCGAGCTATCCAGCAATGGCTTAAAAGCAGATTGAAATTTCTCAGCAATATTGTTCGTGTCCAAGTACGCCTGGAGCTGGGAGAGTCTCTCCGGGATCTTGGACACGAATGAAAGCTTAGAGCTCGGTCTGTAGTTTGAAAGGTCATAACAGTCAGAGTTTCTTATGACAATAAACTACGACAAAACTGAGATTATAATTTTCGGTACGCAAGACTCTGTTAGTCTCATAAGAAATGACTTGGGCCCACTATCACCTAATGTACACCCCCATGTAAAAAAGCTTGGTTTCATTTTCAATTCTACCCTTAAGCTGGACAAACAAATAAATTCAGTTGTTCGTGGCAGTTTTTTCCAACTCGGGAGCATTTCCAAACTCAAAAATATCTTTCATCTGCAATGGCGTGTCCAGCGGGGTGGCCTCGGGGGGCACAGGCCACCCCCCCAACCAGACTGGCCACTCCAGGTGCCACCCCGAAGCTAAAATAATAAAATTTAATGAAATATCAAATATACCATTATGGTTTCACAGTGAAGCTCAGATATCCGAGGGTAAGTGAATGCAGCACCGGCTTCTGCACTATGCGCATCATGTTAGCAAAGGTAGGAGAGGAAAGACGGCACCGCAGAAAACATTTTTTTGGCGAAAGATTAACAAGTTAACATAGCTGGACTAGCCATCGGACGTTTGCATGGTGGGCTGATGACTCATTTATTTATTTATTTTTGTAACGGCATGAACAATGAGAAGTGGTGGATTGGCCAGATGCTGGCCGATGTGTAAAAATAACTC
The DNA here is from genome assembly GCF_057381915.1 of Diplotaxodon limnothrissa. NCBI lineage: Eukaryota > Metazoa > Chordata > Actinopteri > Cichliformes > Cichlidae > Diplotaxodon > Diplotaxodon limnothrissa. The sequence goes on from NC_140596.1 coordinate 29,977,391, forward strand.
AGTTGTTTGGTGGTGGCTATGGCGGAGCTTTCACAGAGGCAACAGGTGGATGAGGGAAAGGTGAGGCAGGAGGAGGAGAGACCCGAGGCGGCCGCCGGTGTTCCAGATCTACTGGCGTTTAGATCAACTGGCGTTGGTCGAACAGATGTGTGGCAGTCTTGCGTTTCAGGAGCTGCTACCGACAAACCAGCAAAAAAACGCCAAATGTGTCACCTGTGACACTTGTGAGGTTATCTCAAACACACTCCGTCAGTCTTGATGCTGTTGAACAACAAAATGTTTAAAAATGTGGCGAGTTTACCTGGTGATATCCTCATGCGTGACGCGATCGCGAAAACAGCAAACAAGTAACACCACGCCGTTGTTGTTCACAGGACAGCAAGAGTAAACGATCGGGAGACTCTTGTCGTCGTTATCGTTCCCCTCGCACGGTTTATTTCTCCGAATTCAGCGTTTTTGCTTCACAACTACAGCGTGCTGTTTACTTTGTGCACTAACATGGACTCGAGTCAACCAGCGCCACCTCTGGCCAAGTGCCACAGCCTACAGCCAGATCAACCTGTGACACACATCTGCACCACGTTTGAATTCGTGTCATGCACATTTGTACCTTTCAATTGTGTCTGTTTGTGCGTCATGCAAATAAACCTTTGAAATGAATGAAATGATATCATGTATTTATTATCAGCCTACATTTGTACAAAATGCCAAATGACATACACATAAGAATCACCATCCTGATATCAATACTTTTGCCCATACGAAAAATGTCGTGAACACACTAATATTTCACCAGTGTTGTAACATCACATGTCGTTAGCGTAGTCTGTCTGTGTCTTCCCTCTGCAAACAAACATGTTAGAGTTGGTTGTGATATACAGTCTGCATAAGTGTGGTCAATCTAATAAACATTTATAAGGAGATGGCAGTTACTGTGAATGTACAGCAGTTACACAGTGATTAGTAATAAACAGTCAGACAATGACCCTGACAATCTCATTCAATCTTGCAGATTGCACCTTCTGTGGAAAGTGATACCACACGGTGTGTGTGGACTTCCCCTGTGCAGAAGGCGACTACAAATGTTGTGGGTGCTAAATAAACAGAAACAAATGATCCCTGTTGTCTTTGCTTACTGATTGTTTTCAGTGTTGACAATCCACATTGCTGGCATTGCATCTTTCAACATGTTTGTGGGTAGATTTGGATGTACCAGGGGTAAGTGCAGCCACTCAGCCTCTACTCAATGTGATCATAGCAGCAGGTGCAGATGTGTCACAAGTTAATCTAGTAGTGGCCTATGGTCATGTGTTAGTGGTGGGAACAGTCATATCCACTCACTCTCACTGGCTGTTTATTACTAATCACTGTGTAACTGCTGTGAATTCACAGTAACTGCCGTCTCCTTACAAATCTTCATTAGATTAACCACACTTATACAGACTGTATATAACTCCAGCCATGTTGATGAATTGCCTATATTGGCTGGAAATATTCATTTTCAGGGAAAAGACACAGACGATGCTTACAGGATGTGATGTGACAACACTAATGAAATATTGATGTGTCATATTTGTCCAAGGTGTATTTCATTGTTATGGAAAAAGAGAATATTAAAATCATGATGACCAATTGGAGTGGTGATTTCTATGACTTTGTGTATATAATTTGGAATTTTGTACAAATGTAGGCCAATAAGGAATATATGATATCATTTCATTCTTTCCAAAGGTTTATTTGCATGACGCACAAACAGACACAATTGAAAGGTACAAATGTGCATGACACGAATTCAAACGTGGTGCAGATGTGTGTCACAGGTTGATCTGGCTGTAGGCTGTGGCACTTGGCCAGAGGTGGCGCTGGTTGACTCGACTCCATGTTAGTGCACAAAGTAAACTGCACGCTGTAGTTGTGAAGCAAAAACGCTGAATTCGGAGAAATAAACCGTGTGAGGGGGACGATAACGACGACAAGAGTCTCCCGATCGTTTACTCTTGCTGTCCCGTGAACAACAACGGCGTGGTGTTACTTGTTTGCTGTTTTCGCGATCGCGTGGCGCACGAGGATATCACCAGGTAAACTCGCCACATTTTTAAACATTTTGTTGTTCAACAGCATCAAGACTGACGGAGTGTGTTTGAGACAACCTCACAAGTGTCACAGATGACACATTTGGCTTTTTTTTGCTGGTTTGTCGGTAGGAGCTACTGAAACGCAAGACTGCCACACATCTGTTCGACCAACGCCAGTTGATCTAAACGCCAGTAGATCTGGAACACCGGTCCGAGTGTCAGGTGAACTGAACTTCTGGTAAGAAGTTATGACCTGCAGTCTATCTGGGTCAGGTATAAACCAAGTTTAGGTGCAGTTTATTTTCGTTGTGCTGACTTTTTACAGTCAGTTACAATACCTCATACTGCGTGAGCTAGCATGACGAGTTTATACAGCTGTTCGGTTGCTATGATGTTACTGATAGTGAACTTTATTTTATTCATAAGGTTAGTTAGTAGAGTTGCCAACAGCTCCTTAAAAAATGGAATGGTCCCTCATTCAGAGAAAATATTATGCGTTTCGTATTGAGCTGAGAAGAGACACAGTTTGTCCCGTACTTCAGCTAGGATGGAAAAAGACACAAAGCTGGAGTTATTCTGTCTTTACAGCTGCCTCTTCTATTGCTACTTCAATCATGAAACTGATCAATGATCAGCTGATCGTCTCTCTTGTTTGTTTATCACCCACTTTGCGCCAGAAACAGGAAACCAGCAGATGTCGCGCTAAACAACAGCAGCACGTTTAAGCTTGATCAGCTGTTGTTAGAATTTATTTAATATTGCTTTCTACTATCAGCTGATGTTTGCTGGAGCCACAGCTGTAAAGCTGCTGGTCATGATGTCGGTTTGGATATGTGGTGAGAGGGAAACACGAGGATGAAACCAGGAGATGTCCTTACTGAATCATCAGAGCTGAACAGGTGATGGAGAAACAGGTTTACCTTTTAGGTGACATGAATGAGTTGAAGGGAAGTTATGAACTGTTTCTGAGAGACAAATAACACCAGGATCCTTTTCTGTGTAGCTGACAGCTGGTAACTGTGCAGGGACGGGTCTAGCAAAGTGTTGCCAGGGGGTCCATGTAGGGCATTAACAGGGAAAGGTGGGGCACAAAGAAATACTTTTCTTTTTTTATTCTCATTTAAAATATTTAGCTTTTATTAAATAATTATCTGAATCTTGCGAACAAAGTTTTTATCTGACGTAAAATGTATAGAAATCATACATATACCAACAAGACAGTGTACATCACTGTCACAACAGCATTTGTTTTCATTCAAAGGCTTTATGGCTTTAATACCTGGTGGGCCAATCTGTAGTGAAAATGCCCGATTTTCTGTCCCAGTCCAGCCCTGCAGGTTAATACTGGCAGTGTCACCATGCCAGCTGACTGTATTTCATCATCAGCCAGTGTTGTTCTTGATCAATATTACCAAAGTTGACCATAAGGCAGCATAGAAAGTATTTACTTGCTTTCAGGTTTTATTCAAATGTTAGTCTTTTCAGTTGTTTCCCCACTTTTTTCCTGTTTCAAAATCAAACACCAGTTTGTGAGAAGATTATCTTCTTTTTTTTAACAGGCATTGGTTTTGCATTGGCATTGGCTAATTTGCCAATTGTATGTTAAAAATGTTCGTATTTTAATATTCAAAAATGTTTTTGCCCAAAACATATGTGCACTACATGTCAGTAAAAATACTATGCAAATATTGATGTCCTTGAATGCTGAATAAACACTGACTGATTGTATCTCTTGTACTTTATCAACGCAGTATCTAAAAACTTTGCACCGTAGTGGTTAAAATCTCATTCTAATAAGAGTTAAAAGCGCATTCGGTTATTAGGTTTACAGGGTTATTGAATTATGGTTAACGGTTGGTAGAATTGTTTTTAACATTATCTGCCAATTACATCTGCCACCCTTCTCCAAATCTGTGCCCCTACCTGGCCCCCCCAACAAAAATTTTCTAGACACGCCACTGTTCATCTGAAGGTCTGGAAATCGTTATCCATGCCTTCATATCATCACGTCTTGACTACTGTAACTCTCTCGATTTACACATCTGTCACTCAAGCCTGTTCCGCCTGCAACCAAAATGCATCAGTACCAGAAAGAGAGTATTACTCCGATACTCGCATCTTTACATTGGCTGCGAGTTAAATATGGAGTTGACTCATGGATTTATTATTTGTTTTTAAAGCCCTCCATGGCTTGGCTCCAGATACAATCTCCTTAGCCTGCACCTACCCACTCAAACTCTGCGTTCCTCCAGTCAGATGCTTTTATTGGTTCCACGCTCCCAGTTATAATCTAGAGGTGACAGGGCTTTCTCCATTGCCACTTCAAGACTCTGGAACAGTCTTCCCTCTTTCATAAACTCCTCTTCCTCTTTGGAAGTCATCAAATCAAATTTGAAGACCTACCGATTTCCAAAGGCTTTCGCATCTCTTTGACACCACTTTTATTCTGCTTTAGTTATTCTGGTCTTTTATCTCATTGGATGATGTATGCATGTATATATGTATACACCTATTTTATGTACACGTATGTGTGCTTGTGTGTGAATGTGTACACTTTCGTATATGTATCTGCATATGTGCATGTACATCTATATTTCTACAAACAGGTGTATATAAGAGTCTGCTTTGTGTGTCTATATATACGGATGTCTGACAGTGTTTTTACAATGTTTCTTATCTATTTTAATTCTTTTTTATTTGATTTTATTATCTCTCTGTTCAGCACTTTGGCCGACACTTGATGTCTTTTAAATGCGCTATATAAATAAACTTGACTTGACTTGATAGCTGGACTGGCCATCCAGCTACGCTGCACAGCTGCCTCTTCTTCTCTCACTCTCTCCCCCTCCCTCTCTTGCTGCTACTTCAATCACGAAACTGATCAATGACTTTTCTGTCGCAAGTCCTGTCTCTCTTGTTTGTTTATCGCCCACTTTGCACCAGAAAGAGGAAAACTGCATGTTTAAGCTGTTGTTAGAATTTATTTAATATCACTTTCTAGTATCAGGTGATGTTTGCTGGAGCCACAGACATACAAGCTGCTCATAATGATATCGGTTTGGATGTCTGGTGAGAGGGAAACATGAAGATGTAACCAGGAGATGTCCTTACTGAAACATCAGAGCTGAACAGGTGATGGAGAAACAGATTTACCTTTTAGGTGACATGAATGAGTTAAAGAGAAGTTATGAACTGTTTCTGAGAGACAAATAACACCAGGATAATTTTTTACATAGCTGACATCTGTGCAGGGGCGGGTCTAGCAAAGTTTTGCCAGGGGGCCAGGTAGGGCATTAACAGGGAAAGGGGGCACAAACAAAGAAATACTTTTCTTTCTTATTCTCATTTAAAATGTCTAGCTTTTGATAAATAATTATCTGAATCTTACAACCAAAGTGGTCATCTGATGTAAAATGTAATCATACATATATACCAACATAACAGTGTACATCACCATCACAACAGCATTTGTTTTCATTCAAAGGCTTTATGGCTTTTCCTATAATTCCTGGTGGGCCGGTCTCTAGTCGGGGCCCGGGCCGATTTTTTGTCCCAGTCCAGCCCTGGGCAGAGCATTAAACAAACAAAAAACAATACAACAAACGTGTGGGAAATCTGTTTATGGTTCATGTGTCTGAAAGAAAAAAAAATATCAGCCACTACATCAGAATAACAGATTTTAAAATCACCAAATATAAGGACTGGATATCGGCCTTAAAAAAAATCGCACATCATTCAGTCTCTAATTTAAAACTCCATTATTTTAAATATACTCATTAATTAACCCTGGTATAACCATTTAACCCTAGAGTGGGTTTAGCTGGTTAAAATATAGAACAAATGATAAAAATGGTCATTAATTAAAAAAAAAAAGATGCACAAAAAAGATTTTATTTGACATTTTTCAATCCAGTGCAACCTCCAGAATGCATCTTCTTGGTACATCACGCCTCACATGATATGTTGAAACAAGGCCACTGAGGCAAGCAACTGTTCCTATTTAAGGCACTGCATCAGGAGGCCCTTTATTCTAAAACATGCCTTATTAGTTTTCCCTCTGGATATCAATCTCAAATTCACCCCTCGAGACTTTGCTATGTTGAAATCTGTATCACGGGGTCGTAAGCAAAAGGTTGTTCTGTGTACAGCAGATTGATCTATGAGGCAAAGCACACCAAACACAAATCAGTCTGGTCTTGACCAGCTCTGTCATTCTTCCTCCACTCATACATGTCATACATGAGAGAATGTCAGTACATGTCAATGTAAAGTAACAAGTGATTACTATCAGTTATTCTCTCCTTCATATATCTAAACAACATCCTTTACCTTTTCCATTTATATAACACAAAACATCCCCTGCTTCTAACCCTACATACGTCTATGTACTGCCTGAATTTTTTTTTTTTTTTAAAAAAAGTAAAAATCTAGCCTTAATACAGACCACATATCTGATCTGATCACACAAAAAGCACTTCAGGTAAAAGGCTCTACTCTTGGGTTTGAAATGGGAGGATTGTTTCTTCAGAGAGCGGTGTCTTCAGAGCCAAAAAGCTTTGTGGCGATGGGCTGGTAGTCGGCCACCGGTGCTTTTCCACCGAAGTCTGAAGGCAGGATGTCTGCATCGAATTCTTTGAGGTAGTTGTCCAATTCATCACCATGAACAAAGACCTGAGGGAAGTTAGAATCAGCATTTAAAGATGTAGCTTAGATTTAAAACCAAAAAAATATAGCTGCTGTCAGTTGTGTCCCTTATCTTTACCCTCTCCAGCAGCTTGCTCTTCATGAAGGGTTTAACCACGTTGTAGGTAGTGGTGAAGTACCAAGGCTGGTGAATAACGTGAACTGCCTTGAAACGGGCTGGGAACGAGTCCTGCAGAAAAACACAAAAGAGCCAAAAACTAGTTTGAAGCTCCACATCAGCTTTCATTCTGAGTCTGTTTGGGCCTGCAGTTGGGGTGGGCGATATAAACGGTATACAGTAGAAATTATATGAATTTGGTCAATGTTAGAGATTTTGACTAGGCGCTCTACCATGATAGCGCATGTTGACGGAGTCATCAAGCTGCGCCTGTTTTGGTTGAAAGCATTGCAGCGGCTGCAAGCAATATCATCTGCAAATTATGCCGGGCGACAGTAATAAGCCAAAAGCTACGCTTCCTCCACTTCCATACCATTGATTTATTAATGCTGAATTCTCTTGCAGCTGCTCTATTCCCATCTGATTATTTCAGTTGTTCTCCTGACTGAAGTTTGGTCCGTTTACAGCATCCTGTCATGCGATTGCATTTGTCCCTAGTCATCGGGAACCCTCGCGTTAACTTTTATTGAGTGGAAAAAAGATAGCATTCATCCTCCAGCTTCACTGTGTTTATGCTAACATAGCTGTGTTGCTAGCGATCACATAACACATCATTATATACCAGCTAGTCCAACTTCAGCAACCCTAAAAAAGTCACTGCTGTTTCGTTTTCTGTCTTCATTTATGTTGGAAGTGATAGCAGAGCTGTACGTTTTAAGTCTTTTAGAAATCTCTCAGTCAAAATATCATGTTTAGGTGGAAACTAGCGAGCTGACTTCCTGCTAACGTCTAACTCTGTTAAATTTAATAAATTCTGTTTTCATGGATGCCTGGATGTTAAACTTAATTGTTACACCTGGTAAAGCAGCAACACTGATCATTTTATTAAAGATGAAAGAATTTAGACAGTTTTTAACTCAGTGATGCCGCTGTGTTCCTTTGACTTTGGGACCTGAAACAGATGGTGTTTTGGACTCAGATTATTCTGGGGATTATTCCGGATTATAAGGCACACTGTCGATTTTTGAGAAAATGAAAGGATTTTAAATGTGCCTTATAGTGCGGAAAATACGGTATACAGAAGAAGAGAATATATCGCGATATATATCGTTACGGCACATGCTTCAAATTAATAATAATAATAATAACTTTATTTATAAAGCGCTTTCAAACAAAGTGCTGTACAGCTATTTGAAACTAAAAAGATGAATAAATAAAAGCAATAAATAGCAGTATAAGTAAAAACACAATACAAGTTAAAAATAGTAAGAATTTAAAAACTAAAAGACATAGAATTAAGACATGTAAGATAGGGTGAACAAATGTGTCTTCAACTTAGTTTTAAAAACCTCCACAGAGCGTGCCTGGCTAATATCTTGAGGGAGGTTGTTCCACAAGAATGGGGCACGAAAAGAAAAAGCATGCTCTCCAACTGTCTTTTTTCTGTCTCTAGGAACCTTTAGAAGGCCTGAGATCGTAGAGCACGGGATCGAACATCAAGGTGTAAAAGGTCGGAGAGGTATGAAGGTGCCAATCCATTTAAAGCCTTGTAGGTGGGCAGCAGGATCTTAAAATCTGCTCGAACCTGACAAGGTAGCCAGTGAAGAGCTCTCAGTACAGGGGTAATGTGCTCAAATTTCCCAGTTCTTGTTAAAATACGAGCAGCTGCATTTTGCACCATCTGTAGACCTCTGAAACTTTTCTTTGGAAGCCCGTTACAATAATCAATACGTGAAGACACAAATGCATGGACAAGAACCTCTGCTGTAAAAAACTTGGGCATGTGGTTCAACATGGTGCTCTCCTTCGAGTCTCATGTAAACTCTGTCTTATCAGTATTTAGGAGCAAGAAATTATCCGATAACGAGCCCCTAATTGCAGATACACAAGATTCTAGTTTAGAGACTTCAGCACAATTTCCAATGGTTAGAGGAACATAAAGCTGCAGGTCATCAGCGTAACAATGAAAAGCTACATTAAAAGAACGTAAAAGAACACCAAGAGGCAGTGATGTTATACTGTGATATGGATTTTAGGCCATTTCGCTCAGCCCTAACCTGCAGCATGTCCACCATCTTCTTGAGCTCAGCTGGCTTGATTCCTGAGGCATGCTGCATTGTGAAGCCTTTGAAGTTCTCAATCAGCACAAATCCATTGATCTGGGTCTCGTCATTCTCGAGCAGCTTCTCTAGGATCACGCAGTATGCCCTCAACACCTATTACACGCAAAAGGACATATATTTCACAGAGTACACTTGGATGACTGAGCTGCAGCTGTGCAGGGCTGCTTTTCGGGTACCTCATCGAAGGTGATCTCCTCCAGGTCCCAGTTGTCGATGTTAAAGAGCAGGACCACGCGGCCATACTTGTCTCTGCTGGGCAGAACCACTGGGTATCCCGCTTCGACTGTGCTGCGGACTGCCTCGGGGGTCAGGTTCTCAAAAAGCTCAGGATACTCCTTCCTGAAGCGTACGTAACCTGGAGAACCACAACCAACAGATCAGCTGCATTCTCATTAGTTATTATTAATCCCCATCTCTCTTTCACGGCGCGTCTTTCCCGTTTTACTCCCATCACCACCAGTCGGTCGTGGTAGATGGCTGCTCGTCCCTGTGCCTGGTTCTGGCGGAGGTTTTATCCTGTTAAAAGGAAGTTTTTCTTTCCCACTGTCACCAAGTGCTTGCTCAAAGGGGATTATTGGATTGTTGGGTTTGTAGGGTCTTTACCTTACAATATAAAGTGCCTTGAGGTGACTGTTGTTGTGATTTGGTGCTATGTAAATAAAACTGAATTGAATTGAATTCTCTCACTGGATACTAATAACTCACAACCCCACAGTGTACACAGCACTGCATATTTCTGATGCACCCACACAATGATAGTCCTGTGTCAGTGGGGCTCCAGTCCATCTAAGCAAGGCACCAATTAACCCACAGTAAATGTGTTTATGAGAGAGAGAGACAGAGAGGGAAAGACAGTCCATCTGGATGTGCATGGATTCCAGTCTCACACGGAACAACTTTTCTATATTGATGAATGTGCAGGTGTTTATTTTTGTTTTTGTGGGGATGGAGTATTCCAACAACAGCAGCACCAAGATTCAGAAATTCTGGTTCCAGAATTATGCCGATGCTTGAGTTAAGGTTACTAGGTTTAAGATCAGCTCAAGGTTTAATGGAATATTACATTATTATATTATTGGAATAATAAATGGGCATCATTTTGACCCAATCTGGTTAGGAAACAGCATTCTGATCATTCGGAGGATTGAAAAAAAGATTAAGAGGTTTTTGTGTGTGCAGGGCAAGTCATAAGGTGTCCTCACTATTGTCGAATTGCTCTTTTTAATCTTAACCCGCTCCCAGAGCAGCAGAAGTTCCCAGCAGAACGCGGCGGACTCACAAGTGAAGCAAACCTGCCGTCCCATTTGGACACACAAAGAACAGCTTTGTCAGCTCACTCAGAAGAATCTCAAAGCTCCCAATTAATGAACACATGCCCCCCTGCCTCAGCGATGGCCTGGGATTCATGCATACGAGGAGCACAAAAGAGGCCTCACCATCAATTACTGAAGCGCTTGGGTGCCAAAATGATGCAAGGAAAAAACTCTCTTTTTTGTCTCTCTACTCAATGAAATAAAGTGCTTCTCATAAAGTTGTATTTAGTAGGTTGGAAATCACCTTTCATGAGCTCGTGGGCCCTGTCGACATCAAACTTGCGAGCTCTGAGGAAGCGCAGGAACAAAGAGTCGGGTTTGTCCCCAAAGCGCTCCAGGATCAGCTTGGCCAGGCCGTCTCCATCGGCTGCCCTCTCTTTCATCAAGGCCCGCAGGTCCTTCAGTGATGATGCCCGTCTCTCATCTGTCTCATTCAGCTCATCCTTCGCCTGGAAGGGTAACATCAGCACGAACCCTGAGCCATCCAAGGACCATATATATGACTCGTGTATTTGCTGCCATTAGAAACTATGCTTACTTTACCTTTTGCACAGTGTGTCCAGGCAGTTTGTGGCACAGCCCAAACACAGGCCCATGATCCTTCACTGTCAAATGCTCCAGCTTTGACCTCATTGCTTGCTCCTCCTCTGACACCATGCGAAAAGTACCAGTCTGCATGACAAAAAATCCACGTTAAAATCCTCCTTTATTGTTTGTGTTTTACCTCATCGTTTCAGGCTTCAGTAGTTTTCAAATAAAAATAAAAGTATGCATTAATTGTGCAAAAAATGGGTCCAAGGACCTCCGGACTCCATACGATGCATGCCAGCGAACGTCTGGTTAATCTGCTTCACATGATCGCAGAAAGGACTTCTAAAGCCATTTCTTAAAAACAGCTTAAGGACCCATCCCAGAGCCAGCATTTACTGGCACAATAACAATACTAAGCAGCATCATGTGCTGACAGTTAGACCTCAAAGCCCTCTAATGCTTTTAGCCCACACTGAACCACTGAACTGAGGCCAGAAACTGACCTAACTGCCGTAAACAGAGATAAAGTGACACTGGAGCACTCTGGACTGTTGCAGAGAAATTGAACTTACAGTAGCCATGGTTGCAGCGTCTCACAGCAGCGACGCTAAAACTGTGGAGGAAGAAGATTTGGCACAAACAGAACGTGACCACATTACACCAAAAAGAAACAATGCAGACGCTCTTTCAATTAATGATGTATGACATAATCTGAGAACTACACAAATACAACATCACCAGGAGGACGCAATAGCATTCAAAATGAAGAGGTGGGTCTTTAATACATTGTATTGCTCATTAAGCAGCTTGACTGAAAGCATTTTTTTAATTGAAAAGTTTATATATATATATATATATATAAACAATTTGCTTAAATATAGTTTCAATTCTGTATAAAGCCAAATAATTGTTATAATTGAGTTAAAGCTCTTTAACCAAGAATCATGACACAGGTGCTGAAGTTTCTCTTCAGTGAGTGTTTTAGGCTCTTTAGAGAGCAAAATTCAAACCTGATTGCAGTGCAGCAAACAATAGAAGAAACTTAGCACAAATGCATAAATCCTTCATTTAAACTATGAAAGACGTATTAATCAAAGTAAAAAACAAGGTTTCTGTCAATTGACATCAAAGCAAAAATATTTTGTTTTTAATGTGATTTTTAGTTACTACACAAAATATGATACATATATCCTCAAAGTGCTCATATGTTATTTGTCTGTGTTTATCTGTCTATCGAATGATTTAGAGCTGAGCAGCCTTACCTCGAGCAGACAGGATCAGAGACCTACAGCGAGTGGCAGAGGAGACAGCAGGGACAGAGAGGACCACGAGGGGAGGAGTTACTGGAAGAAAAAACACTCAAAGTAGGATTAAAATGACACAGTGGATTACGACAGGTGGCTAATCTAGATGATGCAAACTGCGATGCAAAGCGTGAGCTGGGATGGAGTCCCATGGTGCCAAAATGAAACATGCAAGACAAAGAATAGAATTTGTTTTAAATGAAATTAAAAAGTGAAATTTTATTTTTTATTTTAATTGTATGAAAAAAGATTTATTGAACAGGTATATGACTCGGCTTCTTTTCTTTTTTTGCTCTTGATGTACATAGAAATATACAAAAGAGCCATCCATCCGTTTTCTTCTGCTGATCTAAATCAGCACTGTGGGGGGGCTGGAGCCTGGTCTGGCTTTAGGAATCAAGCTTAGGAACTTCTTGCTGTGAGGTGACCACTGTGCTGCCCTCAAAATCAGAATAAAAGAAACCCTTTCATTGAGAAAACACATGAATTAAACAAAGTGGTGTGTTTTTTGTTTTGCACCTTAGGACCACCGTACCCTGGACCAAACCTTCCACAACAGTTCTTATTAGCACTTATTTCCACATTCTCATGAAATATGCATTTCACTATCACTGATGTAGGAGAAATCCCACCTTTCATGTCACATGTGCTGTTAACCCAGCACATGTGACATGAAAGGAGGAAATGTCATATGAGCGAGAGGACCATTAGCTATTCCTTTATGCACATTCTTTGAAATCCTCCTCAGAGGGGATCACTTGTTTTGGGTCCCACATTATGGATTACTTATCCATGACTGCACAATATCAGACAAACTGGCCTCTCTTTTAGTTCCTCTCACTAATTGCAGGAAGTGAGAATCCATGTTTTGCTTTATTTCTTTTAGAGTTTCTTTTATTGGTTGTTCAGTCTAGCTGACCGTGAGTGACCTTAATACCACTAAGCATTTGTAGTTGCTGTGACATATGTTTGATATGAAATTTGTTATGTTCCCTTTATTATGATTTGTGAGTTCATGAGCACCCCCTAATATTTTATCATCTAACTGCCATTGTCTGGAAAAAACTCTCTTTTTTGTCTCTCTACTCAGTGAAATAAAGTGCTTCTCATAAAGTTGTATTTAGTAGGTTGGAAATCACCTTTCATGAGCTCGTGGGCCCTGTCGACATCAAACTTGCGAGCTCTGAGGAAGCGCAGGAACAAAGAGTCGGGTTTGTCCCCAAAGCGCTCCAGGATCAGCTTGGCCAGGCCGTCTCCATCGGCTGCCCTCTCTTTCATCAAGGCCCGCAGGTCCTTCAGTGATGATGCCCGTCTCTCATCTGTCTCATTCAGCTCATCCTTCGCCTGGAAGGGTAACATCAGCACGAACCCTGAGCCATCCAAGGACCATATATATGACTCGTGTATTTGCTGCCATTAGAAACTATGCTTACTTTACCTTTTGCACAGTGTGTCCAGGCAGTTTGTGGCACAGCCCAAACACAGGCCCATGATCCTTCACTGTCAAATGCTCCAGCTTTGACCTCATTGCTTGCTCCTCCTCTGACACCATGCGAAAAGTACCAGTCTGCATGACAAAAAATCCACGTTAAAATCCTCCTTTATTGTTTGTGTTTTACCTCATCGTTTCAGGCTTCAGTAGTTTTCAAATAAAAATAAAAGTATGCATTAATTGTGCAAAAAATGGGTCCAAGGACCTCCGGACTCCATACGATGCATGCCAGCGAACGTCTGGTTAATCTGCTTCACATGATCGCAGAAAGGACTTCTAAAGCCATTTCTTAAAAACAGCTTAAGGACCCATCCCAGAGCCAGCATTTACTGGCACAATAACAATACTAAGCAGCATCATGTGCTGGAGGTTCGTGTCAGTTTTTTGTGTACTTATGAAATGCCAGTGCAGTAACTCATTAAAATAGATGTTGAATTGGTTAAAAATGTAATTAGTCTAACTAGGTGATTTGTTAATTGATCATAAGTGTAAGCAGGAGAGAATGCAAACTTTACACGTATATGTATGCGTGTTTATGTGTATTAACGTAGATGTGTGTCTGTTTTAAGTTTGTTTTTCTTTAGTTTAAGCTTTTTAATACTGCCGGCCATTAGTTTCTATTCCCCATTCTTTTTCTCTTCCCTTGTTTTGTCTTTAAGACAGATGACATAAAATCTACGGAACAGAATGTAACGAGAGGCTGAGTACGGACAAGGAGCGAACTACTTGAATTCAACTCCGTTGAATTTTGTTGAAGATCAAGACCAGTTTCCTTAAAAGTGAGCTTTCTGAGCTCTCCCTGCTCGTTCAGTATCAGAGTCAAAGGTTCTTATGACACTCAAGGCAAACATAGATGGCGTAATGTTAGCTTATAACCTGTGCTTGTTGGGTTTTTTTCAGCTGGCTTGTTGTCAGCTTTTCAGAGTGGAGACGGTCGCTCTTCTATGCTGTTGACAATAACAAAATTGAGACAATATCAATTTGACATGCTTTTTATGTATGTGAGCAGAAACATGCTAGTTTCTGCTCACATACATAAAATGTAATTAGTCAGAACCAAGATGTCCAGATGGCGGCAACATAGCGGTTTCCAATAACTGGCCTGCTCTTATGCATTTTTAATGGATTATTACCAAGTTTATGTGAACGCATCAGTTCGTTGGAAGACGTAAATACACACAAATCAATCTATATTTTTTAATAAAACATTCATTTTTTTTAATCACATAAGGTTGAAGCAATGATCGACTATATCTTTAATGGCTGGATGAGTCATATGACATTTGTCACCTAAATCTTTTTCCTTTTTTTTAAATGGCAACAATCTTTAAAATGTGGTGTGCATTCAAAAAAACCTTTTCTGTGCAATTATAAAAAAACAAATCATGTTTTTTTATGTGGTTTGTGACATTGTGCTTCCTAAGACCAAGTTGTGCCATCGCAGCATGAAAAAGGAGAGCATTTTAGGTACTTAGGATGTAATCTGCATGTCGGCGAGACAAAATGGGAGTATTCAATGGCATTACTGTAAGGAGGTTAATGAGGTATGGGTAAACCGTCCACCCCACACTAAAGCTTGATGCTCTGCCGGGTCTCCTTCCTCCACACACTGAGGCCTCTGTGATCTAGAACTGGCAGGCTTACTGTGTCATTGTTCGTCTATCAGAGGCTCTCATTAGTGATTTTCTTTCTGCTTTTTTGAATAAGCTCTTATTGCCTTACAGAGGCAGTCAGGGGTTAACCACTCCTCCATGTATCACATCGGATGTGGCTATGTTTTTTTTTTTTTGTTCTTGTCTCTGGGTTAGAGTAAAGCTCAAAGATGCGAAGGAATTCCTGTCAGTTATGTCACCCTGCAAGCCAACAAGCAGGACTCTGTGACCACAAATCTAATAAAGAAGAATTTCGAGCTGTTTTACTGTTTCAGTGCACTCTGATCACCTCTGAAGTGCGAAGTATACTGTGCATGCTTTTACAGTGCAGGGTTCTCCTGGCATTCATGTGGATTTTACTTTGTAGACCCTCAAAACATAGCTGCCACTCCCTGACAGTGCACCACACGACACTGCAAGTAGTAGAGGCACCCATATGGAAAAGATATATATAAATCTTATAAAGTTTGTATCTGTCTTGTGTGAAACTTGTATGAAAAGCATATAAGAGTGAAAACAGATATAAGATCCCTTGAAAAATTATATAATGAAACTTGTATGTTTTGGATACTTACTAAAACAATGTATGAAAGTAATGAGAAAGTGGCCACTTTCATGAGCAAATCACATATAAGTTTTTACTATTTCTTTCCATATGGGCACTGCCAACATTTGGGGGCACAAAGGGGACTTACACTATACTAAGGGGATGCTTTTAACATTGTGGACAACAGAAGTAAAATGTATTCAGTGTATGGGAATTATTAGGGCAAAATCTACAGTGTATTAAAGATTTCAGGGAATGAAGATGATGTACTACAAATTAAATGCTAAAAGTAAAATTATTTATTCAAGATCTTCAGTCAGCCAGCATACAACTTCGATATCACTGTTTTTATTATTTAGACCGTGCCCTTGATCCAACACAGCTGATTCAAATGGCTAAATGATCTCCACAACACGTTTTGTAGTTCTCCAGAGGCCTGGTAATGAACTAAGCATTTGATTCAGGTGTGTTGACTCAGGGTGAGATCTGAAACGAGCAGGACACCGGCCCTCACGGCCTGGAGTTCCCCACCCCGATTTAGACCCTGGTTGTTCCACACTAAATTACTACTTAAAAAGAAAATTAAGTGAGATGACCAGCGTGTTTGCAAATGTTAAAATACCTCCTTGAAATGTCGCCTTCATGTGCCTACACGTAATCACTAAATGGTATTCCTAAAAACTTAGATTTAAGTCTCTTATTTCTGTCTGTTTGGTATGCTGTCCATTTTGGATGAGGCTATAAGACAGAGGATCAACACTCCCACCATGTGGCTCCAGTAATCTGCTGCCAAATGCAATCAAACCCCCAAACACACCACGCAAAATTTTAAAAACCCAATTTGTTAAGTTAAATATTCACATTGGACTTGTTTTTCTTTCACCTGCTCCCTTTAGAGGTCACCACAGGACATCATTTGCCCGTAGCCATACCACACCCCTGCAATCATGAACCCTCTCTGTGATCTTCCTCTTTTAAAAATTCTTCCTCTTTTCACATCCCACTCAAAAATGAAGGAATCTCTGTATGTGTGTTAGTTCCATTACTTTAAATATCTTATTTATTTTGCAGTTTTTGGTTTGAAGTCAGGGAATGATGACATTTGGGGTTCATGCATGAGATCATGTGTGAGTGAAAGTAGACGATGAGACGATGAGACAACGAGAAAGCTCCGTTGTAAACAACAACAACAACAACAAAGAAAGAACCAGAACTTGCACTCATTTTTTAAAGTTCCTTTTTACTTTGAAAAGGTTAACAAAAAGCAGTCGTGTTTCTCATGAGAAGAATGACCATAAGGCGCAAAATATACATGTAGTTTGCTTATAAAAAGACAGTCAAGGTTTTCAAATGATTTTTATATGTTAGAGTGCAAACTGGGTGATGTTGTGCTAAAGAAAAGGAGTGGCTTTTATTTCTTTGGCTAACCAAAGGTGACATTAAAAAATAAAAATAAAAAAGGCGAGGCATGTGACATGTCATGTCATTATAACACTTTTTTTGATGACAGTGTCCTTTTCATGCCAATCAAATTTATACTTCCTGCTTTTGGCACGTATGTGGAGTCAGAAGATTACACAAGAGATACTTCACTGCTTAAATATAACAGTCAGTACTTGGAGTGTAAGCAGGCTGAAATATGATACTTTATACTAGACCTGCAACCCTTTTTAAAATAGTAGTGATGCATCATCTTTTCAGTAATAAGAAGTAAAATAAGAGTATTAAGAACAATATGTAAGAACTTACTAAAATCACTGGAAAAACAACATTTAGTAAACAAGACCGGGTCAGTGAAAAACCAGTTTACAAACCCCAAATACCCAACTGAGCCAACTGTAAAGAACAACATGCGTGAAACAAAAGTAAAGAAACAATCAGTGCATTTCGGAAAGAAGTAACTGTCAAACTTCTCCGCTGACCTTGCGATTTATAAATATTAAAGCTCTGGAGGCACCAGGCATAGTGATTGAATGAATTAAAAGAGGTCATACTTATAGACTGCCCCTTTGTTGCAGTGGTGATGTGCATATCCTGAAAGTTCAGAGGCAACGTTCAGCATGCATTTCAAAATAACATCAGCGATGAATTCAACAAATGCAGCACTGCAGTCAGTAGTTCATCTTTATGGAGGGCCAAAAGTGCCCAAATCAAAAACCAATATACAAATAAATGATATATAAACAAATGTATATCATTTATAAAATGCGACAGAAACACAATCCAGTCACAGGTTTGGACAAACTTTTGACTGGTTTAATTTAATTTGCATCTGTATTTATTTACCTTTGTATTAATAATCTTTTTTTAAATTTAATTTTTACCAGTGATATTTCCGTTTTATTATAAACTAATCATTCATTTTTTAAATATTCATATTTATTTATTGTTATGTTTTATTTTCCCTCTTACACAACAACCCCCAGTACCAATTCTCCCTTGAAAATCCATGTTTAAGCACAAATGCATAAAACACTTAAAAATATGTAATAAATAAATGGCAACACATGATTTAGTTGGGTGGTGGGTTAAATAAAACACAAATATAAAACCATATGGAAGCACTCTTGAAAAAGTACATTAAAATAAAAAAAATTGGTGAATTACCACAAAGTTAAATACAGATGCAAATTAGAACGGAAATATTAGGATGTGTCACATTTTAGAAACAAGTTAGCCTACAATTATTTTTAATACTATTTGATGTATTTTATAGCATTTGTTGACATTGATTCTTCATGTCTTGGTCCTCTGTATTTCAATATGCAATACTGTAAAAGTTAAAACGTAAATCAATAAAATGCCAAATGTTGTCACGCTCCTTTGATATGAACGACTCCAGGAGTAGGTGTGACCCTGTGGCAGCAAAGCTACGTCTTCCTTCAAGTTTGTCTCTGTGTACCAAAGTGAAGTGAATCTGTGGGAGCTGTACAACAGATGCAAGGGATATCCTGACGGAAATGTCAGCCGAAAGTAACGAAATGTCAGTTTCAACCCAAAAATGTCAAACCTGCCATGATGGTGAAGCCGAACAGGATGAACATCACCTTAAGGAGCTGATTCCCGGGGGAATTCAGCTCATGCGGGAGAATCTCCAGGAAAGTGATGTAAACAAACGTGCCTGCAGCGAGCCCCTCCAGCACGGCCTGGATCAGAGGTCCGGCTGTCAGCTGAGCCTCCATCACACCGATGCCGATGGCGATGCCTAAAGGAGACATCAAGGCAAACACTACGATGTAAGCGGCAACCCACAGTGGGTGAACTGTGCTCTGGATCAGCTTCACAGACAGGCTGAACACGATGATGCTCTTATGAACAAGAATAGCGATGCAGATCTCCAGTACCTGGAAAAAATAAAGACATTTTGCGTATATTTAGATTTACTTTGTGTTATAAAACTGTAATTACAATGAAACAAACAACAGCATGTAGATGACTAGCTGTACTAAGGCTGGGGCTAAATTATAGAAGTTTAATGGTAGCAGGAATTCCGTCATTATTAAAAGGAATCTATTCTGTGACATGTTTTAATTATTATGTGTTTAGTTCTAACAAATTCACCAGCTGCCAGAGAAGAAGCCGTTTTATAAAACACAAATTTATGACAGCTACTGCAATGGGCTCCGATAAGTGTTTCAGCTATTTTAATATGGAATTCATTTAGTGAGTGGTACAACAAATTATTTTTTCCTGGGAGTAATTGAGTAATGCAGTCCATTACTTTTAATAAAAGTGTTCTGTGTAGTATGTGTAATAATGACTGTGAGTCACGACTCCAACACTGATCACAGGAAAGAGGGGGAATACCTCAACAAACATGCACAAACATTTGACCCACAGCATGCAATAAATTTGTGTGAATGTAATTTGCTTTTTGCAGCTTAGCAATGGCGGTGACTCTGAAAATGGAGCCAATAACAACCCAGCGAGAATCAATGAGGAACCGAATCGATATATTCTAATCAATTCCCATCCCTAGCAATATTTGTAGAGTAGTGTGCAAAAGTCTTAAGCCATCCTGGGGACTTACTGAAACGTCCAAACATACATACAAATACAACGTATTTATATAATTGTAAGGAGCTAGAACATCAATATGTGGTATAACCAACGTTACTCTTTTGGTTGTGTGTTTTGTTGTTGGTTTTTTTAAGCATAAAGGAGACAGCCTGCTGAGAAATGCTCTTTGGAAATCACCTTGGTGGTGAACAAAACAATATAATGTCAAACTGTGTTATCTTTGGCAACAAATCACACGTTTATACAACAGACTGCTGGTAACAAAGTGCCTAAAGATACAATTAAAATAGGTTCTTTGATAAGTTTATGCTTGAATGATTCATATGTAGGGATGGGTACCGGTGTCTGGTGCCATGATGGCACCGGTTCTGACATAAACGGTAGTAACCAGACTGAAAAGCAGCGCACATTTCGGTGCTTTATTTCGGTGCTTTTTTTTCCTGAGCTGTGATACACTTCTAGCCAATCATTTTACGTTTCCGAGGATAGTAGGCGGGTCCAGGTACGTACGTTCTTTTAGAGCAGAGCTACAGATTAAAAATGTCCAAGGCGAAGCGGTCAAAAGTCTGGCTGTACTTCACAGCAAAATATGCAAACTCAGCAGCCTGCAACAAGTGCTTTAAGCTGATACTGTGATACTGTCAAAGGAGGTAACACCTCAAATCCGATGAAACACCTGGCGACGCATAGCGTTTTTTTTAAAAAGCCAAGAAATGCGCCGTATGATAGCTTGCTGCGAGACCTCACACCGAGCACATCTACTGCAGGTGGGTTGCCTGTTATGCATCATCCCCCAAAAACATGAAGAGGAGAGTCCTGGCCCCTAGCCCTGCCAGTGTAGCAGAAATGATGACGGATGATGATGGCAGCAGCAGCCGTTCTTCTCTGTGTGAGTAGCTTAATGTTGTTCGTGTGTAATTTACGTTGAGTAGGCTAACCACGTTATTACATTAATGCATGTAAGGTGAACTAGCAAACATCATCATAGCTACATGCGGCTGTCCTCTTGTTTGATGGCAGATACTCCCTTCACCCTGGCTAAAAAGGCTAAAATGACCAAAGAAAAAGTGGAAAACAGTTAAACATGAGAGGTTTAGGACAAAGTTTGTGTTTTTTCCATTGTTTAAGCACTGCTTCCAGCCAAGAGTGATACCATATATGCCCCATAGCTGCAGAAAAGGCTAACATTGTTATCTTTTTACAAAAAACAGCTGAACATGAGAGGTTTTTGGACCAATTTTGTGTTCTCCATTCTTTAAGCACCGGTTTGAGCACCGTTTGAGCACCGGCACCGTTTCAAAAGTAACGATTTGGCACCGGTATCGGATAAAACCTAAACGATACTCATCCCTATTCATATGTCAGTGTTAAGTGGCTTAACAAAAAATAAACATTGTACTGAAAATGGTCAGGTACAGGGAGTGGACCGAAAATGGGTGAAAAAGCAGCCAATGTCCAAAGAAACAGAAAAAGTGTTAGAAAGCTTGGAGAGCTATTGCTCTAGACCAGAGCAACATATAAGGAAACTGGGGTTTACTCAAGACTTTTGTACAGTACAGTTACATTTTATGTATTGTATATATTGTTCTCAGTTGTAAAGTACAGCTGAACACACACATCAAATTTTCATGTGAATGAAAGATGCTGACTGAAATTCTGCTAAAGCTGCTTGTGCTGTCATTCGATCAGTAGAAATAAATCCGACTCATTTTGCTGCCAAAGTTTTCTGAAGCTCTGAACTGAAACTTGCTCTGCAAACATGACTTCAACTTCACCTGAGCATTAATTTCCCAAATAAATGCTGACACGGGTTTGACACGTAGCAAGAGAGAGGTGCGATTACGAGCCTTTAAAAGTTTGTGTGGATTAAGAAGAAAAAAAAAAAAAAAGCACGCGATCACAGTTACCGTCAGGTGATTTGGTCTGTCTTACCTTCGAGTCAGTGCTTTGCAGGCCAATAGCAAGACCCTCAAAAACTGAATGGAGTGAGAGAGACAGGAAGAGCATGAAGGAACGAAAGGAGGAGTGAGCCTGTAAGTCTACATGAACGTGGTGGCCGCTGCTCTCCAGATCACGGGCTGTGGCTAGCCCGTGGCCGTGCCCATGGTCATGCAAAAGGGGAGCACTCTCCTCACGAGCCCCTCTCATCTCCCGGAAGCTCTGGACAATCTTCTCCAGTATGAGGACCATGAAGAAGCCGGCAGCTATGATGAACTCTGGAAGGGGAAAGGGGGTCTTTTTAAGACCAGATACAGAGATTCAACAGTTAGCGGGGTCAATGTGGTAAAATCAAGAATTAGTGAATAGATGTTTAACACAGGAAGGAAATAGTAGACAGGATATCTACTGTAGAAGATGAAAATAGATGAAATAGAAAATATCAGCATTAATAGGAGTAATAGTATTTTGAGCTATAACAAACAGCCTTTCAATCTTGCGGTTTCACATGACTGTGGAGCAAATATGTTTGAATTTTGGACCACAAATACTTTGAACAGGTGACAATCTGAAAATCTGAGGTTGTTCATGCAAAAAAATAACATTAATTGGGAATACAGATCAATGCATTGTAAATATATGATATATTATCTTATATTATATTGTTTCCTTTATGAGTTCGTCTAAATCATTATTCCGAGATACCTCCACCTCCCGAGCATCCAGCACTGTGCCAATGTCTGACAGATAATCCGGAATGATGTCGAGCAGACATGCTGCCAGGAAAACCCCACCAGCAAAGCAGCTGATCAAACTGAGAACCATGCGATGAATATCTGCAAAGAGGAAGACAAAACATGCTTTATGTTTCAGCACAAACTTAAACACAGCAGTAAAACCTTGTCCTATATAATGGCTTTTTTATTGGTTTATTTAGCCTTCTATAACCAGGAAACCCAATGGAGATCAAATTTCTTTCACAACAGAGGCCTGGCCAGATGGCAGTCTGTATTACTCCCCTAGCTGTACTAGCTTATATGTTGATTTCTTTTATTAGAACATAACAGATAAAAAGCCCATGCTACTGACTAGTATGCAAAATGTATTGCTGGGAATCTAATAAACTATGACCTGTCACTAAAACATACTGTTTACAAATAAAGAACACTGACAATGATGTCATCATTTTTGAACACAGGAGGGGCCGGGCTCTTGTTAAATCACTACTAGCCTTCAGCTTCATCTGATCGTTCAGTAGAACCTAAACCTAAATCTGAAAGATTAATGGTACATGTCCAACTATAAATCACGGGATTTCCCTCCACCCTTTGAATTGTTGGAACATCATGTGACACGCTCATGAGCAATGATGACTCAAAAGAGGACTCCAGCAGCAATAAGCCAGAATTGATGCTTTCACTTCCTTGTAAGAAAGCCGAACTTAACTCACCTCTATAACACATTTTTTTCAAATTCATATTTTCACTTTTGTGTTCTAGAAATGTGACATCAGAGTTTTAACCTTCACAGCTATCAGGTGACTGAAGCCAGAGGTCAGAGGATGGTTCACTTGATTGGACAGATTAACCCTTTAGACTGACATAAATGACTGCTGTGATATTAGAAATAATAAACCGTCAAAATGTAGACATTAAAATATCTACAGCATTATCTTGCCCTCCACGTGTGAGACCCACCCTGTTTTTCAACACTTGTGCTGCGCATGTTCAGTTTCCAGGACCGGGCTAAAAAAAATCAACTGCAGCACTTAAAACATTTCAGCGAGGTGATATGTGATCATGTGATCCACTGGAAGCTATAACGGTGAAACCATTGAGCTCCTGTAACTGGGCTTTTCTGAAGCTACACTAAACTTCGTTTACATTTCTTGCAAATTAAGGTTTCCGCCTTTATCTGTAAATGGCAGCAAATCCCAAAAGAGGCAGGAATACCTTACAGGAATGAGCAACTTCTCCCGTTTAGCTCGGCATTGGTGACATCGAGACACAACTAACAGAGAACAAGTAATATTAATAATTTGTTCCCCCTTTCCGCCTTTTGAGCTGAGATTGGTGAGATCTCGGTATTTGAAAATCAGATTATAGCAGTCACATATTTTATCCTCTCAAATACAGATACTGCTGCTATTAGCAGCTGCTTATGCCATTCCTTTTTCATATTAGTGTGTACCAACCTGTCCCATTTGTCTCTCTGAACCATTTGATCCGAGCGGGGATAAATCCAAAAAGAAGAGTTAGGAGCAACAACCCGATCAGAGCGCCGATTTTCACCTGGAACAGATACTCCATCGTGTAGTGTCAGTTCAGGACTGAGGTACAAATATTAGGTTAACATCGGCGCAAGACGACGACACCAGCAAGTTCCAACTAAAGAATCTGACAGACGAGCCGCCGCTGCCGCAGGGTTGTTATTTAGACAAGAGCAGGCTACGAGGACCGTGAAGGGACAAAAGTGGCGTGGCTAAAAACAAATGAGGAAAAAAGCGAATTTTTACTCTTTACTGTTTTATAGTAACAATGCTTCTCTAATAATGATTTTAATGCTGCTACCACAATCTCAACCTCTACTGCTACCACTAACAACAACAACAACAACATTATTATTGTTGTTGTAGTTATAATAATAATAATAATAATAATAATAATAATAATAAATCCAAGTCCTGCTTAATAATAAAACCTATGCGGAAAACTATATATACAAAATCCCACTTTAAATATCGTATAATCACTGTGGTTGAATTTTTTTTCTATTACTTTTAATAGATCAAAGCTATTTCTTGTTAAAATTTTAAACTGTGGTTGTGGTGCTAACTGCTAAACGTTAGGGAGAAACAGACCAACTGTGTGGGGTGATGGAGCATATCTTCAACCTAAACCTGAGGCTGGGGAGAGTTCCACAGCTCTGGAAAACCCTTCTGTGTTGTACCAGTGCCAAAGACTCTACGTCCGAAGGCTCTGACATCCCACCTGATGCAGACCCTGGAGCGGCTGGTCCTAGCTCAGCTTCGGCCTCTGGTGAGCTCATCACTGGACCCACTTCAGTTTGCCTACCAACCTGGCATTGGAGTGGATGATGCTGTCACTCACCTTCCACATCGTTCCGTCTCTCAGCTGGAGACTGCTGGGAGCATTGTGAGAATCATGTTCTTTGATTTCTCCAGCGCCTTCAACACCATTCTTCCCACAGTTCTGAAGGAGAGCTGGAGTACACAGTGGACCATCACCTCACGTCATGGATACTGGGTCTACCTCACCGACCGACCACAGTACATGAGAACTCAGAGCTGTGTGTCACACAGGGTTGTCTCCAGTACAGGGGCCCCACAGGGAATGTTTTTGGCTCCGTTACTCTTCACCATCTACACTGCAGACTTCTCCCACAACTCCCAGTGCTTCCTTCAGAAGTTCTCTGATGACTCTGCAGTATTCGGCCTCATCACTGATGAGGATGACAGGGAATACAAAGAACTGACCCAAGACTCTGTGGACTGGTGCCAGCAGAACTACCTCCAGATCAACACTAGAAAAACCAAGGAGCTGGTGGTAGACTTCTGCAGGCACAAACATCCTCCACTGCAACCACTGAACATCCAAGGTATGGACATTGAGGCTGTGGATAGCTACAGGTACCTTGTTGTTGAACAATAAGCTGTCATTTCTGTTGGACAACATCTCCCACCCCATGCAGGAGACCCTGACAGCACTGTGGCATTTTAAACCATGACATTAAATTCTAGAGGAAAAAAAATCATATTACCCTATAAAAGAAATTATATCCTTACCCCATAAAAAACAAATACAATACTTGAATAGAAAAACTATTCTAAACATCGTTTCTGCTTTAAATGTATTTATTCATTTATTTATTTATTTAGTGCGACTTCTAGAAATGGCCAGCAGATGGAACCCCGTGTCCATGGTTCGCAACTCACTTTCAACTACAGGAAGGTGGTTTGGCACTCTAAGAATCCAAATTAGTTGGAGAATTCAGGAACAGCTAGGCTGGTGGAAGAATAACTTCCAAAGAGAAAAATAAAACATTTTGGGGAAAGTTCATCCAACTAGTTGTGTTTTTTGTTTTGTGGTTGTTGTTTTTTTTAGCTAATTTGACACTCACTTGCCACTTTATTGGTATAATATCTGTTCAACTGCTCATTAATGTAATATCTAATCACCAAAACATAGGGCAGCAACTCGGTAAAAACAACTTGCTGAAATTCAAACTGCGTATCAGTATGATGAAAAAAGAGTGAACCTGGCATGACTATTGGTGCTGGTCAGAGTATTTCAGAAACTGCTGATCTAATGGGATTGACAAAGAATGGCCTGAAAAAGAGAAAATATCCAATGAGCAGCAGTTCTCCGGACAAAAATGCAGCCACTAGTTATAGCCAAGGTATGCAGAAGAGCATCTGTGGACACACAACATGTCGAACCTTGAAGCAGATGTGCTACAGCAGCAGAAGACCGCACAGAGTGCCACAGGAAACCAAGGCTGTAATTCATATGGACTCACTAACTGAACAACAGGAGAGTGGAAACGAGTCTGATCTCAGGAGTCTATTTCTGCTGCAATGGATGAACCAATCTGTGTGACACCATCACATCAACATGAACCAAAATCCCAGAGAAATCAGCACCTTGTTGAATCTGTGCCATGAAGAATTAAAGAGGCTCTGAAAGTAAGAGGGTCCAACCCAGTGCTGCTGAAATGTATGTAATAAAGTGGCTGTTGAGAGAATGTGATGTTTTTTTAATAAAAAAAAAAAAACAATCAAAAAAAGTTTTTGTCCCGATGATCATTTAAATCAAAGCTAATTTATACAGTTGTTCATAAGTTATCCAGTTTAGTACCCTGTGTTTGAAGACAGCTGATGAGACTTGCTTTTCAGTCAGATCTTTATTTGTCACCTTTATCTGTCATATACATATCTCAAGACAAAATCATATACGTTTGTCAGCAAAGCAAAAACCAACAATAATCCTGAATCCAACTTCAACACACATGTTTTGACTTAACATAAGCTCCACAGCATCTGATACTCCTCTTTCACTGTAACAGCAAAAAAAGAGATAAAAGTTACTGTAGTATAATGTCACAGCCTTTGTATCCTGCAGCGACAGGTAACTTAAACCCGTTTGTCCCACAAAACCGAGCCCTTCGTGAGGCAACAGCAAAACTATAATAAACTTCACAGGGCTCTATATATAAAACACTGCTTGATCACAGACAGACTAAACAATGCAAGCTACATTTAGAAACTCTGTTCTTGAAATGCTAA
This sequence comes from Diplotaxodon limnothrissa, assembly GCF_057381915.1. Lineage (NCBI taxonomy): Eukaryota > Metazoa > Chordata > Actinopteri > Cichliformes > Cichlidae > Diplotaxodon > Diplotaxodon limnothrissa. The sequence goes on from NC_140596.1 coordinate 30,004,492, forward strand.
AAAGAGGGAAACACATGCAAACTGCAGATATACTACAGATTAATACAAAGGCTAGTATTTGGCTTTTGAGCGCAAGTGATAAAATATCATTTAAAAAAAATAAAATAGGTAAAGTAACTTCTTTAGATAACTTTGTATAGAAGTGCATAGAGTGATACTGGACTGTAAAATGAATACATGTCAGTACATTAAGGCCTTTGGTTGTAAGATTTACAGCCTCTGCTTCACCTAAGCAGACAATGAAGCCACACAGGTTGACGGGATGAACAAGATAAAAGAAACAACTGACAGCCATGTACTGAGGTGTGGCTGCTCAGGCCCATCTTCTGACTGTGTCAGATGAATCTGTGGGTGTTTGAACCGCTTGTCCACCCGTTACATGCTGTGGATCATTAGAGAGTTTAGAGTAAACACACAAGTTCAGCAACCATCGACTTGTTTCAGCTTATAATGTAGTAGTATAGTGGCAACTAGAGAAAAGGTGTGTGTGTATGTTTCTGTATAATTACTTGGTAACTCTGACTGATCCTCGCTTTCTGACCAGCTTATTCAAACACGACTCCCTGCTTCTTCATGGTCAGTGGAGCGAAGTGGAATACATTACATTAACAATATTCACGGCATTCAAGGTTTGAAGCCCAAATTCAACATTTCACACAAACATGTCAGCTTTTTGTCCTTCATCCTCACAATCACATCCAACGAGCGGGAGAGACTAAAGGTAAAGGTAACAACGATGATGTCAGGTCTAAGGTTAGTCTGAGTTTTACACTTAAAATTAGTCTAAAACACATTCAGTAAGGTTTTGGCAATAGTAACAGACAGTACAGTCAGAATACTTATATAATGAAAACACTTTAAATAACTGCAGCACTGAGATGCTGGCAGCTGTACCAGTGCTGAGAAATATATAGACCAGGGTGTGTGTGTGTGTGTGCAGCTGTAGACCACATATCTATCAGGCACTTAAACTCACAATTTCTACATTTGTAACCAAAATGTAACAAGATAAGAGTTAAACTGCACTCTCGCTGATTTGGTTTAAGGCTCATACACAATTTCCGAATTCAGTCAGCGGTCAGCTATTGGCAGGCACGCCGAGCCAGCCGCTGGAGATTTTGCTGGGCGTCTGGCACCTCCGGCTCTGGACTGACTGAGCGAGCATGCTGAATGGACAAGAGCTGATGGAGAGCTGAGGCTGGTCAGCTAAACAGCAAAGTGAAGTGAGCAAACTTGCTTTGCTAAAAGAAAATATAGTTATTATTTCCTGATCTATGTGTGAGTGCTGCTGCTGGTTAAACACAGCAGGCTAGGTTCAGATGAAAGAAGGAAATAAAAATGCCACCGTCTCAATGCAGTGTATTATAAACCACAGGGAGCAACTCACCAAGCATCATCTTAGCACTAGTGGTTTAATTCCACAGCCACAGAGCTATGTAAATGACAGACTGGAGTCATTTATGACTGCTTTTTTTTAATATAATGACTCTATTTGTGTTCATCCCAGTTTATTTATTTTTTAATCTATGACATATCTTGTAAAATGCCCTAATATAATTAATTATGGGTTTCAATCCCTGCTATGTAAAACAGGGGTTTGGCTTAGGCTTTGCCTCAAGGCTTCTACAGCAGTAAATCGGGCTGCTGTAGGTGTGTTTGCCATGGTTCACTGCAAAACACCACAAGTGGAAATTCACAATAAAACCCACCCCAGCAGTGTTATATATAATAACTTTCTATCAGCTGTGCCACACCAATAATTACTAATTCGTGGCTTATTAATAGGAAACCTTGAAAATAAGCCCACTCGGTTACCTGATGGTTACAGAGGAATGCCTAACAGAGGGAGGGACTGTGTAATATGTCAGGTGATCCGTGCTGTGTTAGTGTGTGGATTTTAGCCTCCTCAGTGTTTGATGAGGCCCTGCATCATCTCCAGCGGCAGCGGGAAAATGATGGTGGAGTTCTTCTCGGCAGCGATGGTGTTGAGGGTCTGCAGGTAGCGCAGCTGCAGGGCGGACGGAGACTCTGCGATCACCAGGGAGGCCTCCTTGAGCGCCCGCGACGCGTTCATCTCCCCCTCGGCGGCGATCACCTTGGCTCTGGCCTCGCGACTCGCCTCTGCCTCAGCCGCCATGGCTCTCTGGAGCTGGAGGGGCAGCTTCACATCTTTGATCTCCACCCTCTCCACCTTGATTCCCCAGTCATCCGTGGCGTCATCCAGTGACGACTGCATGCTGTGCGCGATCTCCTCGCGGTCGGACAGGATCTCGGCCAGGTTCTTGGTGCCCAGCACGTTCCTCAGGGTGGTCTGGGCCAGCAGGCGCGTGGCTGCATCCGCGTTAGTGATGTTGGCCACAGCCAGGGTGGCATTCTGGACGCGATAGTAGACCACGCCATCAACGCTCACTGTCACCGAGTCTTTGGTCAGAACCTCTTGAGGTGGGATGTCGAAGGTGATGGTGCGCATGTCCACGTTAATGAAGCTGTCGGTGCACGGCACGATGAAGAACAAACCCGGTCCTTTGGCTCCACCACGCAAAATGCGCCCCAGGCGGAAGATAATGGCCCTCTCGTACTCCTTCACGATCTTGATGCACATCCAGATAGATAAGGGCAGGGTGAGCAGCACGAGGAGGAGGGAGAGGCCGACCAGCAGCCAGCCGCAAAACCCGATGTCCGAGTCAGTATTCTCCAAAGTTACCTGACGCTCGCGTCTCCTGGCTTCTTTCAGGGCGGTGTCCTCGTTGTCGCCAGCCATTGTCTGGGCCCAAAATCTGAACTAACTGTTAAGCTGAGGTAAAGATGGCAGTAGTTTACTGGAGCAGCTGCTGCGCACTCCTGAAAAAACACAAACAGAAAAAAACTACACAACGATTACGCAAAGACGCGGGAGACGGAAATGGAGCTGATGATGCCATAATCGTGCGCCGGATGTGTTGCTATTCCCCACACAAGCCGTGAGTGCTGATGTGTTTCAAGAGTCTGGACGGGTTTAATGCAGTAACGAGCAGAGCGGCAGCGGCGGCTCGGAGGTCGATGTCCAAGAAGACGGCAGCGGAGGAGAGCAGCAGCAGCACCGGTCCGGAGAGCGAATGGCGGTGAGGCACACACACATGCGGCAGAGCTGAGTAGTTCACTTCCACATTTCCTCAATGCTGTACCGCAGCTGATGCACCGACTCAGCTGCAGAGAGCATCAGAAGCCTGCGGTTTGTTCTGCGATGGCGTGAAAACAAACTCAACACAAGAATCTAATTTCTGTCACTTTCTCACGTTTGATCTCTCCCACCCCGGCTTCGTTCACGCGTGCTGCTATGCAGTACTGGTGGAAGGGATCGATCCATGTATCGGGAGTGTCGATACCGACGCTGGTATTGGACACTAGCGCGGATACTTTGTTTCTATCCGATTCAGTTCAGCTGTGTTAAATTATTATCATAATTATGGGGGGAAATTAAAGAGAAATACCTCAAATATACACTATGAAAAAATGTCTGAACCTTTTCGTTTTGAGTCCCATGTCTGTTTTATTTTATTTACACCTTATGGCCACATTGATACCACAGAAGCTGCCCTGTCCCTGAAGCCCAAAGTGCTTTAAAGACAGGCACATTTACACTCCAGGTCCCCAAAATACATGAAAAGCTGAAAGGTGTGTTTTGTTGTGTTAACTCATTTTACTAAGTAAAAATCACAGTGATTTGGTGGTCATTAAAATGTGTTCAGAATATGCAAATTGATGATGATTCATGTCATAAATCATGACACACCGCTCTCCCCTACATAAGCTGCCTGTACAGGTTAAAAGAATTGGTATCGGCAGTATGGGAGAAGCGTTTCATACAGACAGGCACCAGCCAGCCAAAAGGTTTGAACGCAGGACCTTCTTGCTGACGCACTGCCCTGCATCAGACAGATACTGAAGGTAGATGAGTTTAAATACCTGGAGTCAGTCATACAAGACAACGGAGAGAGGTGAAGAAGAGAGTAGAGCAGGTGGAGATGAGTATCAGGGATGATCTGTGGCTGAAGAATAGCAGGAGGTAGAGGTGTCTGAGATGGAGATGCTAAGAGTTTCATTGGGAGTGACCAGGATGGGCAAGAGTTGAAATGAGTACATCAGAGTTACAGCACAGGTCGAGCAGTTCGGAGACAAAGTTAGAGAAGCAAGGCTGAGATGGTTCGGACATGTATAGAGGATATATTTAATAAAGGATGCTGAAGATGGAGCTGCCGGGCAGGAGGAAAAGAGCAGGAGCACAGAGAAGGTTCATGGATGTAGTGAAGGAGGACGCACAGAGTGTTGGTGTGATAAAGGGGGATGCTAGGGATAGGGTGAGATGGAGGCAGATGAAGAAGAAGAAGGTATTTAAACATCTTTTGATTCGGGCCTGTATTTTTGCAGAGGGAACAATAAACAGAGCAAAGGCAAACTTTTAATGTAATCACATAAAAATGTGCATTAAAATCATATTTTACATTGAAGACAAAATTGATCTTGACAAAGACGTTTACATTTATCTGCTAAAACCTTCACACTTCATTCATTACTGATACTGTACCCCTACACTGATATTTAGTTATTGTGCATCATGTCAGATATCATCAGTTGAAAACATAATGAAAAGGTTTCATGTGAGTGGAAGCTTTAATCTGTGTTCCTTCTGTAGGACGCACTTTTTTAACCTAATTTTGTTTTTGTTTTTATATCATAGTAACGTCGTATTTAATGGACTGAAGAAGTGAATTAACGTTCTGAGTGTATGCTCATGCATTTGTAAATCGTACAACCAGTAGCGGTCTTAGATATGGGCGACATGGGGAGTTGTGGTAGGGTCAGCATCATGGCATCCGCAAAAAAACAAGTTGCACATACCCATGCTGCCCCGACATCATAACAGCGCATTTTGGGGATTGCAAAGGCACTGAACGGTTTTCTATCGCCCCTTTGCGAGGAGTAAAGGCGCCCTTTTTGAATAATTAAACGGCGTTTTTTTTTAATGCCATTTTAACCAGAGGTGTTAGAAAACTCACATTACTTGGCTGGCCTCTGGCTGGTTGGAAAAGCGTGAAAAATGTGCTTTAAAGTGTTTACATTAATTTTGGGGAAAATGAAGTGTAGTCCAAAATTTGGACTGTTCATATAACGATATATATCGGATGACGATATAAAAACGTCTATCGTTTCATTTTACGCTATCGTTTATTTCGTGGTGTCGCAAAATAAACTGTTTACGGCAATATCTTTTCATTATTTTGATGGTCACTGTAGTGGCTATATTAATTTCTTAAAGTTTTCTCTTTCTCTGATATTTTATATAGCAACACTAGGGATGGACAAGCGCCTGTTTTTATGCGTTGTTGTTAGCAACAACGACGGTAAAACCATCGCATGTCCGCTTGTTTATTTCCACATAAACCTTTCACAATAAAGCTCAAGATCCTGTTGAGACCTTTCAAAATAAACGGAATCACGTGAAAAAGTATGCAGAGTATTGACGGATGAGAAGCAAAAAAAGAGTCGTCAGGTGCTAAAAAATAAACCTTAGACTCAAACGTTAGAACAGGCTTTTCCCTGCAGCACGCCGTGTAATAAATACAAAGAAAACGGCGAACGTTACAACCTGTCTAAAAGTGTCTAAAATGTCTAAAAATGTGTAGTTTCATGCATCGGTTAAAACACTCTACTCCAGGTAAGCGACGCCTAGCTGGAGACAATTCACCTACCCGAGAGTCACAGAATTTACAGAAAATATTACATTTTTTCGTTATTGGGACGATAGATGTTTTATATTGGGATATGAGATTTTGGTCATATCGCACAGCCCTAGTCCATATGCTTTATGTCCAAATGTAAGTGGGGCCAGTGGAACAACCACTGTGTTACTGTCTTGTGGTGCTTTATCATCACTGGAGAGAAGCTCGAGTCCAGAGGTGACATCTTCGCTAAGATTACCTGCTCATTTTAAGACATTGTTCCCTACCTAGTTGTAGATCTAATAACTCTGAAGACGTACACACATTGGTGCTTTAGATGAGTTGAGTTCTTCTATTTCAGATATTTATGGTAGAAGCTGATAGATCCAGCCAAACACCATACAGTAAGAAAGAAGTATCTGAAAGCTTTTGCGCCTGCCTTAATTAAAATGCTTGGATACGTATGGTAACGCTGTCATTGCCCTCTGTGTTTTGCCCATCAGCCCAAAGGTAAAGTTGGCACGAAGGGAAAGAAGCAGATCTACGAGGAGAATGAAGCCACTCTGAAGTTCTACACGAGAGTCATCCTCGGAGCGAATGTAAGAGGCCCTGTGTTGTTTTTGGATGTTTTCAGTCATGTTTTCAGGCCTTTACAGGGTCTCCAGGGTGAGAAATTGATTCGTAGGGGATCAAAGTGTGTTCACACTTCATTTTCTGAGGCTTTGACTATTTGGGACACTCAGATCTAATATCAGTTTAAGTCCTGACTGTAGGATTTGGGTGTTTATATATTGATTTAGGTGCATTTTTTATTTAAAAAAATGTAATTCATAATTTGTTTGAAATAGTGATCGCAGGTCTCTTGTGCTCCTCTGCAGGCGATATACGCCGCTGTAAATTTCTTGGTTTTCTACAGTTCGTCCACATTTTGGACATCGGTGAGTTTATTTAAAGACCATAATTTAAACTGTGAATGTCCGCAAATAGGATTGAATGTTTCTGGCTTTAAAACTCTTCTACGACTCCTCTGGCAGTTGCTGCTCGTGTTCGCGTTGGCGGTGTACGTCGGGAGTTACCGCTCCATGGCAGCCATGGCCAAGCCGGCGTTTGCTGACGACGGAAGTCTCCTGGACGGAGGGATAGACCTAAACATGGAGCAGGGAATGGCAGAGTAAGTCGTCCCTCCAAGATGTCTCACACCGTCCAGTGAGGTGTGTGAGGCATTTCCAGCTTTTGTTGAAGTGCGGTGGTATATCTGTCCTACTTGTGCATTGTGGAAACTAAACAGAGTTTTTGGTGTTTTTCCACTTAACAACATGCATGAGCTCTCACAGCATTTTTTGTCTTTGAAAAAAAAAAAATGACACAATTAATATACTGCTCAACAAATGAAAGGAGGCTCATCGTCGCCCCTCTAGTGCACCTGTTGATAATTTCATAAAGACCAAAGCAGCTGAAACCGATTAACATCCTGACCAGATCAATATCCCACAACTTTAACTGACTTGATGCTATAGTCTGATTAAAAAGTGCTCCTTCATCTTTTTGAGCGCTTTATAAAAGTAGTTCAATTTCAAGCAAAGGCTTCACCAGATTTAGATTTGGCTGCTGTCCCGTACAACGCCGTGTTCTCCAGACATCAATAGAGAATCTCTAGTGGTGATGGACCTCTAAATTGTCCATCACAAATCATCAACCTCTGTGTCTGCCCGACCTGACTTTTTTGTGAGGAGGAACCTCATTGCGGATGAAAACATAGGAAGAGTCCAGTGTGCAGGCCTGAAGGTGGCGCCTGAGGTCAGGAGTGTTGCCAGTAACACGCTTGTACTTTAAAAAACCCCAAAAGACATTCATGTGGTTGTACTCCATGTCGAGACTCCAAGATGAGACTGTGAATGTGGCTTTACTGTAACGCCTCGAGGAGCCCGAGGTGAAACATTTGCTGGAAACCACCTGAACCGTGGCACGTGTGCAAAGGTCCAGGCGGCCTGATGAGAGCTCTGTGTCCTTTGCTGTGGTCACATGTTCTTTTTCAGTGATGATTAATTCTGGTTTTAGACACCTGAAGGACGTGATCCTGCTCACAGCCATAGTGCAAGTGCTCAGCACCATCTCCTCTTACTTCTGGTATCTCTGGCTGCTGGTAAGAGCTTTTGTAGTCCCGACTTCTTTTCATTTTGTTTTCCACACACGTCATAATTTAAGTTTGTCCTGTGTGTGTGTGCCAGGCCCCGGCCCGTGCCCTCTACTTGCTGTGGGTAAACTTCCTGGGCCCCTGGTTTATGGCAGAAAGCCCGTCGGCGCCGGAGGAGGTGAACGAGAAGAAGCAGAGAAGACAAGAGCGCAGGCAGATGAGACGATTCTGATGCTGCAGAGCAGGCGAAGCAGTATTTTTATACGCAGAATCTAATCTAGAAGATGGCGAGGAATTCATAAGTTATTCAGGAAGAAATTTAGTTATTAAATTAAACTCAATCCAGATCTGATCTTGTGGAATCTCGTTTTCCGTGTTTGCTTTCTTTCTGCTCTCCTGTGATTGAGTTTTCTCCCGAAGTTATGAAACAAATTATTCCTTATTTAGATAATATTACAGCCCAAATGTAATTTGTCCCCAGGCAGAGATTAGGGGTTTTGCTGTTGCACAATGCTGCTGCGCTGTCCCATGCAGGTTTGAGTTACAGTGAGTCAGATTTCAGTTCCACAGCAAGATGAGTCCAAATTTCTTTGAATCTGTCAGTGCCGCTTTTATTGTGGTGCACGGTTTGTTTTATTTTTCAAAAACTGTGAGCATTCATCGGAGAATCAAGAGACGTTTATGAGTTATTGCTGTCGTCAAATCAACTGAATGCCAGTGAGTTTTAATAAGAAAATTGAAACAATTTTGCAATAAACAAAAGAAATCTTCCTTCAGTGTCTCGAGTTTAAAATTTTATTTATTTGCAGACGTAATGTTTGGCTTAAACGCGACTAAAGGATTGAGAGATGATTATCAGTTTCCTTACGAGACTAAAATTTGGTTTTGGTGTAAATAAACCTGACAGGTGTTTCATGGGTTTAAAATGTAACTCTCAGAGAAATGTCGGATTTTAAAATCAATCCAAGAAGAAGAAAAATGTCATGTTTGGCAAAAGCTGAAGCCAGATGATCCACATAGGACACGGTCATTTGCAATCAAATATTCATGGCCTAGTTTAGACAAAGAGAAACATGAGTAATTGTAATGGTCGGTTATAATAAGGATTATTAAATTCACGAATTCATTTTGTGAAATGCCAGAGGAGGAAAATGGTTTACAGAAACTCTTATATAAAACAACTAACAGTACTATTATCCACATGACATCCATTTATTTCAAACTAACTATGATACAGTTTTTAAGCTTGTTCTCAACTCACATCCACTCACCAGCGAATTCATTAGGTTAATTGGGTTCAACTGCTTGTAAATGAATATATCTCATCAGCCAATCACGTGGCAACAGCTCAACATGTGGTCAAGAGGACCTCCTGAAGTTCAAATCAAACATCAGAACGGGCAACAGGGATGATTTTATCTACTAGAGTTTTCCCACACAACCATCTGTGGAGTTTATAGGGAATGTTTGGAAAAAGAGAAAGTATCCAGTAAGCAGCAGTTCTCTGGGTGAAAATGCCTTGATGTTGGAGGTCAGAGGAGAACGACCAGACGGCTTTGAGCTGAGCTGAACTCAGATAGCCACTCATTAAAACCAAGGTATGCAGAAGAGCACCTCCGAACAGTGAACACTGAACCTGGATGCACACAGGCTACAGCAGCAGAAGATCACACTGTCCTAAGAACAGGTAACTGAGCTTACAGTTTCCACACTGTCACCAAAGCTGGACGACAGAAGACTGAAAAAATGTGACCCGAGTCAGCAGCAATTGAGAAATGAGATGCTGTTGGTTTAAAAGCCTGCTCTGCACCATCTAACCGTTGCTAGTAAAGAGAATTTAGTGATTATGTTGAAACTCCAAAGAGCGCAAGTAGGCTGGCAAAGCCCTGATCTGCTTCCAGTGTAATTACAGATTGGCATTGTTGTTCTGTTCATGCTTACCCAACGCAACAAGCTACGACCTGCAGTCGTCGGGTTTGACGAATTTAACCAGCTTTATTTATTTTATATAACTTCATGCTTTTCCTAAAAAGTCAGTGTCCCCACAGGCTTTTTAAAAATAACTGCTTTTACTTTGCCTGTGTCCTGTCCTCCTTCATCCCAGCCCTGTGGTCCTGTACTGTCTCTATTATAGGGTTATAAACAAAAGTAACCAAAATTAGAGCAGCACAGCATCCAGTTGTCAAGGCCAATCCCAGATGTGGGCTTTGAGAGGGAGCATGTTGCAGTGTAATTTAGTGCCGGGGCCACTCACACGCACATAACCCCCCCCCCCCCCCCCCCCCAAAGGGGCTTGCATGTGTACTTTGTGTTTTCTGACTGTTGTGCTTTCTATAATAAGATGTACCGAAATTTGATGTTCGTTCTAACCGTGCAGCGAGTTCAGCGAGAAACCTGAGACAGACAGGAAAACGTCTTTTTCTGCAGGCTCAAACTTTCCCCTTTTCTCTATAACATGAAGTCGTCTCGCTTTTTACTGTAAAGTACAACAGTATGGAAAAAAGCACAGTGCTGCATGTGAACATCCCTATCGCAGCTGCTGATTTAAGATGGAAGGGGGGGAAAAGAGTGGGAGAGCGAGGATGTTGTTTACCGTGGCAGTAAAACAGGGTTTATCCTGACAAGATGAAATAAGGGAGTTAAAGCTGCATTCCATAGGCTTCTTGTGTAACTTTGTATGGTATAACCTTTAAAAGGCTTAAACCCATCATAAACTCGGAGAGGAAAGGAAAAAAGCACGAGCTCAACAATCATGAGATTAACAGAAGGATGAGCAGACACAAATGGAGCTTCTTGACTCCTCGCCTTGAGCAGAAGGTGGCCATCACATTGTGGCTCCCTTTGGGCTCACGCCACTAGACGAAACAGGAAATTGGGAGCATTTGGGCAGCAGTCGAGCCTCTGACCCTTGAACTGCGGCTCTTCTCGTCTTTGAAGTCAAGCGAGAGAATCACTTACAAAGCAATTACACGCGATGTTGAGTGTGTTTCCTTGAGCATTCAGCCTCCGCTGTGTAAACAGAATCAGAGCTCTCAGTGTGTTTGGCAGAGCCGTGGGTGTAGTCCAGTCCTGTTTTGACTAAACCGAGCCACACACTACGGACGGCTCGAGGTTTATGGCGCTAATTTTTCACTTAGACCACGATCGCTGCGATTTCTTTTCCTAATAAGAATCATCTTCGAGCATAAAGATGTCACCGGCGAGGCAGCGTTAACGTCTCCCGCCGTGGCCTTAAAAGGCCGTCGAGAATTCCTGCTGCATTTGACTCTGCGTGGGTGTGTCGGTTTGTTTGTGTGCTTGTAATGCTCATGTTGCGGGGACATACATCTGTCTCAGACACTGTTACACACACAAAAACACGTATCATGGTAGTGACTTCGCTTTGGTTTATGCCAAAAAGTTTTATTTACAGCTAAGAAAGGTGTCCTTGTCTTCTAAAGAGAAACATAACTCTGTGTTCTTGAGCATTAGAGTCCCATCAGAGATGACCCCCCCCCCCCCCCCCCCCCCCCCCCCGATTTCCCTGCCAGCTTGTTTGAAACGGATTCAACAAGTTGCTGGAAACATTTCATGTAAACGTGACGGCATCTGTTGGATTGAGATCAGGTGACTTGGAGGTCAATTGAGTCCAGCTGACTTACTGTGATGTTCATGAAACCAGTTTGAGATGATCTGAGCTTTGTGACATGGAGCGTTATCCAGCAGAAGATGGGTCTCAAAAAGGATGGACGTGGTCAACAACACTGCTCAGATAGACTGTGGTATTTAAACGGTGCTCATTTGGTACCAGGGGGCCCAGAGTGTGCTAAGAACATATCCCCCACACCATTACAACACACGTAGCCTGAACTGTGGATACAAGGCAGGATGAATCTATGCTTTTATGTTGCTTTCACTAAATTCTGACTGAACTGTAGCCTCAGTTTCCTGTTCTTGGCTAATGGGAGTTGCAGCAGGTGTGGTCTTCTGCTGCTGTAGCCCATCTGCTTCGAGGTTCGACATGTTGGGCGTCAGAGATGGTCTGCTGCGTACATTAGTGGTTATTTAAGTTACTGTTAACTTCCAATCATCTCGAAGTACTCATGCTTGTTTCCCTCTCACCTCTGACATCAGCATGGTATTTTTGTCCAGGGAGCTGCCGCGCAGTGGATGTTTTCTCATATTTCAAAGCGCACATTTCAAAATAAGACCACAAAATGTGACGTTGGACTAACCCACAGACGTACCGAATACATTTCTTTTTATAAGTCCTGGAAATTCCCGATTTTGCTTTCGTTTTGTTTTATTTTTTACTAGATATGAAGAAACCTCTTTATCAAGCCTTCTATTGCTCTGAAACACGGCGTGGCTGAAATTTGAACCTCATCTAATAGCTCGGGGCTACACCTGCTGCTACCATCAACCAACCAAATTACTGGCAGTTAAGCTGTACTGTGGGCAAAGCAGGTGCCAGACTCTGACAAGGAATTCATTGAGTGCAATAAAACAGTAGCCTGCTTTGCAATATTTTTGTTTGATGGTCTGATACTTGGACGCAGGTCAAAAACAATAAAAAAATTAATAAATTAAATGTGTCACGCTTTTTAATAACATCAGTTTATAGTCTAATTTAATTATCACACATTGCACACAATGAATGCTTTAGAGCATTCAGGTTGTATTTTGCACTCGCTGGCCTTAGCAACCCCATGAAACTTCGTTTGTACGTACATGTATCGGAGGATATGAGAGGATAGGCCTACAAATCAGCATAATAGCAGAAACGTCAAGATTGTGATGAATGTTCTCCTCTGGAGCTAAATTGATCATGAATAATTCACCGTACAATAAACTACACGCAGAGTTTGTCAAAACTTGTACACGCTGTTAAAAAAAATGCTCGCCAAATTATGTTTTGTGACACCGTGTATTACCTGGATGCGTGTTGTAGCAAATGTCCTCGTGGCTTGACAAGCTGATAATAAAACAGCACAAATATAAAAAGCAATTTAAGCAGTTTGAAAAAAAAATGTTCTGTAATATGTAAAACTCTATTAATGTAACCATAAAAAACTCTGAAATTCGAAGCACCAACTTGGTCTGTGTGTGAGTTTCATTACATTGTTCAGCTTTTTTGGAAAAAATATGCTAATTCACAGTTTGCTTTACTGTGAACACCTTTGTTTATAAAGATTTACAACCTAGCAGTAACCTCCCAGGCTACAAAATGATGCCAAAGGAAAAGTGCCAAAGATTTTAATTTCTTGAGGTCCTCTCCAAAAGGGAGACTCCTGTATTAAAATGCCCAAGCGCCTTGTCTATGTCTATATAAGCAGACAACAGAAAAGTGATAAAAGAGGCAGATGGAGATTAATGCTAGATGCATTAAAGGTCCCCAGACAGATCATCTAATCATCTGTGGCTACAAACAAACAAAACAAAACAAAATTAGCAGCAACTATAGACTGTATGCAGAAGACGGGCATAACTACTGTGAGCTCGTGTCAGGTCTCCACAGAGACTGTCCACAATTTCCCTTTTATAAAAATTCTACAGTGTTTCTTCTTCTTCTTCTTAGAATTTAAATATTAAGCCCTATAGTTTGCATTATTAGTAGCATGGCTAGTGGGTGCCATGACGTGTAGCTGTAGCTACTAGCTTACCGCTAGGCTTCATCTCAGGAAGTATGAGTTTTACCTATTGCTAATGCAGTGCATTTTTAAGAATTTTAATACAATATTATGAAGAATTATATGGCATGCTATTATTATTAGTGCTGTCAGCATCAATCTCGTTAAAATGATCTTAACACCATAACCACATTAACGCGTCGACGCATTAGCGCCATGCAGCCCCACGCACAGGGCAATCCGTGTTAACTCGCTAACGGAGATTTTCTGCGTTAATGCGGTTATGGCGTTAATATATATATATATATATATATATATATATATATATATATATATATATATATATATATATATATATATATATATATATATATATATTTTATATATATATATATATATATATATATATATTTTATATATATATATATATATATTATATATATATTATATATATATTATATATTTTATATATATATATATATATATTTTATATATATATATATATATATATATATATATATATATATATATATATATATATATATATATATATTATATATATATATATATATATAATATATATATATAATGTTCTTCCTCTACACCCCCCCCCCCCCCCCCCCCCATTTTTGCACATGTCGAGGAGCGTGTCAGGCTACATTTCACTGTGTGTTATACTTGTATAACTATGCATGTGACAAATAAAGAACCTTGAACCTTTACTTGTTTATTAATCATAATTATTACATAAAAAGAACTTTATGGAAAGTGAAAATAAAGTTGAGCTAAAATAAAGCTGCATAAAAACTATATTTTAAAATTGACTTCACTGGCGACAAAAACGTAGGAAACATATTTTAAATACATTAATTACTGTAATTACAATTACAATTCATCACTGTAAGTCAAAGTTTCTCATCTCGTCCATATCTTCCTGAGATCACCGGACCTGCAGCCACAGCTTCAGGTTCACACTGCTCCGCCTCAGTGTGGAGCATCACCTCCTCAGCTCTGCCCAGGCCTGAAACCTGACCAGTTTGGTTGTTCTGCTTTGGATTTCAGTCTTTATTTACTCAGATGAAATCTCCACACTTTGGATTGCCTGCTAAGTTCAGCTACGGTTCCTCTGCTGCTCAGAACAGTCAGACAGTTCTCCATGCATTCAGTGACACCCTCCCGTCTCTGCCCCTGTGCTCGCAACATCAAATCTCTGACTCGATCTCTGATTTGTTTTTCCTTTTTATCGTGCACAAACACCACAATTCACTATTTAATTAATAAGCTAATTTTAGGAAAAATCATGAAATATGAGATAATGTTGTGTCATTTTAACAGAGGTAATGATTTTTTAAATGCTATGGGATCAGGGACAGCCATGATGTTAACGTTGAGACAACCTAGAGCGTGACATTTCATACCCATCTTCAATTTACAGTCTATGTTTATTATTATTTATTAAATTGTTTGATTTGTTTGATTTGCTGCCAGCCTGGTGGACTTTTTCTAAGGCACCAGCCAAAAGCCATGATGATTAGAATCTGGATGTTAATATCTGTTGCATCTACTCTCCATCGCTCCCTGCCTCTTTTATCTTTCTGTTGCTTCTCTCTGATAAATTTATAAAAAGGCACCCTGCAGCCTTTGATCCAGTGATGTGACCTTGTAAATAGATGTTTTCAAGTACTTGAACAACATGACCTCAGCGAGGATCACTTGCTGATTTTAAGTCGCGATAACAACACAGCAGTTCTCCGAGCCCCATTTATTATTTTGTTTGGTTGTTTCTCAGAAATAAATAAATACACAACCCTCTGTGAGCAATCATGGATTAGCTGTGGCAGTGGCGCCACTGTCTGAACGCCTCACACTGAACCAGGATCAGTAAGAGACAGTCTCCATCACACTGGGCTCCCTTCCTTTTCCTTTGTTTTCATTCAGTTTCCTTCCACGTTTTCTTAGATACTATTCTCCCCAATACAAGTCTAAACAAACGACAATACTGTGAAAGTAAACAAATGTACAAATGTGATATTCTTCAACCTTTGGCCTCACTAAACCCCAGGACCAGATTCAGGCTCATCATTTTGGTACTTACATCATAGGTTAAGGAGAATGTCATGCTCGATTTTGTTTGTGATGGTTTTAATTTTGCATATGTTTACACAACTAAAGAGAGGTTGCTGATTCAGAAGAAGCAAGATGGCAGGGAAAGGTCTGTGTCAGCGCAAACCCTGTTTGGGAAAACATACGCGCTTTCATGCATTCTTAAGGTTACAATGTAATGTTTGGCTTTTTCTGCATGGATTAGAAATCAAAGTAAAGATACGCATCAAGGAAAGAAACAAAGAAGAGCATGATATGCAACACGGGTTCTGAGGAAATACATACTTAACTGGATGATGAGGAAGGATATTGTACACTTTAAGTGTAATAGGATATTAAATCAAGGGTAATTTATGCTGAACAGTTTCCATTGAGATTGATCCAGAGATAAAATTTAAAAAATCCTGATGGTCTTAGCGTGTCATTGCAATGTTCGGTGAGAGCTCAGACTCTTAAGACTTCATGTTTCATGTAATCCTGGTTTATTAAGTTAAAATTATCAAATCCTATGAATTGTTTCTTTGACCACACAGCTGGTGCTGGAGTATTTTTGTGTTTTTTGTTTTGTTTTGTTTGGCTGTTTGAGGTTTGAGGCTAGCATTGTGATGCTGATCGCCTTTTTCCACCATTTCATACCGATCCATCCCCGCCCACCTCATGCTATTAGACATATAATGGAAGTCTAGATTAATGGTTAATTTCCAGGAAACTCCTGTGTTCTGTCATAAAGTGCTTTCCATTAATTAGGGACTCTGTTTCTCAGAATGGAGGGGGAGTGGAGACGAGTGATTAATGAGCTAACTAGTGCAGTCAGCAGCTCGTCCAGCCCCAGTGGGGAGCCTGAGAGTCGGACCAGCGAGGACAGAGGAAGAAAAATAAATATGTGGCTGCTGGAAGAAGAAAGAAAGGCAGAAAAAGGTGCATGGAAATGCATGGAAGGGGTAACCCGGTTTAGTTTCAAAGGGATGGTTGTAGTGTTTGAGCTGAACTGTGTGAGTTTAGGATGAGGCTTGATTATGATCCTCCCTGGTGCCAGGAGTCTAGCACATGGGGATGAGTGTGTGCTGAGTAGCTGAGTAGAGAAATGCTCTGTTTATTTAACTGACATAGTGATAACAAGCACACACACACACATGATTTTTGTGTTTTCAGGGTTTGGGATATTCAAATGTTCAGTGTTAGTCAGTTAGAAAAAAATGGTCACACTGCTAAATAAAAGGGTCCCTACAATCCCCTTTTTTTCTGATCTGGCTAAGCCTAGCCAGATCAGAAAACATGAAATTGTTCATTAGTGAGTTTTTAATAGGCTGATTTTACTTTTTACTTTTTATGGTACTTTTTATTTTTTAAGATAAAAAATGTACCATCAGGAGGTGATGATTCCAAACATTCACGCAGGGTTCTCGTCACAATTATGACGGGAAAAGTTAAAGGTTTAGCAAATCTTTGGTGCTAACACTTGGAGCACTAAAAGTACAGATGTACAACCAAAAGCAAACAACCGTTGATGTCTTGTGTAAAATCCTCTGTTCAAGTTAGTTAACAGGTCAAATCAGTAGTTTTTTGTGCAAGCTGTTATTAGGACGTACAGTGTAGATAAGTCTAGTAAGTACTAGCAGTTAAGTGACATCTTCCTGCAACACGGCGAACACCAAGGTTGTTATAGTTAAAACTAAAATAAAAAGTAAAACTTAAAAAAAATTTAAAAATGTTTTAGTTTTTTGACTTTTGAAAAAAAGAAGTTAAACTTGCTGATTTGATGAACTTGGAAAACTACATAAAATTCAAAAAGATAATAATAAAGTAAATCTCAATTTCAGTATTTGTTAGTTAGTTAGTTTTTTAAATGCTATTACAGCTTCCTCGATGAAGCTTTGATGGGTATTTTTATTGAGACTCTACAGGGCGACTGTAGACTGTGAGTCAACACGCACGCCCACTCTGGAAAATACCTGAAACTAAACTGAAGTAAAAACAAAAGGTCAAAACGAAACAAACAAACAAAACCTAATTACAAAATGCAAAACTAAATAACAGGTATGCATTTCAATGAAATCTGCCTAAAGTGTGCAGGTTCCTACTTTTACTTTTGATGTAATGCTACTTTTGACAACAATGTCTAGGAAATAAGGGCAGCCAGTTCTCAGGACAGTAAACCTTAATCCTCCACTGAGAGGGCCCCACTCTGAGTCTGCATAGGTTTACTGCTGGTGCCAAAAATCAAGATGTTTGAAGGCAGAAGATCAAAAGAAGGAATTGTGTTCCCAATAGCACCACAATCAATTTCATAGATTTAACATGGTGAAATGCAAGGCTTTTATGGATGTCTATGTCTTCCCATCGAATCAACTGTAAATCACAACAGTATTGCAAGCAGACTGGAATAAAAACACAACAGCGCTGACTGCATATCCATGGTGGTGCCAATTAAGACTACTTTAGCCTCCGGTATTGAGTAAGAAACAGTGGCGCCAGCAGAGCGACGGCAGACAACTCGAGTCATCAAATGACATGAAGTGGGCCTCATTCCCATCACTGCTTTTCCTCCCACATAACGTGGGTGTGAAATCATGTCCAACAGCGTGTGCAGCAGAGTGGTATTCATGTAAATCTTTGCACGAAAGCAAATCATCTTTTAAATGCTGAAATATTCCTTGAAGTCAGGATCGCTGATCCTGGCAGGTAAACCCTGTAAACGCTGGCCGTGTTGCTAACCCTTGGCAGTGTTTACATATGCAGAGTTTCCTATGGGCATCTGATTAAGAGGGCAGCCTGGCCTGAGTCCAGAGGTCTGGCTCGACATTATCTCCAGCACCCCTGACTGTTATTATAAGGGGGCCTCCTAGTCTCTCCGCTGCTAGCCTGTAAATGGCTGGGAGTGGACAGCCACAGTGTGTGTGTGTGTGTTTGCAGAGTAAACTGCCGCCTTGGTGGGGCAACATACTGTCTGCCATATCTCTGGTCTAGAGTAGAGCCATTAGGGGAGCGATGAAGCTGATGACATGTTGTTCCTGTGACAGGCCGCCTGGCCCCAGACTCCACTCTGCTGCCGCTGGAGCTGAGGGAGCCTGCGGGTCTGCCGCTGGACAGACACAGAGACGCAGGGACGGCGTTTATTTTGGGAGGTGGTTTGGTGCCGGACACCCTGTCTGCTCTCCCACCAACCTTAACACACCACCACCCTCCTCTTCCCACGCTCTCAACGCAAATCACCGCCAACACACACACACCGGTGCACTTTTGCCAAAAATGATGACGGTGCTACTGACACATATTCTTTTGGAGGATCAGTTTGCACAAAGCAGTAAGAATAACAATAATAATAAAACAAGAAAAATGTTTGATAAAAAAAATCAAATGCATAATAATAAAGGAAAAAAGAGATTTGTATGTAATTAATAATCTTCATTAACTGAATAAAATAGATCATTCTTATAAAAGCCATCTTCCAGTGAGCTTTTGTCTTCTAATTTGTTTTTCCTTGCAGGTTCAACAGTACCACATTTACTGAGTCGGGTATTGTAATTGAGCTTTGTTGTGATAACATGACAAAATTAATATAACTCCAAAAAGAGCACTATTTTGGGGTCAGCTTCTGTTGTTTAAATGTGCTGTAGGCTATAAATAAAATATACACATACATCAACACAACAAGGTTTAAAAATCAGGCATGTTTGAGGTATATATATATATATATATATATATATATATATAATTTATTAAAGAATTCAGTAAGCTACACAGTGAACTTAGAAGATAGAAACAATAGAAACAAAATCTTGCTCCTATTACACTAGTGTCAGTCTGAAACCAATATCAGAAATATATTATATATCCACATTTTTTATATTATATATCCAAATATCGATGCTATCGATACTTTGGATCGTTCAGCACTGTTTGAGTTCATTTGGGATTTCCATTACAGCTTTTTGTCTTCTAATATGCAAAATACCAAAAACCTGACCCCAAAGTTTTTCTGCTGCCTCTGATGTTTTATTAAACCCTTCTGAGCATTTGCAGGAATACATTTTACATTTATTCATGTGTTTAACTCAGCGGCTGCAGCAACGCTCGTCTGAATTTTTTTCTATTTTTCTGTTGGTTTGTTGGAGTCTGTGATAAATTTAGATAATAATAATAATAATTTATGGCTGTTGTTTTCCATGGCTGCTGTGACTCCAGTGACCTGTAAAACATTAAACTCAGGACAAAGCTCTTCCAAATCACTTCCTTCTTCCCTTTTTGCATATTTGCTTGTGATTGACTTACACAGGGGGACACATTTTGAACAGATGCCCAGTAAACCTCGCTGTAGCCACTCACAGACACTGCATCCTCTTCTTTGTCAACTCTCTCCTGCTGCCATTGCAACTTGACTCTCACTTCCTCTCATATAGACAGTAGGCACTGATCTTGGACTAGCACACATAACTGGACAAGCCATGAATAGACAGGGTTAATGCTTCTGTTATGAGGTGTGGACTTCCCCCCACCACATTGTAAGGAGTTGCTAAAATACCAGTTAGGAGTCACAGAGACCAGCACTGGACTAGTGCTATGCCACTGGGGGATGCCCTAGTCCCTTGCTTACACTCCAGGTGTTTATCCTGACCATCAAAAGGAATGTGGGCTTCACATTTCAACATGTGAAGGAGAGGAGCTAGGAACTGAACTGTGTGATTAATGGAGAACCTGCTGTATCAGTATCCCCTGTAAAACAATTAAAGAGTACATTCAGCATTAACTGAAGAATTATGTTGTACCACACCTAAACAATAAATGAATAAATAAATACAAACACACAGTCATCTATATGTTACTAATAATGTATTAATATTAGCTAATACTTACTCTTGTTAACCCTATTTCTCTTGCTTGGTCTCTGCTCAGGACTGAGCAGAGGAGAGCAGGATGTTGCGTCTTTAAGAGTTAAGAAACTTGAAACCGTGTTTGCGCAACAATCATTGCGGCTCCCAGCCGCCAAAGTGTCTAGACTGGCACATGATGGCGGGAATCAACCAATGGCACCAGAGCTTTCCTCTGGGGCCCCGAGAGAGAGAGAGAAAGAGAGAGAGTCAACACCAAACGAAAACCAAGGCGCTGTGACTTTGGTTTCAAAATAAAAGCGTAAAAGTTCCGGAAAATTGTATCTTTTAGAATCAGAATCAGAGAGACTTTTAATCCCAGTAGGAAATTGAGTTGAAGATATATACAACAAACGTCAAACACTCATATAAAAGGAAGTGTAGAAACAGAGATATTAACAGATAAATATTAAGATAAGTATAGAGATATAGGTGTAGATATAAATGTAAATATACATATAAATATAAAAGGACACAAATATTTGTGCACATATATGTCCAGAAATGTGTCTACACAAGAGCAAACAATCAAAAATAATACTATTAAATGTATAATGGCATTCTTTAATGAAAACAAGAAAGAAAGAAAAACTCCCAAGTTACTTTCAGGAAGTTTTACAGAAAATTCTGTTTACCTACGACACGCTTTTTAAACCTTATCCGTGGCAGTGGATTTGGCCTTTCTCACTCTACAGTGTGGATAAACGCTTTTGGATCCCCCCCCCCCCCCCCCCCCCCCAACTTTCTCGTTTTAACTGCTGTATGTTTTATTTTGAAAAGTTACCATTGGATAATCCAGGTTTTATTCCGTTTGACTTGACTGAAGCTTGTGTCCGTGTGTGTTTGCGGGAGCGTGTGTGCACGTGTGAACGCGTGTGTTTGTGTGTGTGCGTCCGAAAAGTTCCTGCAGGGGAGTGGAGAGTGGAGTAATTCCAGCTCTCTTTAAAACAACTTCTCAGCACGGATTCCGTCCTGGAGTTTGGCACCGGAGTGTCCGATCATCTCTGCTTTGTCCCGGGACACTGACGCGGAGTTCCTGCATCCCACACAGCTACAGAAACCGAGATTTTAGTGTTGCAAGGATTTATTTTTCGAAGCCAAGGAACCACGAAGGGATCGAAGAGGCTCTAGTCTGGAAAGTCTGGAAAAGTTCTGAGTTTCTGATTGTGATGGTCTTTCTGTTCATGTAAGCTGATCCTGGCCCTTTGGGCGGTCTGACTATGTTCTGTGAATTGTGTGTGGGACCTTCAGAGTGTCGGGGAGTTAACGGCTTTGTGAGAGGGCAGGCGAAAGAAGTGGCTTAATTGAGTTGGCGACAGCAGGTCACTGAGCAGTGACTGCATGTAGCCTTCTCCCTCATCAGATGTTCGGTGATGTTTAACGCGATGCGTGATTGATCATTACCTTCTAATGCTGCGAGGAAGCCTGGAAACGGTGACCACCGGCTGCGCACGCTGTGCGCACCGTGCACAAACTCACGGTCTTGTGCGTCGAGTGTAAATCGATGTGGCATCTCCCGAGAAGCGGACGGGACCGACGGGACTCATCCGAAACTGTTTAGGTTATCGTATGTTCAAGTCGAGACGCCCAGGTCTTGTACGGCGACTCTGGAGAAGCCGTGTGGTCACCGAGAGCGACGGGCGGGATGGAAGCAGACGAGGTGAAGGAGAGCGGAACGGTGAGTGGGGCAGACACTCGGGTAAGCTCCACAGACACGAGCAGCGGTCGATGACACACACCGACACGGCTCCGGGACTCACGGGGGAGGCTGGAGACCTGACAGAGGGCGCGGAGAGAGAGGACGAGGAACAGCCCGACGATGACCGGGGTGCCATGTGCGTCCCGGAGCACAGAGGCTCCCGGCGAGGACAGGAGAGCGACAGCAGGACGGTGACGTGTTGTTTGTTTGGGGAATGGGATTTCAGACCTCGGAGCTCTTACTGGGCCGCGAGAAAAGACGGAGCTGGCCCCTGTCAGTGCGCACCGAGGCGTGGGGTTCTGGAGGAGGACCTTGCGAGCACCGCTCACGCTTTTTTGAAGAGACTCAAGGAGAGGTCTCTGGACGCCTTGGTGAAGGCTGTGGAGACCAAAGGAGGGATACCCGGCGAGTGCGTTATGGTGCCGAATACTGAGCTGCGGCTCGGTGCTCATCACATCTCTCCATACTATCTCCTTTGTAAGCTGTTCCGCTGGGGCGACCTGCCGCTCTCAGCGCGACTCAAATCGCTGTGCCACTGCCAGAGCTTCGGTGCGGTGGACAGCGCAAAGGTGTGCTGCAATCCTCATCACTACAGCCGCTTATGCGGGCCAGGTAAGGACACTGACACCGGAAGATAGGGGTTGTGGAATCAGAGAACATCGATCAAACTCATTAATCAGACATCATCCCTTAGAAAAGACCATTATAAATGCCTTAAACACCGAAATATCCACCAATATTCCAACCTCGAGATTGAGTTATCTGAAACCATCACACACACCTTCACGAGGGCCCCTGGTCTCCCCCCAGAATCCCCTCCAAGCTGATAGGCCTTGCAGAAAGTTAGTCTCATGCAAATAAAAAAAAGTGTATTTAATGCTATATAAAGATTGATGACCTGTATAACTACAGTATAACGAATAGCATAATATAATGGGGAATTCCAACAAATATGTATCGCTCGCCTGAGGCCTGCAGCTGAAGAAGAAAGTCAGTATTGTTAAAGTGTCGAGCATTTCTTTTCCTGCAGTTATTACAGATGAACTCATCATGCATTTGCAGGCGTCTAACTGGCTGCACTTCCAGCTGACAGTGCGAGTCTGTTTTTTCTTCTAGTGTTTTATCGTCTGTCTTACAGGTTTATGGTCTATTCATAACTCTTTTTTTTTTTTTAACTTTGGGCAACCATTACTTTGGTCCTTCTGCACATTCCAATTACGTTACACGCTTATTTCAATTTTCGCAAAAACTCTGGCGCTTCTCACATCATCCAAATGGAGGTCGCACTCAAGTTGCACTTAGGCTCTTTTTCCTCTGACAAGGAGGTCCTCCTCTTGTTATTTAGGTTAAGGAGTGCCGATAATATACAGTTTGCATAGTGCTGGCGCCAGACTGACTCGCTGGGTATCTGACTGACTGAGGACTCCGGCAATTACTGGCTCTGCTCTTAAAGGGGCCGCAGCCACAAACTTGTGTCCACTTTGGAGTGAAGGATTTATTCCAGCAGCAGCAGAATTATGGAGCTTTCAAAGCCGCTTTAACACAAAAGTCATAATGAGAGCTTGTATGAAAGAACGGAAAGATAATGAAGAAGTAACAGGGGGTAAAAACGAAGCAAAGGCTTTTAAAAGTGCATCAGATAAAGACGCAAATATATTGTCTAGGGTGAAATACTTAACTGGGGGTCTGATGCAATGTGACTCGTGTTGATTAAGCATATTTATTTAAAAAGCTCCAAAGGAATTCCAAGATATGAGCTGTGCAAATATTCCCCACGCTTTAAGTTTTTTCCTTGATCTAGGGTAGAAGGTATGTCGATACAAAGTGAAATTACAGACACACACAGCCTTATGAACATATTTTCCCATGAAAAATAACACAGTGTAAAGTTGATCTGCAGTGCTGCATTCAGGTCTTGCATGTGTTACCATTTGATATAACAACAGGTATGTTTAAAGACTTCCCTGAGGAGAAAATACTTTTTATGTGAGTGTAGGCTCTAGATTTTTTTTTCTGTTTAGGGGGGGGGGGGTGTTAAGCAAAATGTCTTCAATTTTGAACTGACAGACAGAGTTCGACATGTTACATTCTTGTGTGCCTCCTTGCATAATTGTGCATCTCGTAAAACCTCGTGGACTTCATGCATCTTTACGATATGATTAATAAAACAGTAATGAACTAACCGTGCATACTGTGCGTGGCAGTCTTCATTGAACCTTTAGTTTAACCTCATGTTTTTTGGCTGTTCTTACAGAATCACCTCCACCTCCATACTCTCTGTCCCGTTCAGATGAACACAAGCCACTGGGTGAGTTTGGAAAAAAAATGGCCACCACAAAACAAAGTAGGAAAGGAGTTCATTATATCTTTCATCTGAAAATACAGACTTTATTTGATATAAGACACTTGTGCTGAAAGAGACACATGATGGTGTTGTGTTATGATAAAACAGTCCCCTGTTTCATTGATCTGACAATTATGCTTTCAGATTAACGGATTGATTAATCATTTTGTGCACTGTCAAAGAAAGTCCAAGGTGTCCTATCGACAGTCTAACAATCAGCGAAGCTTGAGCTTTAATGACGAGAAGATTTTTATTGTTTGATAAAGGATTCAAGGAGTGCTTGATTACCAAAATCATAGTTGGGGGAAAAAAATTAACCTGGATCTCACACTTCTCCTGTATGCCTTTGCTTTTTCTTACATTTCCCAGACTCATCTCTGTCTTACACTGAAACTGCGCCACCCCTCTTCTCCAATCCGCCTCTCAATATGCCAAGAGACTACACAGGTGAGTAACTTGCATAATAACTGCTGGCTTTTTTGCTTTTCCTGCAGTGCATGGTGAAGAAAGCTGATTCTGAAGAAAGGAAAAGTTCTCACAATGAAGTTTGGAAGCACAAATGGGGAAAAAGTTTTTGAGACAGGCATCCCGTCTGAATGTTTACATAAAAGCCAAATTATATTTGCTGGTGGTGTTATGTTGTGCTTTTCCCCTGTTTTCAAAGGCCGCAAAGGCAACAGAAAACTCCGCTGCATAAAGCTTCTATTGTCAGAGAGGCACGGAGGGCTCGGTGGGGGTCTGGGGTCTCGCTATCTAGATGCCACAGCAGTGTAGGCTTTCTGTCTCTCTTTCCCCCGTCTATGCTTTCTGCACAGCAAAATATTTCACTGCGACGAAGCTGCAATAAGATCCCTGTGCATACTCTCAATCCCCTTTTGCCTCTCTAACCACCCATCCCCCTCTTTCCCTCTTTCTTCCCTCAAATCCCTTCATTCCTCTCTGCAATTGAGCAGTGGAAAGAGGCTGGCACTTTGGGGGCGGGGGAGCCGAGCGGCTCTGATGAGGCGGCGATGTAGAGCTCTGTGTGTGTGTGCGGACGCGCGTGTGTGTATGCGGTAAAGGGGGAGAAGGGGCTCAGGGCTGCTTTGGACAGGAAACAGCCCCCTCTAGATGATGAAACTGGAGCTTTATTTGTTTACGTGCTGGGGTCGGGTGGAGAGGTCCTCACAGTGTTAGAAGAAACCCACAAACCTACTCGATCAAGCCTCCCCGAGCTCGCTTGTGGACGGTGTTGAAAGGTGAATGGGCAACCTATGAAGTCTGCGTAGTGTAGCCATGGTATCGTTGACCTTTATGAGGAGTCACTGAGGATTTTCTTTTTGGAGGAGGGGGTTGTTGTGCCCAGAAGTTAACTGGAGACCTTTAGTTAAAGTTGATGTTGGAAGCAGAAGCAGTATATTGAGTTGTTATGCGCGTTTTCCAGGGGCAGAGCCTTAGCCAGCTTTTTTAGCAATACTGAGGTCGGCAGTCCTCCCAAAGCACACGTCACCCCTCTCAGAAGAGTTTGAGCTGAAATGCGAGCAAGAAGATGCTTTAATTGCAAATAATATAAACTGTCCACCTGCATTCACCCTACAAATCAGTTTTCTGTTGAACACCATCATGAATGTGTAAGATTGCTTTTTGGATAGTTTTGGAGAAGTCATCCACAGTTGTTTATCAATGACTAACAGTCACTGCACACTTTCTGAGTTCAAACAATTTATCTGATTTGTGAAAGTGTACTTATTTTAGCAGACTGTGTCCCAAATCATCCACACTCGGTCAGAAGTTCATCAAATGTCAAGTTTTTGACTTTCTGAGTAATGAGTGAGGGGGAACCATCTATTGTTTGCCTGTCTATATGAATGGAAGTGTATCAGCTTCCTTACAACATGTGGTGTGTCGAGTGTATAGACAAGTTAGCTTGTGTGTGTGTGTGTGTGTGTGTGTGTGTGTGTGTGTGTGTGTGTGTGTGTGTGTGTGTGGTCTCTGATCCCCTGCCCCCCACCCCAGCACTCTGGAGCCGAGAACCAGAGCGGAGGCCAAGAGGCATGAGTAGGAGTGAGACTTGGGTAAACAGAGGCAGCCAAGAAATCTGCATGTAGCTTTTGTTGTTAGCTCTGACAGGTTAGAGGACTCCTGTTTTGAGCTACAAGCTGGGTGAATAACAGGAAGTGAGCTGAACGCGAAGCCTACTTAAACATGTATCAGAATGAGCGTAGCTGTCACAACCTCCCCCCGAAAAAACCCCTTGATGTTGGTAAGATCTTTCAAGAGTGCAAATTAATCTCTTTTATTGTGCAGGTAATCCTTTGGCATATCATCTAAAGCTTGCAGTGTTTTTTTTAGGACAAAAACAAGCATTGGACATGTGCTTTGGCACTTTAGCATCTTTTTTCATTCCTTTAAAAACCAGCTGTGTACTCACAGCTTTAAAAAAAAGTGCAACAGCAGGGTGTGGTCCATACATACCTTTGCCCTGGCCTCTTTTATCATTCAATCAGTTAACGTTCCCTTTAAACCACAACAAACAGATCTGCCTTGAAAAAGAGTGTTTCTGCTGGAGGTTTAGTAGACTTATATCTGCTGGGATCGTCCCCCTGTGACTCCAACGAAATGTGCCGTTCAGCTGCTTGTGTGTGTTGTGTGTGTATGACAGGGAGAGAGACAGGGAGGAATTTCTGTCTGACTCGGTGATAAGATCGTCTCAAAATACTCGCATAGGGGTTCTATCAGGGCAAACACACACACACGCTTTCACCAATCACGCGATTTGTTGGAGGGGATTTTTCCTCTTTGTACCTTTAAAATCGATGTATAACTGAACAGGCCTGCTGAGTACTGTACTTGAAGGTGTGTGCTGGCTTTTCTCTGATTCTTCTGACTGTAAGTTTTTCTCTTGTAGCTTGGAATGAAATTTGCTTTTTCACGCACGGACAGTGTTGTGGCTGTCAGTTTGGAAACGTAATGAAATTTGGTCCTAATGTGGATGAGACTAATAAATGGCTTCCACTTAGCATAGCCAATGGGTCAAACTAAAAAACAAAGAGGTCTTATTAGCCTGAGCTGACATTAAAAGTTAAGGTGGTAGTGTAACCGGTCTGTTCCTGCATTGTGTCTGACACTGAAAGACCTCCAAGTAAAAAACGTGCCCACTTCAGCTCCTATAACCAAATATAAATAGGACGAGAGTTAGCTCAACCCACGCCAACTAACAAGCTAGCAAGGCTTATCTGTTCATGCTAGCATTAGCATTGCCTATACACATACGCCGCACACACGTACCACATATTCACAGCATCTAAAAAAGACAGGCGTAATTATGACAATAATGAACCAAAAACACACAATCAGAAACATCAGGGTGGATAAAAATATAATTAGTGTTGGAAAAGAAATGAAACTGACCTCTCCCACAGGGGAATTGAAGAAAAGGGGAAAAGCCCAAAGGGGTACCCCAAATTTATAGGGTTGCACCAAAGAAGAAGAAAAGGATAAGAATAATGAAGATAACTACAGGCTTGGAAGTCCTAAAAGTCAGATATACCAGGAACAGTTTGGGGTTTCGAACACATTTTATGTAATTATAACAATATGTAATTTATGACCCGATTACATTAGCACATTTGTGTCAGCTGTACAGGTTAGCTTCTACAAGCTGTAGCTGTGTTCTAAAGTTTGATATGGAGGAATTTAGTATTGACAGCATCTGCACAGAAATGTTAGAGCCTTTTCTGATTTCAGGGAAAAAATATTGTTTGATTTCTAACAATAATAGACTTGGTACCTGATGGTTACCTGCTTTGGCATAGTTGGCTGGACAGATTCATGGTTTCTTAGAGCAGTGCTCATTGGTTTCATAGGCAAGATGAGCGGCTAATCAAAAACAGCTATCAAAATTTAAACGTATAACTTATTTGAATTACTGTAGCAGTTAAAAAAACAATTTTTTTTGAAAGGTCTCGATAACAGAGGGCTGATTGTACATTATTGTCGTAATCTTCGCTGTTGTATGTGAGAACCCTGGGCAATGAGTTCTGTTTGTGGTTTGTTTAAAAGTGCTGATTTCACAATGCATCCATCCTTTTCTTGTAAAACTGGAAAACAATAAATCTATCTGAGGGGGGAAGCAGTTAAACGTATACTCCCAAACTAATGTAGTACATCTAGAAACAAAGACCTACACTTGATGGTGTTGCAAATTAGTTGGAACACATTTGTTGTCTGGCTTTAGTTTAAAAACAAAAATAAAATGTGCTCCTGCACTGTATGTAAGTCTTTTGTAAACTCTAATGTAGTAACGCTGTACAAAGAGTTTCATTTTTCTCGCCAAAGGTAAATGCATCTGATTAAATTTAATTCATGGTGTAATATAATTGTATAACTATGATAATCCCAACACTAGTTGCAGATTTCCATACATCGAATTTTAAATACTTTTTAAATACTGAGAAAGGCAATAAATAGAGAGCTGAGTGTAGCTTCTCCGGCGTCAATCAGCAGTCAGGATGTGCCATTTACTGGATAAAAACAGAGCTAAGTGACATTCCCATCCAAACACGAATCAGATGACATCAAGACAGTTTCTGGCCATCATGTTAAAACTCGCAGCGTAACAACATGCTAACTGTTACCATGTTGACTCTAGCACATAAACTCTAGCATATGGTGTTAGCAGCTAATTCTGATGCACTAAAGTCATGCAGAATTGCAGAATGAGGTTTCATATTATTAATAAGCGGTCCCCTGTCATCACACCATCACATAGCCAAAAAAAGTAAGGATTTTATAGGTGTAGCTCATTTGGAAAACCTTTATTAGTAAGTTAAAATACAAACAAATGTATTTTTCCTCCCCACTGTCGCCAAGTGCTTGGTCAGAGGAGACTGTTTGATTGTTGGGTTTTTCTCTGTCTTATTGTAGAGTCTTTACCCTACAATATGACGTACCTTAAGGAGACTGTTGGTGTGATTTTGTGCTATATAGATACAATTGAATTGAAATTAACTGAATTTGCGATTATCTCAATTCTCATAATTTTATTTAGGCTGACTGTTGTCGACTCTTTCTTTAGTTTATTTCGTGCTGCTTCACGCGCATGTTTAAACACTGCGTGCAGATGCATCTTACTCACATTTTCAGCACGTAACATAAAATGTATCATAAAATGTAAATACTTACATTCAGCCTTGGGATAAATGTTATATTTTTGGCATAGATGTTGTGTTTCAGCTGCTTTCTTGTCCTCCTGGTGTGTAATGAGTATAACAAGCTCGTTTTACTAGCATTTCAGTGAGCACTGTGTATGTTACTCACCACATTGTCAAGTGTGCCATATGCAGATTCATGTACATTTGACGCAACTGAGAGTGTAGCTAAACAGTGCCAAGAGTTTGTGATTTCTTTGCCATCTTTCACCATATGACATTCTTGTGCATGTCAAACATTTGCTCGTCTTCTTGTCATTAGCCCCTTGGCTTTTGAACATGTGGAAACAAGTAAGGCAATGATACTTAGAGGACATTAGTATGGCCTGGATGAAATGAGGTAAGACAAGAGGACTGGTCCCTTTTTGCCCTCAGTAATCATATTTTGGGGGCTTGTTTGGTTAAGCAGAGCGAGGTATCAGCCAAACATCCTGTCTCAAAGCCCTGTCTGCACTCACAGCAGCATTAACCCCATGAATTGGCCCTTTGACTGATGTGGCACGGCCTAGGAATGTTGGGAAATTGGGAAGGTGAGGGGGAGCGGGGTCTCCGAGTAAAAGGAGTAGGTGGGGGATAAGGGGAGGAGGGGGTCTGACTCTTGGGAGTGACATGTGATACATGTTTGAACATATCGCCGTTAATACTTAAGAAACGTGGAGTGGAACTGACATTCTTGGAAGTTTGGAAGCAGGCAGTTTTAAGAGTTTTGACAGTGCTCCCATGCTACGTTTAGCTCAGAAGGTTTTGGGGAATTCGCCCACCAAAGCGATGCTGCTCTCAAGTAAAGGCTTTACTCTCAGAAGTAGAATATTAAATTAGATACCTAGATTAAACAAAACAAAAAATGTTATCACTTTCAGATGCTTGATGAATTGTTCAAAGACACAAAATAAACACCCGCATTCTGCCGTGTCCGGTGAGAATCCCTCTGCCTCCGCCTGAATGGGTCCTCCCGGTGACCTGAATCTCCAGTCTGTTTGCTGGCACGCGTACAGCACTTGCTCCTATGCCTGACTGAGACACATTAGACTATGGAATTCAACATCAAGTGCCGGCCCATTAACCATTTGCCATTTCCTCAAATATTTTCCACTGCGCCTCTTTTTCACTACAAGCAGCCGCATGGGTGAGGACGCAGCACACAACTCGCTCAGTTTATTGTGTTTGTGACCTTTTTTTTCTTTTTTTTTAACACATTTTGGACTGAATGCCATGTTATTACAGCCCTGCTCCCAGAGAAAATACAGCAGTGAAGGGAATATCTGGAAGAGCTGACAAGTTCTGGATGTGGCATTTCTCTCAGTTGGAGAGCACCATTATTAAACTTTTCATGGTTTTTATTTTGCAGTTTAATTCTGCAGTGCTCTTCCTATAACTTTGCCCTTTTGTGGCTTAAACCAAAGCACAGACCAGGTTAACATCTGAAAGAAAAGTAACAAATAAGAGTAAAGTTAGATTTCAGATTTTTCAGGATAGCAAACAAATCTTAAAAAGCAACAGAAAAAAAAATATATATATCAAATCAAATCAAATCAAATCACTTTTTATTGTCACATCACATGTGCAGGTACATTGGTACAGCACATGCGAGTGAAATTCTTGTATATATATATATATATATATATATATATATATATATATATATATATATATATAGGGCTATAAAGGGTTAATGCTTTGTATAGATGGACTTTCTGATAGCAGACCCAGAACATGTCAGCCACACTTACCAAACCCTCCAGGTTCCCTTATTTTATTTCCCTATAGAAAAAAAATAGAGGGGTTTAATACTTTCCAACTTTTAAAAAAGATTTCATTTCTTCTGGCTCTGTCTCAAATGTAATCAAAAAGCTGTAAAATCTGTACTCACTGAGTGTCCGAAGCTCTAGTTTTGACACGTCACGTGTGTCACATCGCCTGTTGGGGCGAAGATGCCCCCCAAAAGCAGCCAACATGAATTATAGCGTATGTGAGCATCTGAGGTCCCTGCGCCTAGAATAGATTGCTTGAGCGGGTTGTGTTTTCTTGATTTTCTTTTTCATTATGATAGATGCGGCAGTAGTGTGCATATGTTTAAACGCCGTGTGCAGATGCATCTCGCAGACATTTCTAAATGAAGCAAAGTGAATCAGCAGGCTTCCAAGTTCATACACTAAGAAGACGTTACATATTTGTAGCCATCCTGGTGATTAAGCAAAGGTTGTTGTTTCATTGTTCACAAAAACCTTTTCTCCTCGCTTTCATTATCTCTTCTGCTCTTGCTCCCTTCCTGCCCTTACTGAAGATCCATCTCTGCTGTTGCTTCTCCACAGTTCTTCTGCTTGCTTTTTGCTCTCGTAGTCTTGCTCTCCTCTCTTTCAGCCCATGTTGTCAGGCAATCACAATTTAAAATAAGGTTTAAATTACAGGACTGGCTGTGGCTTTCCGTTGTTCCCTCAGAGTTTTTGCCAACTCGCAATTTGGCTTTTAATGGAATCCTGCCATGCTGCTGAACCTAAAGATTCTTTGCAGATGTCGACAGACTCTGACTCTATGAAATGTAAGAAACTGTTGGCAGCACCGTGAGCTCCAAAGGCAACCCTGAGCTAAGACGCACGTTAATTAATATTTGTAGGTATTTTCAGGACTTGTAGCCGCCTGTTCACCCCGCTTTGGAAATCACTTTTGACAGCATTTGTCATCATTTGATTTTGATGACCGAATGACGAGAAATAGTAAATGTGCTCTTGCACACGTCGCCCTCCGCTAAACGACTGCAGGCCCTCGTGTCACCTCGCTTTCGGTCCACACTCCCGCGTGCACGTCTGAGCTGGAGTTTCACATTCTGATAATTCTCCCAAATTACATTTTAGTGGAATTCCATAACTAATTCTTCATAGTGGAACAAATGGATCTATTCCACCAATAAACGCGTGTAATTATGTTGTGAGGAGTGAAGGCCATATAGTCGGACCACGTGAGGCTCAATGAGAGACTTGTCAACTTGACCCCTGTGACTGGCTGAGGGGAGGGTGGGTGGGGGGGAGGAAGTGTTGAGGAAGAGGGCCTGTCCAGGAATGTGTTGGGAGGGGAGAGTTGTCAACTACCGAGCTCTGAAGCAGCCCTGCGTCTGCTTTTCGTGCCTCCGTTCAGACGTTAATCATCTTTCTTTGAGTCATTTGTGCACTTTAAACTATGCATTGTCTTAAGCAAGCCAGATTTAAGACTCTAAGTCTTTAGTGGTGATGACACCTGCGTATGTATCTCTGGTGGCTCTGTAGGTGCACGCACAGTTGCATGTATAGGAGAAGCACAATGGGAATAAAAAGGTAAAAACTGACCACAGATGAGATCATCTTGCAAAGCCAACTGTGTGTAAGCCATTTACTTTCACAATTTTTTTTTTTATGGCCAAGGTGATGGCATAAACGCGACAGTGGAGTTGTCCAGGATGCGAGTTGTATGCAAAACCTGAGACATTCCTTGGCTCGAGTTGTTTGGCACTTTGAAGTAGCAGCAGAAATGCAGGAAGCTCGTTACTTTCGCTCTTCCTTTCTAAACCGCCTCCGAGCACTTCTCCCTAGGAATTTTACAGGGACACACTGTAACTTTACTTCAGCTCAGTCGGGTCGGTCCAAAGGACGTCTCCAGCTGGCGAGGCCAGGTTTGTGTCTCTTGTGCCGTTAAACACGAGACATCTCCAGTCACACACCGCTCCATCACACAGATCCACTTCACAATGGAAAAAAAAAGAGGGAGAAGGAATGAGTGTGTGTGTGCAGGAATGCGTGTTTGTGCGCGTGTGTGAGCAAGAGCCCCACTGTGTTCGACTGTAAAGGCCACGTCTGGCGATAAGGCAGCCCGCTGATGGTAGAGATAGTCGAGACGCCAGCTTAAATGTGGCTTGCTGGATTGAAGTTTTTTCCCTGTAATGATAGTTGTCTCAAACAACATAGAATCTACCATTTGTAGGCAGGGAGGGGTGTCTCTCTCTCTTTCTCCCTCTCACTTTTTCTCTGTTTTTCCCCCACCTTATTTGATTTTATTTCTACTCTTTTAGGATCTTTGGCATTAAGTTGAATCAAAACAAAGCATTTTAAAGGCAACCGACGATGGTCAGTAGATAAATTCTATCCTCCCTTCTCGTCCCTCTGTCCCCCTCACACTCCCTCCTCATCCCTGCCCGCCCCCTTCCCAACCCACCCACTTCTTTCAGCACAGTGGAAGAGTCTAATAACTGGAGGGGAATCTAATCCTTGGCACTGGATGAAAGACGAGGGTCTCCCTCCCTCCCTCTCTTTCTCACAGTCTCTTTCTCTCTCTTCATTTTTTCCTTGGATGCTGGTTATGCTTGGCAGGTTCTCGCTCCCTCTCGTTCCCCCGCTCCCTCTTTCAGTCTACCCAGTCTCCCTTTTCCTCTGTCTCTCTCTTTTTTACTCCTCCGTCTTTTCCTGCACAGCTTTATTCCTCTCTTCTCTCCAGGTTACAGTTTGGAGGAGGAAGCCTCCACTGTTCAGACTGGAGTAAGAGAAAACAAAGCAGGAAGTTTGGAGGAAGTTAAAGTAGCTTTACAGCTATAGACATGTAAACAGCCAGCTTATTAGCGTGTTTGCTTCACATATGCAAGACCCAAAATATGTTCATAACCAATTAAGCTTTTATGCATCATTTTGTCTGCTGAGGGAGCGTCACATCATATTCCCAACATTGTTACAGGAGGGAAAACAGAGAGATGCGGAAATGTGAGATAAAAGATGAGTGCTGGCGTCCTCGTTTGAAGTCCAGGTTTAACAATCTGTGAGCATCCGGCAGGAAACTGACTGTCTGACCTCTGAACTTTGATTGCCACTGCCTTTTACTTTGTTTGTGCAGTAAAGTTGCAGCTTGTTGTCGTGTATATTCCCACCTTTGTTCAACCCCTAAAGTTCAGTGGGCGTCTCGGTGAGATTGGCACTAAGAGACAGCGATTTTGAAATGAAATAACAAAAGCTACTTATCTAATTGGTAAACAGGGCTGTTAAATAGAGGTTGGCTTAAATGCTTGCAGGACTTTGTAATTGCTGCCAGCCCACGTACAGATGCGGGCATGCATGCACACCAACAAAGTCCCACAGACACACACACACACAGCTTTTTGACTTCCTCCAGTTGAATATAAACATGCTGATAACCTCCAGCTTCAACCCCTCTTTAAAAATTCCATTGAAGAAGTCAGTTGCCCTCCTCCTCCTCCCTCCCTCCTTCATCGTTCTCACACAAGCTGGTTACACCTTTACTTGGATGATAGCCAGGCCGAGCGTGATGACACCGAGGACTCTGCCAGAAACATTAAACATGCCTCGCTGTCAAAATGCTGGTGGAAATTTTGATCTAGTGTTTTGAACTTTACAGCAGGTCAGTCATTCTTAAATTTAATAAAGTCTGCACAAGCACACTTCAGGCGTGCATGAGACCATAAATAAAGAGAGCAGGAGGAGATCTAAATTCTTATGAGTGCTCATGTCTTCTAGCTGCTGCCTCTTATGTTTCTATTTCCAATATACTATCCAGCTATGAATACTGAGGGTGTCTGAAACGTAAAAAAGCCAGCCTTTAAAACCATATTATTTGCCCCATCATTCATCATATGATTGAAATTAAAGTGTGCCGTGCCTTTTGAAAGAAAACCTTAAAAGTTCCAGTTTGTTTTAAGTCTTCTTTGGGAATTAAGTTGATCGTGAGCTCATAAAGTCTCCCTGTGTTTCCCCAGACATGTTTGCGTTGCCTTATTACAGGGAAGAGCATGGCTTGTAAAAGTGTGTGTTTGTGTGTGCGTGAGCGAGCCACGAAGAGATAGAGTGGGAGAAAGAGAGAGATCCTAGCTAGCCGTGCAGCCCGCTCTCTTATTGGAGAGCTGTAAAAACTGCAGTCCGCAGGAGTTGCCAGCCTGGAATTCACTAATGACACACGTGGGCCTCAGATGAGAAGTGCAATTTTGTGTGTGTGTGTTACAGTCATACTGTTTGGATCAGAGGGCTCAATTTGTGTGCGTACGTGGGCATGTGTGAGGCCCTGTCTCATCATTTTCTGTGTATGTTTGTGCTCGTGTGCAACCACTCACATCTCTTCTACATTTACCAACCCTTCTTCTCTGAAACCCCTGAAATGAAAATGGCCGGGGCATAAACACAAAAAAGATCTCGGCCCTCGTTTCACTTTCTTCTTTTAAAGCAACCCGCCATTGGGAGAAAGGCTGCCGCCATTTTGGCCCCTGGTAAATGAAGTCGAGGGTTTTTTCGCTGGAATATGAAAGGAATGGGGCCACAGGCACATGGGTCTTTAAATCTTCTGTGTCAATAGAGTCTCTGGAGCAAAATAATGGCATCACTCTGTGTGGGAGTTAATGTGAGCTGATAGCATGAGGGCTGGGGGGTCAAGGGTTCATGGGCTTGCGCTAGGTTGACAGAGAGCTGAATGCTTTCCACCCCAGACACCCCGCTCTAAAACCTCCTCTTTAACTCCGGGCCTGAAAGAGGCTTGCAGAGGGTGACAGTGAGGAGATGTCAGTGGAGTTAACAGTTTTAACCCCCTTTTCAAAATACCGCAACAGGCGACTAACTAAAGGGAAGAGCATGCATCCATGCAGCTGAATGGGTATAAAAATGATGTGAATCATTTACAGCATCGAGTATTGGGACATTTTGTTTATCATTTATCAGGGGAGGGAGACCGTGGTCAACACTCATGTCCATGTGTTCTTTTTTTTAATTGTTACAAAAGAGGAAACAATCCAAGAGATGCATTTAGGACATCCAGAGAATGCTAATTTTACATGAAAGACAAACTAGAAACAAAATAACAGCATTCAAGGAAGCACAAGGAATTTGAGATGGTCCCCTCTATCATCACGGTCCTTCCTCTAGAGCTCAGTCAAAGCAAATAAATGTTCTATAGTACTGAGATGTGGTAACTTAGGTAAGCCCCTTTTAACCGTATGCTGTAACCATTCACGCCATTCAGCAATTGCGGGCTGCATTGACCCGAAGTGTGGTAACATTTCTCGGGAAGTTGCATCGTGAGTTACAATGTAGATTTCCAGAAGAAGTCCAGTCTAATGAACTGTGGGTGCATTTTCACACATCAAACTGTGCTAAAATAAAGCCTTTCTCCACTTCCTAGAAAGTGATTTCCTGCTTTCAAAACAGGCATGTTTTCTGTGGCCGCGTGAAACCTGCTGTAGTTGTGTTAGTCTGATATATTTTGAGTGAAGAGGTTGTACTTAAACAAGATTTTAACACACAAGGTTCACACAAATTGACGACCATCAACTTAAAAAGTGAAGTAGATCGACTGATAGCTACTTCCCATTATTCCTTTTATTGATGAGTCAGAACAGATTTCAGGGATAGCAATATAAAGATCCATTTATGATGTTCTGATGTTGTTTACTTGTGCTCAGCAGCTAAAATGTCTTTTATATCATCTCACACTGATAGAAAAATTAAATACACTTTACTGCTACGACCATTACCTCATTCACTTCCTTTCCTTTCCTCTTCAGACACTGGTACCTCCATCGGCTCGGTGACCTCTGGCGGACATCGCTCTCACTGGTGTAGTGTTGCTTACTGGGAGCAGCGCACACGCGTGGGTCGCCTTTATCCAGCCTACGAGCCCTCACTCAGCATCTTCTATGACCTACCTCAGGGCACTGGCCTCTGTCTTAGCCAACTCCAAGCCAACGCCTACCATAGCCGGCGTGACGACCCAGGGAGCCACAGCTTGTTAGGTCATCACGGACATCACAGGCACGGAGGGAGCAGCAGCAGCAGTGTGCAGCAGATACGCAGTAAAATTGGTTTCGGCATCGTTCTGAGTCGCGAGCCGGACGGAGTTTGGGTGTACAATCGCAGCCAGCACCCGGTGTTTGTTCACTCGCCCACTCTGGACCCGCCCAGTGCTCGAAGGCTAAACGTGAAGAGGGTGATGCCGGGCTTTTCTCTCAAGGTGTTCGATTATGAGTGCTCCAGCTGGATGGCAGAGCACAGCGTAAAGCCCGAGAGCCAGGAGGGGCCCTGGGACCCCCACAGTGTTCGCATCAGTTTTGCAAAAGGATGGGGGCCCTGCTACTCCAGACAGTTCATCACTTCCTGCCCCTGCTGGCTGGAGGTGCTGCTCAATAACCACAGATAGCACGCACACACACGCTCATAGACTCACAGGAAGCGTCCTGGTCCAGTATCCTAATTGTAATCTACCTAGATTTAATATAAAATTTATATATTATATAAAATATATTATACTTGTAAATATTTGAGTCATTTTTACAATGCAATTATTTATGTATAGTGTAATGTGTACATGAACAAAATAAAAAGGAACAAGAATATGCACTTTTGCCTCTATATATACATTACAGATTCTCAGCGTTGTTTCGCAAACATAAATATGAAACTCTCATGATTTAGCAATTCCATTGAAAAGTATGCCACACACACATTGTCAATAAAGTCTTTGTATGAAGTGAATGTTTCCGTCATGTTCTTGAGTGCTTGTACCTGAGCTTTGGCTGGCTTGCTTGACTTGTATGCACATGCAGGTTTATAACATTGTCATTAATAGGATCCATTAAAGGTGAGTAACTCATTCCTGAGAAAGGTTGTTAATGTTTGAACTCAACAACCAAACAAGCACGCCTCTTCCTTCAGTGCAATCGACTTTACATAAAAGATGCACAGAGCCACTGAAACACCATCGACTGGTAAGTAAAATTCTGTCTTGAAGCCTCTGAGCTTGTTAGTCATTGTCATTTCCATCTTGGTGTTTTGAATTGAGGTCTGATGAAGGAGCTGTGGACCTGACCTTCATACTGAAGACACGCCACACTCATACGATGTGAACTGTTAACTACAAGGTAGCCCAACCTAATGCACACCCTGCTTTGGCATGAGGTCATTATCCCATAGACTTCAATACCATCAGACTTCTCTGCGGAGCCATGGTAGTCCTCCACCCCCTGTTGAATATTAGAAACAATTGACATTTAAGAGACTTCCACATCAGCTTCTGTCTTCACGCGATGGTAAGTAACTCATCAAAAGGTCTTGCCCTCAAAACCACAGGTCTGCTTCCTGCATACATTTCAAGTGATGCTAAAAACTCAGCAAGCTAACAATGGAGAAACATTCCAGGTTTGTAGTTTCTTGTTTTCATGGAGGAAGCTGAACACATACAATGTAATCATACTAATAATGTAAGTATGCACAAACACAATAGAGAAGTCCGCTGAGAAGAAAAAGGGGACTATTAATAAATGTATAAGCATACCAGATAAACCTTATATAAGTTTTCGTTTTTTGGAGGCAACGATTTTGCATAGTTTTTTTTTTTAAGTTCTGGGAACTAATTAGATTTTACAGTGGCAGATATTTCGTCTGTTTTTTTGTTTGTTTTTAACCAGAGCAGAACAGATAGTTCACACTCCCAAAAAGTTGATTCTTTGATCAGTGTTGCTGATCAATGGTCATGAAAATTTGCATATTAATGATCAAGAAACTGATCTCACAGCACGTTGTTCGCCAGTGGGCTAGTTTCAGTCATTCTGTAAATGTACTGTTTATAGGATTGGGGAAACCTGCAGTCAGCTGAGACTGAAGAAGTCACTTGGATGAGTGACGAAACGTTTCTCCCCCTGAAAGCGTTACATCCAGATCAACTTTTGGGATTTCCTTACCTGGATGATTGAGCATGCATCAAGACAGATACGTACCCACTCCAATGATTGGTGATTTGTACTGTATGTCTGATCTTTTAGCTGCCGTGGTTTAAAACTCCATTCATTTGTCAGCAGATATTATATTTTGTCCAGATTATAAATGTCTTGAAAACTTGACTTATCTTAGCATGGTGTGCAGTGTGTCCTTAAAAACTTACAGAAACTGGACAAGTGTAGGACAAAAGAAGAAGTGGCCTAAAAACAGCAGATGAACAGTAACTGTTGTGTCCAACCAGGGAAAAATCCAGCAAAAACTTGACACAGGACCTCATAGAAATGAATACAAATCTAAAATGACTGGTTCATTTCATCACCAATATGTACAAAGGAGGTCAGGAGAGAGGTACAACAGTGAGCGTCTACAGCCATCTGAAAAACACTGTGGAGGCTCTGTCATTTCATTTGAAAGTTGATGGAATCATGAAGGGACCCCAAACGCACCGCCAATGCAGTAAAAGTGAACCTGGATAGAAAAACACACAGAGGAACACTATGAGTCATGGACTGGCCTCCCCAGAGCTGGACCTCAAGATTATTGAAGCAGTGTGGGATCATCTTGACAGAGAACAGAACAAAAGGCAGAAACATCCAAAGAAGAGCTTTGAATGTCCTTCAAGAAACACGAGAACTGTTCCTGAATAAATGTTACTTATACACTGTATTTCCAGTTATGTTGGCAAATGTTTTAATAAATTGCCCATTTTCCTTTAAAAATGTAAAGAAATGAGCAGTGGCTCAAGACTTTGGCAGAGCAATGTAAATACAGTTGCTTTTTGGTAGTATGGAAAATCCACCAAACCTTTATTCAAGTAACTCTAGGCTCTAGTTGCTGTAGATCATACAGAGACATGTGAACCAACTCCATTTGCTAAAGAGATGGTAAATGATCTAAAAAGCTGGTGGATCAATGTACCTCGGCTCATTGTAACCATACTGAAATGCTTGTTTTGTTATGTCTCCAACACCGACACGAGGATATCAGATCGTGCGTCTCCATGCGTACATACAGTCCCATTACACATACGCAACATGTTCTTTAAAAATGCGTTCAGACTGTGTAAATCATATCCAAGTTTCAGCTATCTTCTCGCTTTGAAAGCACCAGCAGCAATGGAAAACAGTGAAAGGCGTCACAGTGCCAGTGGTAAGAAAATAAAGTGCATAACTGAGAGATTACACAACAAACCACAGCAGGGCACTCAGGCCCCAACCGACTCTGGTAGGCGAAAGTTTTGTGTTTATAGCGTAACGGCATCCTGTTTGAGACTTCCAACAACACAATTATTTATGGAAACTCATATCTGAGAAAAGGTCAAAGAGCTGGAGAAGTGAGATGAAAAAGTAACGTATACGTCAGAAGGGTGTTAAAAAACGATAACCTTTCCCGAGTTTCGGTCGAAGAAGCAGAAGCAGCAGCGGGACATCGCTCGGCTCAGGCAGTCAGGCATTTTTGTTTTGACCCTGAACCTCTTCAGGCTGCTTGCTGAAACCTGTAATTAACTTTAGCCTGAAAAGTAAAGAGGGGTTGATTACAAAGTTGCAACACTCCTGAGGAAAAAGAAGAAGAAGAAGCACCGCACCACTTAAAAACTTCTCCAGTGTTGGAAGTTTGAAATAGATATCTTAGCACAAAAACACAGTAACAGTATCTTAGTTTTAAACGTTTATTTGTTTAACTGAATAAAGGCTTTGTAAAAGTTTTGGGCATTCCCATACACCCCTCCTAAAAAAAATTCCAATGTATATTTCAGTCAAGGCTCCTCTCTGCTTTTCCAGGCAAAGTGTGGGATTTGTGGTTTGGATACAATGGAAGGATTCAGTGCAGGGGTTGGGGTGGGAGAGTTGCTGCTGGCAGGACTAGTCCAGAAACCTACCATGTTTCTCTTCCACCTCTTTTTTGGTTTTCCCATCTGAAAACAGCCAGGCACAGCCTCCTGTTCTAATTGTTTTCCTTTGTCCCGATTCAGAGTCATGAAGACAATGAAAG
Organism: Diplotaxodon limnothrissa; assembly: GCF_057381915.1. Lineage (NCBI taxonomy): Eukaryota > Metazoa > Chordata > Actinopteri > Cichliformes > Cichlidae > Diplotaxodon > Diplotaxodon limnothrissa. The sequence continues at coordinate 30,045,857 of NC_140596.1, forward strand.
GATCCTATGCACAGCGAGCAGCGGAGGATGGTATTTTCTTTTTTCTTTTGGCCCTTGACTTCGGGGCTGCGGTGGCTGCTGACCTCACTGTGAACTGAAGAAAAACGGGCTAATTCTGCCCCTGGCTCTTGAGCTCCACCCCTTCACTGTATAATTATCCCTGTACGAACTGTCATGTTATAATTATGTTAATGAATACATCAGGGATGTGTAATTAATGGAAGGCGTTCTCTGTTTTTGCTACAAACAAGATAAGTGACAAATGGATGCATATAAGTTTGAGCTCCTTAACTGCAAACACCGTCTACCTTTTAGCTTTGAGTCTCATGTAGGTAATGTTTCATTTATTAAGGGTCACAAAAAAACATGTTTTAAACAGAAGTAGAAGCTCGCCTCACCACTCTTCAGCTATGTTGGTAACATCTTCAGGCACTTATTTGGGCATTTATTTTAAAGCCCTAAAGCGAGATCCACGGTCATCAGGAAATAAAATATGCAGGTGCAGAATCATCAGAGAAATCTGATTAAAAAGATGCTCAAACATTTGTTGACTTTGTTCCAAAACCCAGCCAGTTATCCTCTTCTGCTTATCCATTGGGCAAGAGGCGGGACACGCAGTACCAGCCTATCACAGAGCAATAGACAGCTACTCAGGCTAAAACTCCCACCAATTGATCTAAGTCCCTAATAATACATTTTATTTAAATAGCGCCTTTCAAAGCACCCAAGGACACTGTACAACAGATAAAAACTGGAAATATACACAATAATAAAAATAGAAGATAAAAGTTAAAGCATACAGAAATTTAAGGATAGGCAATTTTAAACAGATGAGTTTTGAGGGTGGACTTAAAAAGAGAGAATGAACTAATATTTCTGAGGTCCGGGGGTAGGGAATTCCAAAGTCGAGGGGCAGAGCAGCTAAAAGCCCTCCCTCCCATTGTAATCAGACGAGCAGAGGGAACAGAGAGAGAAAGAGAAGATGAAGATCTGAGGCAGCGGGATGGGAGCTTCATCTGTAATAAGTCAGAGAGGTACGGTGGAGAGAGAGAATGAATAGCCTTGAATGTATACAGAATTATTTTAAAATGGATGCGAAGTTTAACCGGGAGCCAGTGAAGTTGCTTCAGGATTGGGGAGATGTGGTGGGTAGAAGAAGTCCTAGTAATAATACGGGCAGCAGAGTTCTGGACACGTTGGAGCTTGTTGATAGATTTTTGTGTAAGGCCAAATAATAATGAGTTGCAGTAGTCAATTCTAGAGATAACAAGATTATGGATGAGAATGGCAGTGGCGTGAGGTGTGAGGAAGGGGCGGAGGCGATTAATGTTACGGAGTTGGAAATATGCTGCACGTGTAATATTATTGACATGTGAGTTAAAGGATAATGTGCTATCGAGAATGACACCCAAGCTTTTCACAGAGGGAGAGATAGGGACCAGCGAGTTATTGATGGTGAGAGAGAAGTTGTTAATTCTGGATAGCAGTCGTTTAGTGCCAACCAGAAGAAGTTCCGATTTATTGCTGTTGAGTTTAAGGAAATTGGAGGAGAACCAAGAATTAAGTTCAGCTAGACAGAGGGTGGAAGCCAGATTACCTATAGAAAAAACCCACACAAACATGGGTAGAACATATAAACTCCAGACAGATAGGCAGATTTAAACCCAGGGCTTTCCTGCTGTGGGGCAACAGTGCTAACGCCCATGCCACCATGCTGCCCTCATGCTGGACCTCTAAAAGCATTTGTTTTTTCCAGTCTATTATAGTTTGCTCGTGTGCAGAGTGCTACTCCATTCATGTTGCCAACATGATCAGTGCTCTTGCTTACTTCACTAGAGCACCAAACAAATGCCGTGCTAAATTCACTTAATGACACAGTGGATGCAATTAATCCAAGAAAAATGATACCTACTCTCACCTACCTCTCCAGTGCAGTAATGCTCATCATCAAAACTACTAACCTGTGCAGTGCCAGTGCAGCAGCATGACTGGGCTCACAGGCTTCCTAGCTCGATTATTGTAAAGGTGTTATTTTTTTCTTTTGGCACCAGGGTTGGGACTGCCGCGATCTTGCTATCTTGCTCAAGTGTCATGTTTCTTTCTTCTAATATCTCTGATATCGCTGTGAGTTATTCAATACTTGCAGCTTGTTAGAGCTCAGCGGTCAGTTGCTCTGAACTGTGAGTCAGTATCAGTTTTGTTGGTGTAATATTGAATGGTAACTATTTTAACAGCAGTTTAATCAAAAAGGTTAACAACACGATCTGATAATCTATCGCAGCACACTTTGATCTTATGTCAGCTGGACAAAGACAAAGAAGAGCAACATCCACTGTTTGTCTTAGTTTCTCTACATGATAAAGAAATGCTGCTGTAGTAAATTTCTTTTTTTAAACTGTATGAAGTAAATGTATAAAATTACAGAAATGTGTAATTTAATTACTTTGGTGTATTGTGGATGGCCATGGGGGAGGTCTTTATCAGTAGGACAAGCTGTAAGACTTAAAAGTCCAAAATGTATGTCCTACTTCACATTTTCTAATTTCACATGCGTTGTACTCGCATCAGGGCTCCCAGTTTAGCCAGGACATCGGAATAGTAAATAATGGATACAGGGGTGGGTGGAAAACTTTGTTCTGTCTGTATCCATGTATCTCGTTTAGGAGTTGAGATACATTTTCGATTGTGGCTCAAGAGTTGGGAGTTCGCCTTGTAATCGGAAGGTTGCCGGTTTGAGCCCCGGCTTGGACAGTCTCGGTCGTTGTGTCCTTGGGCAAGACACTTCACCCGTTGCCTACTGATGGTGGTCAGAGGGCCCGGTGGCACCAGTGTCCGGTAGCCTCGCCTCTGTCAGTGCGCCCCAGGGCAGCTATGGCTACAATATAGCTGCCATCACCAGTGTGTGAATGGGTGGGTGACTGGATGTGTAAAGCGCTTTGGGGTCCTTAGGGACTAGTAAAGCGCTATACAAATACAGGCCATTGTCAGGGTCCTGGGTCTCCTGACCCAGCGTTTTAGTTCATTGTGATTTTTGTATTATTGTACTTGGTGTGAGTTTCTATGGTTTCTAGTTTCGATCCCTTGCCCTTCATGTTTCTCTGTGTCCCCTCTGTTCTGTGTAAGTCTGTGTCTGCATGTTTGAGTTCCCCTCTGTGTCTCTCGGTTCTTAGAGTCCTCTGCCTTATGGTTTATGTCTCTGTTTTTCTTAGTTGCTGTCTCCACTGTGTCAAGTTCGCGTCTCTGTGTGATCCTTCCTGTTTTACTTTGTAGGTCCGTGTCTTATGTGAATGTGTCCTGCTTTGCTTGTCTCATCAGTTCTAATTTCCCCCAGCTGTGCCCTCCTTCTGTGTCTCATTCTCCTCGTTACTTCCCAGTGTATTTAGTCCCTGTGTTTCTCTGAGTCAGTGTTGCGTCGTACCCTCAACAAGCTGTGTGTGTTTTGCCTCCGTGTTACCAGTGTTTTGTTTCCAGCTCTAGTTCCAGTTCAGTATTTCTGCTTCAGTGTTTTAGTCCACCAGCGTTTTTGTTTGTCCTTTGGTGAGTTTAGTTAGTAAGAGGTTTTCCAGCAATAAAGCTGCGCTTTAAGTTGAACTTCTGTGTCTGAGTCCTGCATTTTGGATCCACCACTCCTGCTTGCCCGCCTGCCACACAGCCAACCATGACAGAACGACGCAACCATCAAATGGATCCTGCGGACTCACGGTCTCAGTATCTCGCGCAGTTGTGGAATTACTGCCGGGAAGTAATCCACGCTGAGGACACCCCCAAGAGACTCCTTCAGGTGGTCTTTTTTGACAACTTTTTGTCTTCCACCCTCTGCACAGCTGGTTTTTTGGACATTAACAGATTAAAACAATTAATAACAGCTCTGAGAGCCAGGATATGCTTCGAACTGTTTGGCATGGGCGGTCCAGGCACGGTAGAGTCAGCTACCCTCCTGGAAGCCCTCGCTGCCTGGTATTCTCAGCATCAGCATCTGTTCCCATCAAGCCTTATCACTAAATCATTCCATCCTCCCTTAAGAGAGGGACTGCATCCTCGTTGCCTTCACCCCAGTACACCAGCGTCACCTGTGTCTCCAGCAGCTCAGCTCCCAGTGTCACCTGCCCCGCAGCCTCCCTCAGCTCGGTTAGCTGCCCCGCAGCCTCCCCCAGTAGCTCCAGTGCCGCCTGTAGCGCAGGCCCCAGTAGCTCCAGTGCCGCCTGTAGCGCAGGCCCCAGTAGCTCCAGTGCCGCCTGTAGCGCAGGCCCCAGTAGCTCCAGTGCCGCCTGTAGCGCAGGCCCCAGTAGCTCCAGTGCCGCCTGTAGCGCAGGCCCCAGTAGCTCCAGTGCCGCCTGTAGCGCAGGCCCCAGTAGCTCCAGTGCCGCCTGTAGCGCAGGCCCCAGTAGCTCCAGTGCCGCCTGTAGCGCAGGCCCCAGTAGCTCCAGTGCCGCCTGTAGCGCAGGCCCCAGTAGCTCCAGTGCCCCCGCTACCCGTAACTCTGGCTCCAGTAATAGTGGTCTCACACACTCACTCCATGCAGGGAGAAAGTATAATTTTACCTCAAGGTGCTTTTTGTAGTTCAGCCGCCTTTGGCACAGTTTGCCGCTCCAGGGCTTCCCCAGAGGCTAGGTCCCAGTCCTCAGCTGATTCTGGACCCCTGGAGTTTAAGCAGCCACCCGAGGGACCGCTCCGGCCTTCGTGTCCTGTTTCCGCTGGAGGGTCCGAGGGACCGCTCCGGCCTTCGTTTCCTGTTTCCGCTGGAGGGTCCGAGGGACCGCTCCGGCCTTCGTTTCCTGTTTCCGCTGGAGGGTCCGAGGGACCGCTCCGGCCTTTGTCTCCTGTTTCAGCTGGGGGGCCCGAGGAGCCCGTCCAGCAGCCTTCCTCGTCAGCTGGTGGTTCCGGAGAACCACACCGGCCTCATGCCTCGTCGGCTGGAGGGTCCGAGGGGCCCGTTCAGCCTCCCGTCTCCGCTGGAGGGTCCGAGGGGCCCGTTCAGCCTCCCGTCTCCGCTGGAGGGTCCGAGGGGCCCGTTCAGCCGCCACCTGCGGCCGCTTCGGCGTCGCCTGGTCCAGCTTCATCCGAGTCTTCGTCTTCGTCCTCGTCTGGTCCAGCTTCATCCGAGTCTTCGTCCTCGTCTGGTCCGGCGTCATCCGAGTCTTCGTCTTCGTCCTCGTCTGGTCCGGCGTCATCCGAGTCTTCGTCTTCGTCCTCGTCTGGTCCGGCGTCATCCGAGTCTTCGTCTTCGTCCTCGCCTGGTCCGGCTTCATCCGAGTCTTCGTCCTCGCCTGGTCCAGCTTCATCCGAGTCTTCGTCCTCGCCTGGTCCGGCTTCAGCCTGTGCTTCGCCTGGTCCAGCCTCAGCCTGTGCTTCGCCTGGTCCAGCCTCATCAGAGCCTTCGGCCTCGCCAGGCCCAGCCTCATCAGAGCCTTCGGCCTCGCCAGGCCCAGCCTCATCAGAGCCTTCGGCCTCGCCAGGCCCAGCCTCATCAGAGCCTTCAGCCTCGCCTGGCCCAGCCTCCGTGTCTTCAGCCTCGCCTGGCCCAGCCTCCGCCTGTGCTTCGCCTGGTCCGTCTGTTCCTGCCTTGTCATCGCCTGGTCCGGCCCTGTCATCGCCTGGTCCTGCCTCGTCTGGTCCTGTGCCCACCGGGCCTCAGCCAGTACGCTTGACACTGGAGCGCCGCCGCTGCCTTCCGCGCGGCCGGCCCCCTGAACTGCTCCGTCGTCTCCTTCGTCGCCGCCGCTGCCTTCCGCGCGGCTGGCCCCCTGAACTGTTTGGACTCCTGTGCTGTCGGCCCCCTGGCCGGCCCCCTGAGCTCTTCTGTTTTGGACTCCTGTGCTGTCGGCCCCCGGGCCGGCCCCCTGAGCTCTTCTGTTTTGGACTCCTGTGCTGTCGGCCCCCGGGCCGGCCCCCTGAACTCTTCTGTTTTGGACTCCATTTGCTTCGGTGTTTTTGTTTCGTGCCCTCCTTCCTGGGCCCCCGCCGCCCGCCCTGGTCGGGTTGTTTCCTGTTTTGGGCGGTGTGTTTTTTTTTTTTTTATTTTTTTTCCATTTTCTTGTGTTGGGCTGTCGGGAGCCAGCCCTTGGGGGGAGGGTACTGTCAGGGTCCTGGGTCTCCTGACCCAGCGTTTTAGTTCATTGTGATTTTTGTATTATTGTACTTGGTGTGAGTTTCTATGGTTTCTAGTTTCGATCCCTTGCCCTTCATGTTTCTCTATGTCCCCTCTGTTCTGTGTAAGTCTGTGTCTGCATGTTTGAGTTCCCCTCTGTGTCTCTCGGTTCTTAGAGTCCTCTGCCTTATGGTTTATGTCTCTGTTTTTCTTAGTTGCTGTCTCCACTGTGTCAAGTTCGCGTCTCTGTGTGATCCTTCCTGTTTTACTTTGTAGGTCCGTGTCTTATGTGAATGTGTCCTGCTTTGCTTGTCTCATCAGTTCTAATTTCCCCCAGCTGTGCCCTCCTTCTGTGTCTCATTCTCCTCGTTACTTCCCAGTGTATTTAGTCCCTGTGTTTCTCTGAGTCAGTGTTGCGTCGTACCCTCAACAAGCTGTGTGTGTTTTGCCTCCGTGTTACCAGTGGTTTGTTTCCAGCTCTAGTTCCAGTTCAGTATTTCTGCTTCAGTGTTTTAGTCCACCAGCGTTTTTGTTTGTCTTTTGGTGAGTTTAGTTAGTAAGAGGTTTTCCAGCAATAAAGCTGCGCTTTAAGTTGAACTTCTGTGTCTGAGTCCTGCATTTTGGATCCACCACTCCTGCTTGCCCGCCTGCCACACGGCCAACCATGACACCATTTACCATTTTACAAGGCATTTTTACCTTCACACTGCTGAATCCCTCTCAAATACTGTTGCTAATATCAGTTAAAAGATGGAGTTATACAATATACAACATCCATCTTGTATATTGTGTGGAAAATACAAACATGTGCTGCTTTAAATGCAGTATTGTGTTGATTAAAATTTCACACACAAAAATCTGAACAAATGTGCACAGAAAGTGTTGAAAGGGCTAAACAATGTCAGTGTGTGGCGTTGTTTTTAAAGCGCTTCGGGTCCTATTAGGCTCCAATGATTGCAGACAACACTGTAAAATCGGATCTTTTCACCTTCTGACCCTTAAAGAAAAGCAACATATCAGATGTCTGTGGGTTGCTACACCTCCCAGCTTTTCAGGTTTTATGCAGGTCACTGTTTGAAATCCAATGACTCATTTCACTGAAAATGAAACACATTCCAGAAAAAAATAGCAGACATTAACACAATTGTGTGTTGTTTGTGGGGGTTTTTTCTATCTTTGTTATCAAATCTCCCCCACAGATTTATCATGTGATGCTTTGAAAGGAGTCCTGAGGCTAGGAACTACCAGCTTACACAGGAAGCTACAATATCGCCTTGACCAGTGTAGCAGGAAAATGCGATGGAATTAAAGATGATTTCATATACTGTATCAGCTATTGGTAGAAGATAAGTCAGTCACAGGGCCCAGTCTAATTCAACACTTTACCCAAAGAAATTTGGATTTTCAAATCATATGTGTACTAGAAATGTATCTAATTACATATTTGATTGCATGCATACATATTTAAAAATTATATTAAGTACTAAAACTGAGAAATATCATTGTTTTTCCTGCTCTGTTAGAATTTGATACCAGATATATAAAAAAATTTTGCATGAAAAAACAAAGTTGTATCGGGAAACCAAAAATTAAACTAGTTCTTAGACTAGACAAATATTAGACAAGTAAAAAAAACACACTAGTTTTGACATTTTCAACAAATTCAGCTAATGCAACAATGATGGGCATAAAAAGAGCATCACAGTAAGGCTGAGTTTCACTGTTGAGGTTTGAACCACTCTGTGGAAAACTGTCCTGTGGTGTGATCAATCAAAATTTGGTACTAGCACCACTGAAAATATCAGTATTGTTAAATCTACATAAATATGTCAGTATACTTTTAAAAGCAAAGGCTCCAAATGATCCGAGTACAAAAATCTAAAAAAATATCCGGAGCCAAAAGCTCAAACCTCAGAATCCATAATCTTCACTCTCCATCGCGTCATCATCACCTTGACAGTGTTTTGTCACTTTGCTATTGAGTGGGCCCGTGGATCAATATCTCAGCTGTTAGAGAGCCCTCTTGTGTGTGAAACCGCAGACAGCTCAGACAGCCTCCCTCTCACCCTACTGCAGCTGAATAGACTCCACCCACCGCCCCACCCCCCGCAATCTTAAATTAGCTTGCTGGTTAGGAACATGGATGGATGACTGAACAAAGGCTAATGAAAAAGATCAGTTTAGTTAGAGCACAGGTGTTACTGGAATTCAAGCTCCATTAGTTTTATTAGACCTGCGGCCATAGTCCATCCATGTGCACCACTGCTTTCTTTTTTAATTGTTTATGATCACCAGCCAAAATGCTGGAGGTTTATATTAGAGAGTGAATAATATACTGGTCAAATTTACTCTCCAACCATGCTGCCCATATTGCACTTTTTACACCTTTAATTAAACTGTCGCAGAGTTTAATTAAATTTATTAGGGAATTATTGTTTCCTCTTTTTTGCTCTTAAGTACAATTTACACTAAAGACACATTTCTTCGTTTTTTCCTGATACTTTGTATCATACACTCCTTGTATTCGTGACAAATGAACAAACCCAGTCTCAAAGTCAAACACACACATACACTTATGTCACTTATATTTAGTGTGTGACGTCTCTGTCAGCAAATTACAAACTGAAGGGAACATGACTCATTTTTGCTATTAGAAATAAAACAACAGTTGTGTTGGAGCTTTGTTTTACATCAGTAATAAATGAAAATGAGTAATAACTGTCACTTTTAGGAGTTATAAGGAAATGTCTTTGTTTTCACTGTAAACCACATCCAGCTCGCAGTAAAACTATTGTCTATACAAAACTCCGCACCGCACTCATCTCTCGCTCACCCTTTCAATGAATGACTGAGGTGCTGTTTATTTTCCAGTTCGTCTTTGTTTTGTTACCTTAAGCACCGTGTCTGTCAGCCATAGTGTAATTATATGGAGACCGGGGGGAGTGGAGACAGCCTTCTCTTTCAGCTGCTGTGAGCCGCAACCAGTTCGGCCTGAAGCTGCTCGCCTTTTGAACAACAGCCAAGAGATACTCCAACTCGGGTTTAACCCCTTAGATCACCCGAACAGGTTTTTGGTTTTTATCAGTTCACCTGTGTCTCAGAAAATAGTTCTGACCAATCGGCAAACGTAGAAAGTGACGTTTTTTACCCTTTAAAACGGTTGTGATCCACAGGTTGGTTTATTAACCACTGCCAGGTACTGAAAAACACAGAGAGGGGAGATTCTCGTTTGTTTTTACAAGACTCATTTATCATTCATTAGGTCTAATCCAGACTGAGGCAGCACCTGTAGGTGTAGAAGTAAAGAAGTTAAGGATTTTCTGCACCAACACAGCCACCGAGTGTGATGTGAAAATTTATGTTAAGCATCAAACTTTTAAAAAATCTTGGCTTCTCAGTGATCTCAATTGCTGACTTTAATCTTTGCTGCCTATTTAGTATTATGGTGTTTGCCCTACCGGCATCAAGGGGCAGCCCACCTCCTCTTCCTGTTGAAAATGACTAGCTAGTCCCTATTTTATCTACATTGTTTTGTTTATTTACTTTTTTATTTGACCTAATGCAGCATTTCCACCTCAGTGTCAGAGTGTTCAATGCACTTTGCTGTCATTCACAGACGTACATCTCCTGTGCTCTATCTCCATGTGTGTGTGCGTTTTACAGGTGACTAGAAGCAGAGCAGAGCAGCCGGGAGAAGATGAGATTACCTGAGCTGGCTGCAAGTCGTTATGTTACTCTAAGTGCCACAAAATGCGCTGATAGCAGGGAGGTTAGTCTTGGCCAGATGTTACAGCTGCATCCCCCTGACGAGCACCTGAGACCCTGGAACTCCTTCTGGCTGTACAAGTAGAAGCAAATGTTAATAAAAAAGCCGTTCACACTCAATATGGAATGACATAAAAAAAATGCATACAGGGAAAAAACGGCATCATTCTCACCTGTTCACCTGACTAGAGGCCTGTTAGCCAACTGTATATCATCCCCCACTTTCTTCGTTTTTAAGTTTTTCTCTTCAGCTGTTTCTTAACAAAACGCACTGTGGACATAAATGCAAACATACCAATATTGGATTTTTCCACTTTACAAGCTATGCACAAGCCAATTATAGACCTATTTGTCAAATGCCAAAGTGGCAATAAAGCTAAGTGGCTTCTAAAGCAGGACCCAATAAAGACAAGTTCAAAATTCAAAAGGTTTATTGAGCTGAGGCAAACAGACACAGCCACGGAAACTATTGGGGACAATTTGGATCACAGGGACTGGAGCCACTAGTGGAGAGGAGAGGTTGGTCACCCCTGGTTAATTCACGAGAGTTGCACAAAATATATGTGACTGCTTACTTGCTCGGTCTGGGAAGGATACTTGGGGGGCACTGGTCTGTTTTATGCTGGTTGTACAGTTGTAGCAGGGTGAGCAGCTCGGTGGGGACACTCTTCAGCCACACGGGGAACACTAGGAAGCAATATGTGCTTAACCCAGCCTAGACTAGAGATTGGGGAAAAAACCAAATCCATGGCACTATTAGTGTTCATAAAAGCTGAATGCATATGATGTCTTATTCTTACATGTTGCATAAATCTGCCAGACATCAAATAACAACTAGATCGGGGCTAGCTTGCTTCTTTCCTCCATCTTTTTGAAAGGCATGTATCTGAAAACAATGAAAAAGCACACAACATATGGTTGTCAAATAGTGGTTCAATAGTGGTTAGTGAAAATATCATGGCTGGTTATGCTGGAGTAGAGCCACACCACCCGGACGATAGCTACAGCACGAGACCACACCATCAAATATCAAAACCAGTCCTGTTTTCAATTTCTTATTGTTCACAGATAAAAGATTCCACTTACAAAACTTGCATTTATCCAAAATACCAGTGCCCCCCCCCCCCCCCACACACACACACACACACACACACACACAAATAAATTAAAAAAACAATCACTGCGCAACCACTGTACGACTTGACTTTTCTTCTTTAAGAGGTTTAAATGTTTTCCATATTGCGGTATTCTAAATGGATGCAGGAAATGCTGTCACTCCACTCTGCTTTCCAAACTTCCACAGTGAGGTTTTGGCTCTGGTAGATGCCAGTGTGGTAGATTTCAGAACCGACCGACCCTGCTCAGGTTTCGTTTCGCTGGGGGAAGTCTCATTTCTCTGTTGTGCACACTGTGTTTTGCCTTTGTTAGCGATTGAGCTGATTTTAAATCCTGTACAAATGTGTTTGCGTGACTTTTCTAAACAGAAAATTTCTGAACAGACCCAAAAGGCATCATTTAAGCACAGCTGACCGTGCCCGTTTTTTCTCCTCCTGTACCATAAAGTGTCTAGATCATAGCAGATGCCCTGATGTGCTGTGCAAGCACAACGGAAAGCACATATAAATGCTGTGACATAGTGAGAAGCATGTGAAAATGTAGATGTAGATAAATTTCAGTATGCATAGCAGCATGTTTAATGCTGACCTAGTCTTGTCAGGAGTTGTTGGGGTTTTTTTTAAATTTGCATGAACAGCATTTAAAACTGACAGCAATTAGCTTGAAGAATGAGCCTGTCGCTACACGCTTGTAAGTGAACATTCATAAAGCCGCAGTTTATCTACTCCTCAGAAGTTTGTGCATTTCTGAAAAACTAATAAATGTCACAAAATGTGAATAAAATGTATTAAATATAAAATTCTTCCAATACACATTGAGAAACTGAACTGTTACTATTCAATGGCTCTGCAGCCATGCTAGCAGCTCTGCTGTTCTCGTTGTTGTTGTTGGATTTAAAAGCTAAACGATCATGCATGCTACTTTATCAATATTTATCATGTCGAGGATATTATGATACCAAGGCAGTGCATAATCAGGAAGGTAAATGAGGGAAGATGAGAAAACAGATTAAAGGTTAAGGAAATACAGTTTATCTTTATCAGGACATTTAAAAGTAGTCTGAATTGAATCACAGATTTCTACTTGCGACCATTAATTGTTGAACATTATTTTAGCCCTTCATCTAATGCAATACATTAAAGTCTCGCCCATAGTGCTGGACCAACCAGCGCACTGTTATTCCCATCCTACAGCTACACCCCAGATGTGAAAAAGAACGTTGGCGCCCTGCCCTCAGCTCGTACTCCGACACCCGGCCTCTGGCAGAGTCGGCTGCCTGTTGCTTCTGGTCTTTTGGGGCTCTAGACATGCGATGGTAGACCGTGGTAGATCAGGACATGTGTCCTCGGGTCTTCAGCTCTTTTGGGGGTCCGTGAACTGGCCGGGCCTCCTGGACTTTGCTCTGTCAGCCTTTGGGCCCCAGGGGCCGTTATTGCAGTTTCCCACCCTCATTGTTTGTCTCACGCTCACCACACACACACACACACACACACACACACACACACACACACACACACACACACACGTTTGTGTATCTATTTTTTCCCCTTTCAGGTGCTGTTTGTCTTTGTTGCAGATGCAGCAGTTGATGACCCGTTCCACTTTATTTGTGCTTTGACCTTTTAGTCTTATCGATTCACCTATTTTTTCTCCTTTTTTCCTTCTCTTTTCTCTGCCTCTCAGCTTTGGCATTGTTACATGATACATATATAAAAATAAAAATGAAAACAAATTATGACGATCAGTTAATCAAGTGCATTCGATTAGCAGGATCTAGCTGCTTACTGACCCTCTTTATTCCTTTGGAAGCAGTAAGAGTGGACTTAGTTATTTTACACATTTAATGACGTCCCCTTTAAAGTCCTGTCCAGAGCTTTCAGATTTCTATACATTGTGCAGTTTAAAAATGGAAGTAAATCCCAATATAGAGATTTTCTTTTTACATTTTCTTCCTTTTGTCTTCCCATTCACCTTTTAAATAAAAGCATTTAAAGAACTCATTAATTATACACTGAAAATAATAATATAATGGACCTGCCCATAGGCCTTTCATCCTTCTCAGTATAATTATTATGTTTAATGCTCTAACTGGCTGCATTCGTGACATCTGCAATCTGTGGTAACGGCTTCATTTGTGAGCAAGACTAAACTGAACCTGAACACAAGAAAGTGCAGGGCTGCATCAGACAGCCCCAAACGGCTGGAGACATTAAACGTGACTCTTTCATCTCTTTTCCTTTCTTCTTTTCTTTCAAAGACATTATCCCTCATATCAAAGCATGTTACTGAACTGCAGCAGCCATCTAAAGCCACAAAGCCTCGTTGTCCGACCCCATTTGAGCCAGTCAGAGGTATAACATCCATTTTTCTTCTCTCACCCTTTGTCTCAAGGAAGGTGTTAAAAACAAAAATAAAAAGGTGGAATTGAGAGAGCCCCTGCAGCTCTAAGGGTAACATGTTGGAAACTGAAGGAATCATTTTCAACCCATCGAACTGACAAGAGAAGATAACTCCTCTACTGTCAATCAAACCGAGGTGGAGGTGAGAAAACTATGTTGGCCTGTCAGGGTGCTAGTGTTACAAGTACTAGCCTGAGCCCTAAAGGCAACACAACCATCGCTACTGATGTTCTTGAGATAACTGAAGGAGTTGTCAACACATGCCCTGCAGTGCTACGTTCAAATCTGATTTCTCCCTCTCTGTCTGTGTTTCTTTGTGCTATTACATTTTCATCTATAATGTGCTGGAAAGTCCTGAAAATCAAGACATCTTCAAAACCTAAGGAGAACTTTTTTTTCTTTCTTTTTAACTAAAACTCAAACCACAGAAATGTTGGCACCAGGGTTTGCATTGCATTGCACCTAAAAAACAATGGAATACTGTGCATATTGCAGATATTACATGCCAGTTATCCTTGCATCTACAGTGCAATTCTGACTTTACTAGAACAATTATTTTTCAGAGGCCTTTAAAATCACGCCTAAAATTCAAGCATGACCCATTTCACCCTTTAAAACACCCTGACACAGGCACACTGTAATCAGTTTAGTTATTTGGTTTCCTGTCTCTGAGGCAGATCTTCAGAGCAGTAAGGAAATCCATCATACTCATGACATCCAGTAGAGCAAGGACATTTGACAAGAGTTTGAAAAGTAATTTTAAAACATCTGTGATTTTAATTAAAAGTAAAATGTGAATATCACCCGCGGCTGTGGGATGTGGCTGTGGCTCAACAGCATGGTGAGAGTTGAAGCTGGAGGGTTCAGGGTGGAGGGCAATACCAGAAGAAGCTGGGCTGGTAAAGCTGGGGAGTATTTTATAATTCTCCTTCTCTTGCAGTACTGCGCCGGGACCAGGAGAAGGCAGTATAAGGAACAGCCACCAACGCTGCAGGGGCCATGCTGGGTAACCACTGAGAAGTTGCAGCATATACAGGGAGTGCAGAATTATTAGGCAAATGAGTATTTTGTCCACATCATCCTCTTCATGCATGTTGTCTTACTCCAAGCTGTATAGGCTCGAAAGCCTACTACCAATTAAGCATATTAGGTGATGTGCATCTCTGTAATGAGAAGGGGTGTGGTCTAATGACATCAACACCCTATATCAGGTGTGCATAATTATTAGGCAACGTCCTTTCCTTTGGCAAAATGGGTCAAAAGAAGGACTTGACAGGCTCAGAAAAGTCAAAAATAGTGAGATATCTTGCAGAGGGATGCAGCAGTCTCAAAATTGCAAAGCTTCTGAAGCGTGATCATTGAACAATCAAGCGTTTCATTCAAAATAGTCAACAGGGTCGCAAGAAGCGTGTGGAAAAACCAAGGCGCAAAATAACTGCCCATGAACTGAGAAAAGTCAAGCGTGCAGCTGCCAAGATGCCACTTGCCACCAGTTTGGCCATATTTCAGAGCTGCAACATCACTGGAGTGCCCAAAAGCACAAGGTGTGCAATACTCAGAGACATGGCCAAGGTAAGAAAGGCTGAAAGACGACCACCACTGAACAAGACACACAAGCTGAAACGTCAAGACTGGGCCAAGAAATATCTCAAGACTGATTTTTCTAAGGTTTTATGGACTGATGAAATGAGAGTGAGTCTTGATGGGCCAGATGGATGGGCCCGTGGCTGGATTGGTAAAGGGCAGAGAGCTCCAGTCCGACTCAGACGCCAGCAAGGTGGAGGTGGAGTACTGGTTTGGGCTAGTATCATCAAAGATGAGCTTGTGGGGCCTTTTCGGGTTGAGGATGGCGTCAAGCTCAACTCCCAGTCCTACTGCCAGTTTCTGGAAGACACCTTTTTCAAGCAGTGGTACAGGAAGAAGTCTGCATCCTTCAAGAAAAACATGATTTTCATGCAGGACAATGCTCCATCACACGCGTCCAAGTACTCCACAGCGTGGCTGGCAAGAAAGGGTATAAAAGAAGAAAAACTAATGACATGGCCACCTTGTTCACCTGATCTGAACCCCATTGAGAACCTGTGGTCCATCATCAAATGTGAGATTTACAAGGAGGGAAAACAGTACACCTCTCTGAACAGTGTCTGGGAGGCTGTGGTTGCTGCTGCACGCAATGTTGATGGTGAACAGATCAAAACACTGACAGAATCCATGGATGGCAGGCTTTTGAGTGTCCTTGCAAAGAAAGGTGGCTATATTGGTCGCTGATTTGTTTTTGTTTTGTTTTTGAATGTCAGAAATGTATATTTGTGAATGTGGAGATGTTATATTGGTTTCACTGGTAAAAATAAATAATTGAAATGGGTATATATTTGTTTTTTTGTTAAGTTGCCTAATAATTCTGCACAGTAATAGTCACCTGCACACAGATATCCCCCTAAAATAGCTAAAACTACAAACAAACTACAAACTACTTCCAAAAACATTCAGCTTTGATATCAATGAGTTTTTTGGGTTCATTGAGAACATGGTTGTTGTTCAATAATAAAATTATTCCTCAAAAATACAACTTGCCTAATAATTCTGCACTCCCTGTAGTGAGAAAATAACAAAAGAAACATGCAAACAACGCTGCTACAGCCCACAGAAGGCATTTATACTAGTGTATCCACTGGAAATAGATTTTTCTAAAAGGAGCAAAAGAAATGAATTTTTAAAAAATTTAATTCTTGTTAAACTTTATAATGTCTCTATTTAGAAATAGTTTCACTTGTTGTATAAACTAAACACAATCCAACCTTTAATAGTGTTGTTAGTAATACTTATGTTTACCTCTACTGTTTCATATCAAAATGCTGTCTAAGAAATGTTGATTCATGTAAATAGACACTGTTAGTGAGTTTTTATCTTTGTTCAGCAGGCACTTGCTGCTCACTGTGCAACTGGCGAGTTTTTGCTGCCACCATGTGGCACGAGTGTAATAAGGCATGTAATGTTTCCGTCTCAACAGCACACCTGTGTGGTACACAAAAACAAAACAAAACATTGTTTAAGTGTATATCCATTTTCAACCTCTTACAGAATTTCCCAGATAAACCTTAACCCACAGCTGAGATTATAATTAAATTAACAGCTAAAACCTTGATATGAACATAACAATTAATAATATGTCACCACCTTCCCCATTAGGCATATAACAGCCCTGCACACTGGGCTTACATCATACTTTAATCAAGATATCATTATTATTTAATCACATTCGCTCAACAGTGTCACACAAATATGACACATACTTGAAGTGACCTGTTCAGCATTTCATAAATCATATTTTTTTTAAAAAACAAATCAAAATATAACAAAACATATTAAACATGAATATGTACCAGTTAGCATAACTTATATTTGGTTTTAATGAGAGTTAGGCATGCTCAATTGCTCAATACTGGCATGTTAAATAAAAAAATAAAGAAAAATAAATATGTTTCAGTTAACCAGTATAATGAATCAGAAACGGAACGGTGATTCTGATAACAGGCCTCGCTCAGAGCTTGTTCACAGTCTGATCTTGCTGTGTTTGGTTGGTCAGAGCAATATACTGGAGCCACTAATCTCAGAGAATGTCTGACTTATGAAATGTATGATTTAATAAAAGGAAGTTGCAAAAAATAAATATAAATAATTAATTGGTGTTTGACAAACACAGAGTGCTAAGAGTGCACTCACACTGAGGCATGTCAGCAGCCACAGATCTGAGTATTCCAACCAAATCGACAGCCTTTGTGAATAAAGAGAAAAAGGTACAATTGCACTACCAGCGGCTATTTTCCTTTATTACAATCATATAGACCTAACAATTTATCTTTCTGACAATGTAGGTTGCTTACTCAACCAAATAAAATATTATATATCTCATAAAGTAATTAAAGCTCATTAATCCTGAAAAATCTTAATCTTTTTTCTTCTCCTAAAGACGAACAACATACTTTATGTCTAAAGTCCTCCTACCCTGTGGGATTTTATGAGCATGTCTGCTGCACATCATACGCTGCAAACAGAAAAGTGGATGAGACTGAGAGTAAAATTCCAATGTGACTCATAATTGCACATTATGTCAAATATACCAGCCTGCTATTTGCATTTACAGGGCAACTAAAACCCTCAGAGAACATATGCATAGAAGAGCAAGCATTTCTTAGTGGCTGATATCAATTCTCACTCGCCTGAGCCCCATTCACACACTCATGACAATATGCAAACCACTGTATTGCTGCAGTTGAGCAATGCGAGAGGTATGAGCACTCTGGTTGTTGGAGTTGTTATCAGACTATATAAATCATGGACACAAACAAAAGAGATCTGCCTCATAAGGGTTCTGCATGGAAAAAAGAGGACACTAAATTGATTTCACAGCTCATCGCAATTTATTCCAACTTTTTTTCCTCTTTCCTGCTCGTAAACAAACGGTCACCTAGGCAACCGGAGCCTCGGACATCCGCATGGGACCGGCTGGCAGCTGCATAGCGATGTGCGAGGACCAAATAGCTTCCAGTGTGTACGCAGCTTAATGGTAAGTAGTGTCGAATCACGTCAACATAAGAGAGATTAAAGCTGGAACATTTGAAGAGCATTTCAACCCAACCCAGATATTGTACCTACCGTTAGCGGAGTTGTTTACCTTCTGTGCGCATGCGCTAGGAACACGTGTACGTCATAAGGTGGAAAGAGCAAAGCATTTCGTATGACGTCAAAAATTCGCAAGATTAACTTAGCAGCAAGAAGTCTCGATAGGACAGCATTAACTGCAACGAATCCCGTTTATCTGACTTTACTGATTATTCTGATTATTTGGTGAAAGTAAGTACCAAATCTTTAAACTATGATTTCCCAAAGAAGGCAACAAGGTCTGTAAGATTTTGTTGCACAATATATGTTCTATATTTGTATTTAAAAAAACAATTCTTTCCATATTTGTCTTTCACAGCTATGCTGAAAAGAAGCAGTCGGTTACAGTCTAATGGCTATTATAATAGCACCGGCGAACCAGTCATCTCCTATAAGGAGAGACTGTATAGGTAAGTGTTTGTATGCATATTTTTTTGCTGTCAAACGTGTGTATACACCCATGTCATGTATGCTTTCATTAAACAGTCAGCAGTTCTCAAGCAGACTTTTGTTCTCATTTGGTTTTATTTCATTCAGAGTTTTCAAAAGGCGTCGATTTCATTTCCGAAACGGCGAAGAACGTCACTTTGAACATGACTTGGAGCCTGGATGTGGCTCAACAAAAAGAAAGACATTTCTCCTCATCTTTCTGGTCTTCTCTTTTGGTAAATGATCCCTTTCCACAAACCATTACATCCTCTCCAGTAGCAATATGTGATTTTCTTTTGAATTAACGTCTTATCACATGATTTCTCTTCATCCACCAGGTCTACTCTTCAGTCTGGCAGTTTTCACCGGCATCCCCTCTGTCATCATGACAAAGGTATGGCGTACTTATGCAGTTTAGAAGAACAATAAAAGGAAAACAATCCTGAACAGAAAGTAATATTGTAAAGGTGTTTACATTAAACATAAACAAATTCTTTTTGCAATTATAGATATTCACTACAAGCTCCAAGCAGGCTTGGAAACAACTCGAGGAGCTTCAAAGTGAACTGGCCAGTCTGAAAGAGAAAATAGACTTTCTAGTTCCGGTGGCAGACAGGATGCCAAACTTTGCCCTGGAGTCACTCGGTAAGTCAGAAACTCAAACTGTCAGTTAGGTCCAAAGAAAATATGTTGTTGTTTTGGAATTTCTTTCTCACTGTTTTTTATCTATAGGAGCTAGAATAATTTACGATAAGACGTCAGAAAGCTATCCCCCTGATAAACCGGTGCTACGAATCTTTGGTTTCACGTTGATTTGTCCCAACCAGCGACCATACAGAAGCCCAAGAATCCTTCTTGAGGTAAAAAAAACGTATTCCACAAAGCAAAATATGTCATGATATAACAGCCCGACTGCTTTGCCCTTTACTCAACTCTATTTTCCTTTTGGTTCCCCTCTTTAGGGCCGGGCACCAATGCTTCCAGGTCAGTGCTGGGCATTTGGTGGTAGCCAGGGACAGATTTCAATTGGCCTGGCCCAATACATCACGATCAGCCACGTGTCACTGGGGCACATACCACAGATGCTATCTCCATATCTGACCGTGTCAAGTGCGCCCAGGAAGTTTTCAGTATTTGTAAGTCACAGATTCCTCAGTACCACACGATTGAACTTCTGCATACATTACAGTGTGTTATAGAAAAACTTGATATGCATCTCTTTGTGTCTCAGGGAAATCAACATGCTGAGGATCCAGTCATTTATCTGGGTACCTTTCAATATGACCCAAAGGGAGGGCCGCTTCAAACATTTAAGATAGCCGTGAGTCCACTGTGTCATTGTTCACATGCACATACACTTTTTTTTTTACCAACTTTTTAGAAAATAATAATTGTAGATTATCCCCTATATCCTCTTGTAGTAATGATAATATCTCTGATTTTACCATCTTGTCACCTTTTTAACAGTCACATTGGTTTTGTTCAACTAACTGCTATTTATCTTTCTTGTCTCACAGGAATCTAACATCAGTGTGGTGAAGTACGTGACACTACGGATTCATGACAACTGGGGCAACTCCCAGTACTCGTGTATCTACAGTTTTAGAGTTCATGGCAAACTAGCATGGCATGAACACTAAAACTGTGGAGACATGCAGGACTGTGGTGGAGTTAAGTATAAATGGAAAAAGAGAGAAACATCCGTCCTCCACGTAACTCTAGTTAACAGTTTGTAGTCTGATGCGCCTCACACCCAGCCGGTCGTCATATTGTTGGGGTTTTCTCTCTTTCCTTTTTCTTTTTTAATTAAATATTTTTCATTTCATTTCATTTATTTAATTTAATTTATTAAAACATTGCTTTAAAAAAAATCATGTGTGTCCTTTGAAAGTTCTTAAATGACTGTGTATATTATGATACAAAATTACTAATTACAAAACACCTCGAACAATCTGTTTAGATTTCACGTACTGAACAGTAAGACAGATGAAAAGCACTAGAGCCACACGGTTTTCCCCTTAATAAAATTCAAGTCTATGTTGAATGTGCTCTGATATGACAGACTTATACTGTGAAATAGGATTTAAGGATTAATGAGGAGACTTGAGGTTTGAATGGGTTTTCAGGTGTACAAAGGTGGCTTACTACTTACCCTGGGTACCACTGTTACCATCATAACTTTTGCTGCAGATTTATTCTAAACAATAAGAATTTATAGATGTATATATCACTAAAAACTGATATTTGATATGTATATCCACATAATTATGGATTATTATCATATATATATATATAATATTATGCAAAAAGACAGACTGTATTTTAAAAGAAAATACGTGAAGAAACACATTATATTAGATTTTTATTTCAAATATGACAAAATGCTGATTTTACAGCAGTAAAATTATTCTATCTCTGCACTTTAAACATTTAATAGCCTTTCTTCCTTGCACAGAGTGGATAGTCAAACAAACTGACTAATCATAAATACATTTTATACAAAGTTATATTTATGTTATGAAGCTGCCAGTTTTAAATAATCTGAGGCTACGCCTTCTCAATTCAGACTGGCCTATAAAAGAGCTTCAACCGAGGCAGGGAAAATAAGATGGCCACCACAGAGGCAACCTGCGAACACTTTGCTGCATTAGTGCTTCTCAACAATTTATTACTTTATTTTTTTGTTTTTATTACTTTTTTATTATAGCACTAGGAATAAACAATAAGATAAGGATTCTGGATCTGGATCAGCACCATGATGCAAACTTGTGGTCAGAGTATTGACTGTGTTCTGGAGCAGGCATAAAATGTCACTGTGCATGTGTGCGTGCATCTCCACCACCACTATAACAAAGGTATGGCAAACAGACCCACTTTCTAATAAAATATATATATGTTCATAAAATTATTGACAATATAAGCATTTAAGCACAACTGGATCTAAAAAAGCACTTATCCCAGTGTTCCAAGTTGATGAAAATCACCCAACAGGAAAGCAGCTGGGCATTCAGAAATATGATGTTAATCAAATCCTTCTGAATTAACCATCTAACACGGCAAAAATGAGCAGATGAAAAGCCAAAAATTCCAGCAGGCGGTGCTGGACCAAGGCCAGGAAGATCGTGAAGGACCTCAGCCATCCCAACAACGGACTGTTCTCTCTGTTGAGGTCAGGAAAGCGATTCCGCTCCCTGAAGACCAACACAGAGAGACTGAGGAGGAGCTTCTTCCCGCAGGCGATACGGTCTCTCAATCACACCACCACACAGTACTGACCCACACATATGGTTCTTACACACACACTGGACATTCTGGACTTTGTTTTCACTTCATCACTTAAATCAAGACACAAATGTGGATTGCACAACACTGGACATTATATTTCCTCAATTCCATTTAATACTTGTACAGCTGTTGTTATTGTATATATATATATATATATATATATATATATATATATTTCTTCACACATTCTTATATACTTCTATACTGTGTATTGTGTATTTTGTTGTACAGTTATTTTATTTTCAACTTTAACTTATATATTTTATCTTATTCTTTCCCAGTTAAATTTACCCTTCATTCTAATTTGTGTTGTACAGTTATTTCATTTTTAACTTAAATTTTTATATTTTATTTTATTTTATTCCTTCCTAGTTAAATTTACCCTTTTTAATTTTCATATTTATTTCCTATCTTATTCATAGCCTTTTCTTTTTTTCTTTAGGTCACGAGCAGTTGTGTAAGCATTTCACTGCATATCGTACTGTGTATGACTGTGTACGTGACAAATAAAATTTGAATTTGAATTTGAAATCTATTCACAGGTTCACAATTTGGGCTGCGGTTCCCCCTGATTGTGCAACGGTGTTAACCATCAGCAAAACCACATATAAACCGCTCTGTGTTTAAGAATTGCAACGCTTATGCTATTCTTCTGATTTAGGATTATTTGGATGATGAGTTGGCGACACAGTTCTTATCTTCCTGCATTTCTCCAAAAACACACAAAACTGCCAAGGTTGAAGCTGGCACATGTACTCATACACACACACACCCTCAAACACTCAGACATTACAACAGCTATGTCTACTATTCAAACTGCTTTTCTCATACTGATCAAACATATTTTGATTTATATCCTTATGAATAAAAAATTTTCACTATTTGGAAATAGAGAAAAGCTCTATTTTAGCACTCTGATCATTTTTACTCACATAAGGCTGAATATTGAGACCTTTTACTGTCTCTTAGCTGTGATGTGGATGGGCGGGGACTTCAATCTCTTTCTACGCCTCTGTCAGTGCGCCCCAGGGCAGCTGTGGCTACAATGTAGCTTGCCATCACCAGTGTATGTGTGAATAGGTGGATGACGAAATGTAGTGTAAAGTGCTTTGGGGTCCATAGGGACTAAGCAAAGCGCTATACAAATACAGGCCATTTACCATTTACGCCAGGTCACATGACAAAATTAAACAGCTTGTGATGGACAGAGTTACCATAACAGACAAGACATAGAAAAACGTAATTTGTGCCAGTATAATTTTATTTTATGAGAAACAAATTAAAAATGTGACCAAGATACTAACATTAAACTAAAAACTGATCAGAACAGCTTTGGCTGAGCTCTTTACATTTATGTATGGGCTTTTTTTGTTAGGATGCCTGGGTCGTTGACCCAGGGTTTTTTAGTTTATTATGTTATTTATAATTTCTAGTCTTTGGGTTTTTGTTAGAGTTATGTCTTATGGTTTGTCTCTGTGTAATCCTTAGTTGCTGTCTCCCCTGTCCGCTATATCCCCGTGTCCAGTCAGTGTCTGTGTCTGCCCTGGTCCCACGTCTCTGTTCCCTCTGTTGTAGTGCCTGCATGTGAATCTGTGTCTTTGTTCAGTCTGTGTTATGTGTTTCCTGTTTTACTTTGAAGGTCTCTGTCTTATCTCAGTGTGTTCACTTTACGCTTCCTTGTCTTGTCAGTTCTGATTTGCCGCAGCTGTGTTTCCCTCCTGTTGTCCATTCCCTGATTGCTCCCTCTATGTATTTAAGCCCTGTGTTTCAGTTTGTCATTGTTGTGATCTACCTTTATCTTGCTGTGTGTTTTGGCTGCATAGGTGTATTTTGTAGTCTTAGTTTTTGTTACCCTTTTGAGTTCAGCATTAAAGCTGTTTTGAGTTACTTTGTCTCCGGAGTCTGCACTTTGGGTCCTTCTCCTGCCTGCACACAGCCGTCACATAACATTTTTGCTGTCATCATGTAGCTGAAGTGAAATAAGACATGTAATGTTTCAGCCTCAACAGCAGACCTGTGTGGTATAAACAAACAATTATTAAACATATTTTAAGAGGCCTGAAACACAGCTGGGGGGGTTGGTGAGGCCAAACGTCATAACGAGGTACTTAAAGTGTCCCAGGTGAGTGTTGAAAGCAGTTTTCCATTTATCCCCTTCTCGAAGGCAGACCAGATGATAGGCATTGTGGAGGTCGAGTTTAGAAAAGATTGTGGCACCTGCTGTAGCTCAAAGGCGTATGCTATCAGCTAGCACTTATTCTTAACAGTTTTTAATTTAACCCCCGAAAATCAATGCAGGAGCGCAGGGTTTTATCCTTCTTATCAACAAAGAAGAATCCCGCCCCGAGGGGAGATGTGGATTGCCGAATAATGCCTGCTGCAAGTGAGTCCGTTATATAGTGCTCCATAGCCCCGTGCTCAGGCTTTGAGAAACTGTACAAGCAACTGTTTGGAAAGGAAGCGCTAGGGAGAAGACCTATACAAAAGTAATAGGGATGGTGAGGCGGGAGCGGCAAGGCCCGATCCTTACTAAACACTTGGGAGAGAACATGGTATTCAGTGTGAACCGCAGAGAGGTCAGTGATAACCTCTGCTGGGTTAGTGGCTACAATGTTAGGTACAGCCAACCTTAAACACTGCTTGTAGCACCTAACACTCCACCCTTGCTGCTTTAGGGGCATTTAGTACTTACTTTCGCCAAATAATAAAAAATAATCAATCAAATAAATACAGAAAAACATGGATTTGTTGTAGTCAGTGCTCCTGCTGCTACTTACAGCTGACCGAACTTTGCACTGACATCATAGCCCAGAAGTCTTTGATACATCAAAGGCAAACGTATGATGTACACGTATTTCAAGCGCATGTGCGCAGGAGGTAAACAAATGCATCAGGTGTGAACAGATGACTGCGTTCGCTAACTGAAGGTACAGTATCTGGGTTGGGTTAAAATGCTCTTCAGATGTTCCAGCTTTAATCTCTTTGATGTGATTCGATACTAATTACCATTAAGCTTCATACACACTGGAAGCTATTTGCTCCTCACACATCCTTATGTAGCTGCCAGCTGGTCCCTTGCAGAATCCCAAGGCTCCAGTTCACTAGTTGACCCTCTCTTTACAAGCAGGTCACATGTCAATATTCTTCCCTGTTCTTGGCAGACTCTTCAGTCAGTCTGTTGAATGTTTTTGCCTGCTCAGTGTAGTGGGGAATGCAACTGCTTGACACTGAAATGTTCCTGCTTCCATTCTTGCTGGAGGCACAAAAGTATCCAGTCAAGCACGTAGACTGACTCCAGTTTTACAAGTAAGCACCCAAAAAAAGCTGCTACTATTAATCTTATTTATCTTAAATTGGTTAAACATCCATCTCGAGGAAAATTTTAGTTTAATGTCTTCTTTTTTGCATGTTTTTCGGTAATGCAGAACCCTTATTAAGCAGACCTCTTTTGTTCGTGTCCATGACTTATATGTTACACATTTTTAAAGGCTTATGGAGTCTGATAACAACTCCAACAACCAGAGTGCTCCTTCCTCTCGCATTGCTCAGCTGCAGCAATACAGTGTTAGCCCAGGGACATTCTTTGCATATTGTCATGGGGTGTGTGAATGGGGCTTAGGCGATTGAGAAATGATATCAGCCACAAAGAAAAGCAATGGTCTGTGACCAAATGCTTGCTCTTCTATGCATATGTTCTCTGAGATTGAGGGCTTTAGTTGCCATATAAATGCAAATAGCAGGCTGGTATATTTGACATAATGTGCAATTATGAGTCAAATTGGGATTTTACTCAGTCTCATCCACTTTTCTGTTTGCTGATGTGCATACTGGAGCATACTAAAATCCCACAGAGTAGCAGGACTTTAGACATAAAGATGGCTGATCGTCTTTAGGAGGAGAAAGAAAGATTAAGACCCTATGTCCAGGATTAATGAGCTTTAATTATTTTATGAGATAAAATACTGACGATGTGTGCTGCTGGTAAAGTTTCTGGGCTGCCTTTCCTCATAAAAGCCATCCCTCAAGATTCTCTCCATATAAAGCAATGCAATATCAGGGACTATAACATCTAGTCCTTTTACTGAATCATGAGATATATAATATTCTGTTTGGTTGAGTAAGTAGCCTACATTGTCAGAAAGATGATTTATTAGGTATATATGATTGTAATAACGGAAAATAACCTCTGGGTGGTGCAATTTCACCTTTTTCCACCCTCTGGTTAGAATACTCAGATCCTACTCTGTGTCAGGGATGAGTTGATGCCCGAAGTGGGGAACTTTAAGTAAGAGGGGAGCGGGAGATCGACAGACCGATTGGTGCTATGGCTGCAGTGACACGAATCCTGTACCAGTCCGTCATGGTAAAGAGAGCGCGAAGCTCTTAATTTAGCGGTCGGTCTGTGTCCCGGCCGTCACAAATGGCCATGAGCTCTGGGTAGTGACGGAAAGAACAAGATCAGGGATACAAGCGGCGGAAATGAGCTTTCTGCGAAGGATGACTGGCCACTTTCTTAGAGATAGGGTGATGTCCCACTGGGAGGAGGCCCCTAGGCAGACCCAGGAGAGATTATATCTCTCGGCTGGCCTGTGAACGCCTTGGTGTTGCTCCAGACAAGCCCGAGAAGGGAACTAGGGAGAGAAGTGGTCTGGCCTTCTCTGCTTAGGCTATTGCCCCCTGCGACCTGGTCCTATATAAGCTGAGGAAAATGGTTGGATGGAATTCGATGGTTTGATTTTGTCAGACCCTTAAAAGGCCAACCCTGGGTTTAAGTCCAAGAGCAGTGGTGCTGACTGAAGGAGTCATGGTTACTGAAATTAATTCTTGGATCTTTCTTTGTGCCCCCATTAATTTACACAGACTCACCAACATTGGACAGCAGGAGACTAGAAAAATGTTATCTGATGTGATGAGTCTCGATTTCTGTTCACTTGTTACTGCATCTCAGTTCAGTAGGGAGCTTTGAGTTGTGGTGGAGTGACAGGTTCACTTCCAACCCACAAATCTGTAGCAACTCTGTCATGCTGTCAATATGAAGAAAAATGTCTGAGGAAATGTTGTTGAATCTGTGCCACTAGCGTTCAAATGGTCGTTGAATGTAAGTCCCAAAGTCTGTAAAAACAGAATTTTTTCCTGGCAAAGCCAGTTAGTTTGATCATTTACTGCATTGTATTTTCCCATTTCAGCGCTACACTCTTGGTCTCCTGGTACCTTATTTCTGGTTTGTGGTGTCCGCATATGATGTCCACATATACCTCACTGAGGTGTCACTGTTGAGTAAAGTTGAAAAAAGAGACTTGGTTGAAGCAACAGCTGTTCAAGTGTTAATTATTAAGATTGCTGTGCTAAGGGCTCAACAGTTGCTTTACACTGGAGTAAATTTAGAGTCATTAGTGAAAGGAGCTGATGATAGGAGGACCAGAATCATGCTGTTATACTATATGCAGCAGTCATTTTAGACACATAGATCATTGAAAGCTGTTTAAACAATGGGAATTCGCTGACTGAGTCACTTCAAATCACCTCATGAGTCACAGAGTTAAGTTCATTTAATGTGAATAAACAAGTTCAATAAAGTGAATGATGACTGAAAAATTGTTCGCTTTACTCTGAGAAACATAAAATGCCATTTACTTCCTGTTATTATATCAGTTTAATGACCTACTTTTACATTTGCTACAAAGTACCTACTGCCTATTCTTTTTTAAACTACTTTATAGTAAGTACTACCTATTTACTATTACTTATAGGTGAAAAGTTCCTGCAGGAAACTGACTAAATGGAGAATATCATGTTCCCTTCATCCCTTTTGAAGTTTTCTGAACCCTCAAAATACACATCTGGTAATATAATCATCATGTTTCTTTTGAAACAGTATAGTTATCTGAGAAAAATGAGTTTAAGGATAACTGAGCTTTATACGTTGTAAAGGAGTATGAAAATAAGTCAGAATTCTAGATTAATCTGATTTTGCTCAAAGTAATACTTTTAGACTTAATTAAGAGAACTGATTAGTTCCTTCATTGAATATCAAGTATATGTGTTACACTGTGGGTATGTCAATATGATGAGAAATCGGTTGTAAAGCTTATTTTATCTGACTTTCTGTCATCAAATATGTCTACGTTCAGTGGATTATTCTTCCAATTATATTTGGCCACATACTCTGCTACTTATCAAGTTTAGCACATCCCGAATTACAAGTGAAAGTACTCTAATAAGGCTGTTAGAGGATACCTAATGACTCCGTGTGTCATATGGCACAGTATTCAGTACTCTTTGCCTCCAAACAGTGTCTCAAACTGAGTGACCTTAACTCAATATCCTGTCTGCTATCAATGAGATTATGCAGGCATGCTAACAAAAGGAAATTTGCTCTCACAGGGATTGACCAACAGCCATTTATAGTGACTCATGACTCCGAGGTAAGTCATGGCAGCGCTGCCTCAGACGACACTGTACAAGCTTGCATTTTATAATAAGTCATAGTAGGAACAACGGGTTATCACCAGGGCTATCGTTTTTTACGGTGAGTCATAGCTCAAGTGGAGATAAACTTTTCACTGCAGATACAAAGACTAGGTTTACCACAGCTATATAAGGAAAGAGAAAAGACCCACCTGGACTGTGAGTCATGTGTGTTTATGTAGTACCAGGGAGAAGTCGTATGAGCAGAGTCACACAGTGCTGATGAGCAACAAACATGAGTCTGTGGTACCAGTCAGGACACTCACACGGACCCATTTCCCTGCAGGGTCATCCTGTCAATCCTACTTGAAAAACTAAAAGGAAATATTTATTACTGAGTTCCTATCCTTTGTTTTTCTGGGAATATCTAACAAATAGTTTAAAATTAAATATACTGAACTTTTATTTTGAGAAAAACAACAGCAGCTACTATTGGGCAGTAAAGTTCATAATTCAGCGGGTGTAGGGGGTAATATAAGCAGTTATTACCATTTTACATTTGCGCTGAGAGGAAATCTATCTCAGGAAGCTTGGCTTTATGGGAAATGTTCTTTGCTTCTGCTTTATTTTACCAATTTGAGTCATCGTGCCATCAGACAGTGAAGTTTTATTCCTATTGCCCATTTCAAACAAATAACATGCATTCAAAATGCCGTGGCTGGCAAAAAGAGACATTACAATGACTTTAATTTATTAATTTGATTTTTTAAATTCATAGCAGCAATATTGGGTTGTTCTGGGGTTTATTTGTCATCTAATGTAAACATTCTGTATAATAAAAAACTGCTTCTCTAGCAATGCAAAAATAAAGAAAGGCAACACAATCTCATAGGTTTTGGATGTTATGTGGAGCATGTTGCCTCATTAGAAGGTCCTGGGTTTGAATCCACGTTCTGGCCGTTACCTTTCTGTGTGGGGGTTGCATATTCTTTCCAGGTACTCGAGCGTCCTCACACAGTCCATAGACATGCAGTTAGTGTGAGCAAGTTAATTAGTGATTCTAAATCACCCGTAGGCGTGAATGGGAGCGTGAATGGTTGTCTCTCTCTGTGTAAGCCCTGCGACAGACTGGCAACCTAGCCAGGGTGTACCCTGCCTCATGCCTTATGGTAGCTGGGATAGGCTCCAGCCCTCCCGTGAGCCTAAATTGGATAAACAGAAGAGAATAGGCAAGCAGTCTTGTTGAACATATTGAGTAATAACTTACAGTACAAGATGTTTAAAAAAAAGACAGTCATTGTCGCAACAAATGTCCCTAGAGCTACTTGGCAGTTTCTCTAATTTAAGGAGATGAAATCAGACGTTAGGATTGCAGAAGTGTCGTTATAAAAAGGTGTCACTACAAAGCGTGCTCACTAAAAAAGTCCTACGACCAAGTTTAAAGTTTAACATGACTTTATTTGGAGGAAAAGTGGGTCTGCACACAATGGACGGATCAGCATACATTCAAAATTGTGTCCAGATTTTATTTAGGAGTATATGAGGAGAACCATAGTAAATGACCCCCCGTCCCCCCAAAAAACAAAACCCGCATGTTTTTGAATTATCAACTCAAGACTAAATTCTGACCCCTTAGCCCAACTAAAATTCTATTGCCGGACCTGAAGACAGCTGCTCTATTAAGGCATTGCAGAAATAGTGAATTGAAACAGCTCTGCAAAAATGAACCTTCCTAATTTAATCATCATCAGTGTGCAATTCTCATAAGCAGCTACAGGAAATGGAGGTTGTTGCCGCTTTCTATGAGTTATATTGGCGAGAGTTCACTTGTGTGATTGTTTATTAACCTGCATTGTGTGTTAGTTCAGTCAGATTGAACGCTGCAAATATTTTAAAAAGAATGTACTCTCAAGTTTTTCTTGCAATTGTGTGATTCTAGTAACTGCAAACAACCAATAAGGGCATGCTTATGAAGACTGACTATGAAGATTTAGCCGAGTGACTGGCAATTAGACTGAGATGAAAAATAGCTGCCTTCCTGTTATTCATAGCAGAGTGACTTGCGCAACAGCACAAAGTTTCAAAAGATCTGTCACAAGGGATTTGGACCGAACACCATTTCCTGTGTTTGAGTAGATGAGCTGGTAAAAAGAGTGACGTCACACACAAAATAAGTGCCGGAACAAAACAATCTGTATACCAATGTGGAAACAGAGTCACTTTTGATGGGTCTGCATACAAAAGTGAAAGCACAAGCAGGCACAACGAGCTGTCATTTATAGAGTAGTGAAGTGAGAAAGGAAGGGCCTACTGCATGTGGAAGGGTGTGTGTGGGTTTGCCTGTGTGTGCGTGATAGTTATGGTGTTGATTGGTACACCATGTGCTCGCTCTACCATCCCTGGAGGAGCTGTCATAAGCTGTTGAACGATTGATGGCTCTCTCAGAGGGAAAACACAGTGTCCTGTTATTGCCAAGAGGATCAGTGTTAACACTTTTATATGGCACCCCTGAGCTCTGTTCACTCATGAACTGGTATATGTCAAACACGCACAAACAAACACATGCAGGCAGTCACGCCAACTTTGTATATGTTAGTGGTTCTCAGGGGGAGAAGCTGGTGTGACGGATCAGGAGAAGGAATTAAAAAAAAAAGAAGTCAAAGAATATTGCACCATTTTTAAAACTAAAATTAAACTTGTTCCTTTTTCATTTTTAATAACAGAAAAAAAGGTTTTTGGAAGATTATATACGTTTTTTTTCTCTCTAGCAGGGCATGCCAAAAAAACTTTGAGAGTCTGTGGTGAAACAATGGTGAATGGTAGATTTTGCGCATTTAGTTTGAGAAAGATGTGTATAATCTTCATGGCCAGGTAAAATATTGTCTTTTAAAATTATTTATTTCGTTTTTAACACCTAAAAATGTGTAATCTTCTGACATAATAATTGTGGATTTTATTGTAAAATCATACACAGGGTTGTTATAAAGTGATCTCCTTTGACAAACTATGAACAGTAAAATATGTAACATTTGGAGCAATCACTCTATTTCATGGTCTGGTTTTACTAGTTTTATTAGTAATCCATTGCGTTCGAGCTGCAACACTTCTGTGAGGGGTTTTTAAGCAGGATTTGTGACATTTACCTACATTTTTTTGTGTATTTTTGTTGCTTTTCAAACATCTGTAGCAACTGTCAAATACAAAATTTTATATGTGATTATCCAAAACCAGGACCTTCTGAAAAAACTCTAAACAGTATATGTTACAAAAATCTGCAGAACATAACCAACAGAAAAAGATCTGTGTTTATTGTGTCCAATATATAACTTTTAAATTGATTTTTTTAATTTACTGAAATAAAAGTGTGCGATAATTTTAGATGTAGTTGGGGTTGGTACACATGAGCGATGAATTAAACTTTCTAGGGGATGCTGACTGTATTTAAGCAGTTATTTACATCTAAGTTCAAATGATAATCTTCAGCATCTGTCTTTTTAAAATTGGCTAATAACTGGTCATCTGCTTCCTTATCACATCCATCCAGACTCCCACAGTTTGAATGCCTCTCCACTGGGACATTATGACGTCAAAGACCCACCCACACCCACACACACACACTGGACCAAGTCCCCTGAGGTTGCTGCCAGCACAATGTCATTATCATCCATCGGACTGCAGTGGCCACTGCCCATTGAGTCTCGCTGACGTTCCTTTTGTGCTCAGTAATTCTTCTCACAGAAGCCCACAACTCCACCCCCAACCCCCACCCGTACACCCGTCCTCCCGCCTGTCTACTGCGGCCCATCTGTAATCCCATCCCCCCGCCCCGCACCCCCATATCCGCTCCGTCTCGGCCTGCACTTCTCCAAAACAAACCAGCTGTCTTGGCCGGTCGTGTCCCTGGGGGCGTAAACAGGTGTCGAGAGGGCCGCGGGGCCTCAGCGTGTGACACACGGCCACACGCTCCTCCAGCCTTCTCCTCCAACCTGCCAACCCACCACAGAGCGAGAGAGTGGTGTGTTTTACACTTTTGTGGACTTGATTGTTACTACAGACAAGGAGCTGTTGATATCTGGGACTGCACATAAAACCTAATCTCTACAGGTCAAAGCAGCTGCTCACACTAAGTGCTTGTGATAGTTTCCTCACATTCATTGATCTGAGAAGTCCTTTGTTTATTTTTTAGAAAATCTTTGCTCAAGGGTGAGAATTCATTTAACAAAGATATCATGTATGAAGAAACCTTGACATGCCTGTAGCAGATATAAAAATACACACTGCTGTGCAACCAAAATAGATGAAAGGAGACGGGTATGTCCTGCTGAGCTTAAAGCCAGCTGTATTTTTAGCACAAACTTCACACTGTGCATAGGAGTGGAGGAGGGGGCTTGCTGGCTGAATGCAGGTCAATGCGCCTGTACACACATACCAAAATGGTAACAGCAGGTCAATGCCACTATAGTTGTATAATTCTGAACAGTCAGTGGAGGCAGTGAGCAAATATTGGCACCTCACTACCATCACTATCCTCATATATGCGTCCACTGTGGGCCATTTGAATTCCAGCTGTGTAAGTTCTTCTTCTGTGTGACTATAGAAAATTTGTAAACTAAATCCAAGCAAGTGCACCGGCTTCTTTGTGTAGAGCGTTCACATTTTACGACTCTTTCAAGTGCCTGCTAATAAGATACCCGACTTTGGAAACTGTGCTTGAAAGCAGTAAAGTCTTTCTTTTGAAGCTGCAGGAACAAAGGCAGCTTCACACCCTAAACAGTCCCGCTATCACTCTCTCTGCGGTGAGCTCAGCGGCACTGCACGGCCCATTGTACATCTGCCACTTGACTCCTTGACACTGAAACAGGGAGTGTGTGTGAAAGGTGGTGTGGTGGAGGTGTTTAGGCCTACATGTGCATGTGTCAAGCTGTACTTGTGCTTTAGTGGAGCTGAGCCAAGCTGCAAAGCCAAACTGCCACCTCGTTGATTCCTGTGTTCACATGTAAAACAAGCTGAGGCAAGTTAGTGGCTCATCTCTTGCATTCATGTACGACTCCTATCACCTTCCATCTTTACAGCAGCTCCAGAGTTATTCACCCATCTGGAGACAAAACAAGCCAGTAGCAATTACTGGAAACCCTTTGCGCTAGAGATGCTGAATGTCAAACCTCAAGCCTTTATTCAACAAAAACATAGGCACGGCTGTATTCTTATGCAACCTTGGTTATGTGGCTGACAGCCAGGCAATTAAGCATATGTGGATTTCTTAAAGTAAAATGGAAAAAGAAGCATAGAGTATGTTTTCCAGCTGAAGTTGGAAACCTACACTTATTTTTAAAAAGAACAGCTCTTTTGATTATAATTATGTCTCACAGTCCAAACTGAAACACAACAGAGCCAACGTTTTTTTTATTTTATTTAGACAGCTCCACTGTCCTATACAGCCTACTGAAACAAAAGAAAAACAGAAGGAAAACAAGGACCTAATTTCATCAGAAATTTTGAAGTGAAGTCACATGCAAAAGAACAAAAACTGCCCAGTGTTACATAACTAAATCAAGTGATCTGTTGTGACTGCTTATTTAGACACAGCCACGTGGAGGTTTATCAGCAATAACAGGGAAAAGGATGGAGATTGCGCAATATCAGCGAAACACATTTGGCCAGCTGCTCACACTGGCCTTTCATGGGTCTGCTGTGCAGTCTAAAGTCTGAATTGAGACTCTCAGCAGCAGCTCATGCATTTGCATTTGATGCAGACTCTTAGCAGACTTCAGTCGGAGGCTCCAGCACCCGCGGATGACTCTGAACTTAACCAAAAACTTTGCTCGTGGAAGGCTAGAGCATTCAGAGACGTAAAAAACCTATCACGACGCTTTCGTTTCTGCCTTAGAGCTAGCGACGCAGTTTTGGGTGTGAGTCAAGTGAGGTGTGTTTAGACTAGCTCTGGCCTGAAAGAGTGCAGACGGAACTAGGTTTTCTGGCGGAGTAGCACTAAATCCACAGCGCAACAGACTACCGGTGCACAGTTCACGGCTGAGCTCGAGACAGACGGAGCGAGTCCGCTAAAAGTGGTCGGTGCGACTCCGAGATGTGTTTTGTGTGACATTAAAAACAACAACAACAGCAGCAGTTTGTCTTTACTCCCGTCGTCTCCACTACTCGGAGCGCTTTAGGGACAATTGTTCCTCCGTGTTTTTTCCAAACTGACGGACTTCTCGACACTGGACTGACTTCAGCTGAACTCAAAAGATGTCAATTTTGCCTTTCACTCCCCCCATTGTCAAACGACTTTTGGGCTGGAAGAAGGGAGAGCAGAACGGCCAGGAGGAGAAGTGGTGTGAAAAAGCGGTGAAGAGCCTGGTGAAGAAGCTGAAGAAGACGGGACAACTGGACGAACTGGAGAAAGCCATCACCACCCAGAATATCAACACGAAATGCATCACTATACCGCGGTAAGGAGAGTTTGAGCGTTGACCGTGAAATCAGCATCCTAGCTAGCTGTACACTTAGTAGCTTCCCCGGGGGGTTATTACTTCAGCTGATTTCATTACAGCTTTGTTACAGAAAACTCAAAAAGGTTTCTTCCCTGGTTTCTGTCATCCTCGGCGCCTTGCACATGTATAGCATCATTGCTCGACTTGAGAAGTTGACATTTCCACTTCCTTTCTGGCGTCAATATTTCAAACTGTTGATTTCCTTTACGTGTTTATTGTGCAGCAACATGGTGGCTAAGGTGCTGCTTAACGAGCTAGCGTTGGACCATGAGCAGAGCTAGCAGATCATGTCTGAAACATCTCGGTGGCGAGCTGCTGGGGCATCATGCTGTCATCGTGTGCACACTTCACTTTAAGCGAGCAGCCTTCA
Source organism: Diplotaxodon limnothrissa (assembly GCF_057381915.1). NCBI lineage: Eukaryota > Metazoa > Chordata > Actinopteri > Cichliformes > Cichlidae > Diplotaxodon > Diplotaxodon limnothrissa. The sequence continues at coordinate 30,080,870 of NC_140596.1, forward strand.
GCACTTTCTTATTATCACATCAGCATTCAGCTGAGGGTGTTTTGCTGAGAATAAAAAGGGTACAGTCCATGCATTAACTAGCCAGCAGAGCACATGCAGTGCAAAAGCATTAATGGAGTCCAAGTTATATAACTTGGCCTTAATCTGGGACGCTTTCTAGCGTTCTTAGTGCGTAGGCGAGCCCGTGGAGCTGGCTTCTTCTTGCTCTCAGTCTGCACAGCCATTTGTCCATCAACACATTATTTAGAACAAATAACCAACAGTGGCATTTGTCAGTAAATCACAGCTGGTAGCTTCTGTGAGTCACTTCTCTCCTGAGCAGTCATTCTCCTCCCTCGATGAGAGGCTGTGCTTGTAAAAGCCTCTGAGGTGCACAATGTAAACACAAATCATGGATTTTACCCCTGCCACTCTTTAAAATGTATGTGTGGTATTACTGCAGTGTTGATTTTTCAAGTAACTCTCAGTTGCCGGTTGTTTTAGTACACCTTAATCCACCCAATGAGCAGAGATTAACTGATTCGTCAACTTGAAAGTTCTTGTCCGTTACATGGATAATCAATTTGAGTCATTTTGCATACTCACATGTGTCAGCTTACGTGATGTGGTTTTTAAGGGGCATCCCTTTAAGATAAGATACTTGGCATATAATTAACACCCGTGTCAGTAATAAAAAGCTTTGTCAGTATCTACAGATGGAGAATGCCTCCAGTCTGTTGTGCAGAAGAAGCGAGTAGTCTGCAGCCTCCAAAATAGCTATAAAGAGCCTGTTACACGTCCCTATAACAGTTCTAAAAACTGAACATGATACATTTTGCTTTGGAGATGTCATATCAAATTGAATTAGTTTTAACCAGGTCCAACTGCAGCGAAAGAAAATGGATGGATGGACAGGTGGAACTTGTATTAAAAGTACAGTGTGTGCTCACATGTATTTTACTTCTTCTGCTTTCTCCACTTTTACAACTAAACTCTCCAGACCTTTGCTTGCATCTGCAAAATCTCACTAGTGTTTGTGGGCTATTCAGATTTAATAGCATACTGTCAGATGAAAATTGAGCCTCAGTGGGGCACTCCCACATTCTTCATTGCCACAAGTGTGCATGTCACGGCTTGCACAGGCCTGGGCCAGCGTTCAGAATTAAGCCTACCCAGAAAGTTAAATAATGTTTGTCATGATCCAGGTTTCATATTTCCCACCACTAATGCAGAAGGGAAGAGGTGGAGTGCATTAAGATGACCCCAGATCAGAGCTGGCTGTCAGTGTTGGCTAACAGAGTCCCTGGAGAGCTGCTGTTTCTATTAATTCCCCCACGTTTTGGCTTGCTGACAGCAGCTGCTTGCATGTTCAGGCCTGTCCACAGGGAGGTCAGCTTCTATCTCTCTGACACATGAACTCCCTGTTCAAGCTCATTGCTACCCGTCTTAATGGTGGTTTGCAGTGATGCTGAGTCGAAGGAAGCGGGCTCTGTGTATATTGATTGAATCAATAGTTGTATATGGTGGGGGAATAGCAGGAAAATTATATCACATCTCAGTGGTGTACATTGAGATAGAGTTATGGGGAAAGAAAGGATCAGATCTCAGCGGGCCAAGTGACAGAATATTATATTGAAATCTCAAGGCTATTTTTTTTTTCCTGTCGTGTCAAGCACACTTATTTCTTTTTGTGTATGTGAGTTTGGTCTGTCAGATGAATCTTCGAATCAGCTGGGGAGCTTTGGGAAAGACTAGTTGTTTTTGAATGGCTGCAATCTGCTAGATAACACTAGCACACAATTACAGGACTATCTGTGGAAACTGTATAACAGCTTGGTGAGTTTGGTGGTTAAGTTATTTTTGGGTTGGAGGTAGAGCTGGGCGATAGAACGATAACGATATCTATCGTGATATAACTTTTACTCGATAGAGAAATTAAGCTATCGCGATAGACCTCGCCGCTCTTGTCCTCTTAAAAAAAAAAAAAAAAAAAAAAGGTCTGCCGATCCAAATTAAGTAGCGCAGAGCCGAACCAATCACAGCCGCAGCTTCACGTCGCGTGACTTGTTACGTACAGCACAAGTGCCAAGCCGCACGTGTGTTTGTTTGGGAAGCAGCCAGCGGGTAATGGAGGAAATGAGTGTACCGACTAGAAAAATCAACCGAGCGTGACCGAAGAGAAAACAGATGATGGTTCCAATGCCGGAGAGATTGTCGAACGGAAGAGCCATACAAGTTCCGTAGTGTGAAGGTATTTCGGCTATTTCAAGTCTGACAAAAAACAGAGTAGCGTGCACTGTAAATTGTGCCGAAAGCAAGTCTGGAAATACAATGAACTGGTGCATGCGTCACACTGTGCGCCACGTTATTGTTTCGGTGAAATGAATTTCTACAATACTGTTAATTCTACTCTCTGCAGTGTTTAAATGCTTACATATACACACAGTTACTGTCCCTCCACACATACGACTCGGTTCTGCTTCTATGCCCCAGCTTTGTTTACTTTTTCCCACCGAGGCTTCTAGACTTCTGATTGGCCAATATTTCTGCACGGTTAGGAATCTAGCGCCACCTGCTGCTTTGGCATGTTCATAGCAGCGTTTTCCTTCATTTCTGCCTTTATGTGTGGACGGGATTATTTTTTTAAAACGAAAACGGAAAATCTCAGTTTTCAAAAATACCCGTGTACGTGTGGACGTAGCCTCAGTCTCTGACTGGAAGCGCTAATTCGTCATTCGGCTTTTGTCAGACTAAAGTAACTGTAAAACTGTTTGAAAAGCTCAGCTATACAACAAGGAGAGATTGAGAATTTCCTTTTAGTTCTCAGTTTATTTGATATTGACAAAAGTTAGTCAGTTTTGTCTGTTCTTCTGTAAAACAAACTAAGATTTATTTTTAGAATTAATACTTTATTTCTAAGTGGAATTGACAATTTAGTCTGTTTCGTTTGTTCTATTTTGAAACTTAAACGCTTTAGCGGCTGCCTTTCTTTTGTAGTTTGCAATATTTGCCTTTATTTATCTGAAAAAGTCTCATGTTCCTTAAGTACATCTACCCTGTTGAACTTATTATGGGAAATAAATATTTAAATAAAAACAAGCTGCTGATTATTTCACATTTTACTTGTGAGCAACGGCACATTTAAATCTTACAAATATAGTTATTTGGCTTATATCGTGATAGATATCGTTATCGCCTGAAATGAAAAAAACATATCGTGATATGAAAAAATCTCATATCGCCCAGCTCTAGTTGGAGGTCATTGACGTGGTCAGTGGGGCTGCATGTAGGTGTGCCTTTATCTTATGAAAAAAACATTAGTCATGTTCCCAGTTGAGGTCAAAACAAAGTATTGCAGGCTTTGACTGTTACTCAGAGAGTGCCATTGCTCTACTTGCCTTTTAGTGGTTTTTGACAATGAGCAGCTTTACTCATTTAAGACGTAAGTAAAAGTTTAAACCTCTGTCCAAGTTCAAGCCTGACTCATTCAGCAACGAGCAGCTGTGGTACTGACCTACCCTCTTCTTTTCTCCATTGGCCCTATTAAAGTCCTGTCTTCCTGTGAGCTGTAAACTTGGGTTAGCCGAAAACACTAGTGTGTAAAGTGCGTCAAGCCACTATGAGTTTCTAATGCATGAGGGAAGGATGTGTAGTGTGACAGCCTGCTGTGTGAGTGTGACAAGATGACTAACAGATGTGTGTCCTGTTGTTTACCAAGACCTGTATCTATAAACAGGAGCCAAGTTGTGTTTCCGTTATACCAGGATAAACTGGGAGCAGAGTTAAATATAGTTACAAAGTCAGTATTGGGAGGAGGTCAGGTTGGTTGGATAGGTCAACAAAACCTCAGGCTTTGAGACCAAACATGTACGTATGCTTCCTGTTTCCTAAGCGTAGTAAATGTCGTTTTTCTTTTTTCTTTTCCTGAGTTATGGCCATGATTGTTTCCTAACGTCAACCAAGATTACGTAGGCTTTTTAGCCTTAAGGAAGTAGTTACTTTACCCAGACCACATTTTTAAAGCAAACTATTACATTTCACATTTTAACCTAAATCCCTGACCTTTTGCCAACCCTAACCAGGTCACGTTTTTTTCTCTCAAACTCCAACCATAGTGGTGTCCATTCTTGAGTGGTTTTCTGTTCAGAGAAGTGACTTGTTTTGTCACTGTTTTGGGAGACACTACCACATTTCACCCCCCCCAAATGAAAAAACTTTGTCAACCATTGCCACACAGTCAAACTTAGTGTAAACATTTAAACTTAAAGTTTTTGAGGTTGAATTTTAGGTGCAGGTAATTGGGAGGCAGTGGTTGAGCAAGTCAAACAGTTGCAAACAGTGTAACAAAAAATGCCATATTGATTAAAAACAATATAATCTCTTCCTGTACCTCCTTTAGAGATATATATTTATAGAAGGTATAAAAAAGGACATTGCTACCATAAGGTCACCTATTGGTTGCTTTAAACCCTTTTTGAAGCCTTTTGAGTGTTTCCTTCATTGCTATCTTGGTTGCAAAACAAAACAGATGTGATGAGGACAGGGGGTCTAACTATGGTACTACACACTCACAGGCTACTTTGCATAAATCATGGTGAAGTATAGAAAACTCTGTTCTTGTCATCTATGACTGGGAATCCATTCATAAACTAGAGAACACCAATGTATATAATTCCATACCCTAAACTAGCTGTTACTTTGAAATTTATTATTACTACAGCGTCCTTTTTTTAAATTTGTTTTATTTGTGTTTTTTATGGATTGCATAGATTAGTCTACAAGCAAACAGTTGACCTTCACCACACACCATTTTTGCTGTTGTGAATAGGAGGATCTCTGAGACAGACCTTAGAGATGGACTGTCTTCTGTAAATACTAATGTGTGACTGTCAGTTAGGGCAACCACTAATAACTGTTGCCATGTTGATCAATCTCTTAATGTTTTGGTTACTCAAGTAATTAAGATGATTTTTAAAATGATAGAAATAACAAAGATACACTTTGTTTGTGCAGTCCGAGTTGACACTTTCAGATAGGTTTTGTTTAGAAGCGTATAGCATATAGATTATAATAAAATAAATGAAATTAAGACAAAAAGTGTTGGTTTTTGGGAAGCTGGAATCAGATATCGGCTTGAAGTTTTTTGAAATGACCAATTATACAAGTTGTCATTGGAGGAATCAGTAGTTCCTGTAAGTACAGTATAATGTGTGAACTAATCACAAACAAAACTTGTAGAAGATACTGTGCTGCTTTTGACCTGATTGTACTTTGTGTATGATAGTTGTTGTGACAATAGGTAGACAACATCACACTAACTCAATCTGTTGTCTAGTTGTTTGTGCCAAATGTTTAATAATTATGACACAATCATGCACCTGTGCATATAGGGTCTGTCATGTGTGAACAGAGGTAACTTTTCAATGACAAAACTTAATGGGAGTTAAATATTCCTTAGAAAGACACACTCATCAAAGTTGCGTCTTCTGTGTGTGTGCTTAAAAATATATATTTGGGGTTAATGAGTTCCAACAGTTGCACACTGGCATCAAAAAGACATTGAGACATTTTCCATTGTCTTAATATCATGTGTGATACGTGTACTGTGGACAGTGAGTTTTATATTCACAGAGCCTGGGGAAGTGGATTCCTCACCTTTTATCTTAATTTTCTCTGACTTTGTGCAAGGGGTGGTGAGAGGGTTTGTCTTATGTACACACATCTCTCCTGGCACTAAGGTTACAGTCTGATTCACACTGCATGTTGGGGCAGGAGGGAGTGTAGGATCTTCAAGTTCAGATGTAAAAGATGGGATAAAATGAGAAAGACAGGGACTGGACCAAGAGTGAGAAGGACTGCATCCACACTGCTGTTTCTTTATACATCACTGTTGAAAGTACTTCAACAATACAGTTCTTGATTAAGGAAATTCATTTTGTTGACTTTTGTCAGACCATCATGTTTTCCACCTTATCAGTGTGCAGCAGTTATGTAAAGATGGCTTTGTGATCCACATCAGCAGAATTTAATCCTGAAATGTAGACTGAAAACAAACAGATTTACTTTTGCTGTATACTTGGTGTCTTTTTATATTTGCTACTTTTGGTTAATAGTCCTTCCGGTTAGTCAATAGAATTAAAGCAGTATTTATTTTTTGCCTCATTATAAAAGCTGTGGACACTTGCACTGAAAGAGAGATGTAGAGGGGAAAAAAAGTGCAGAAGAGAAGTATGGAATTCCCAGTGTTGCAAGGAAGTTGTTGTTATAATGGGGAAAATGTGCTTTAATGAGGGAAGATGAGACATTAATGGTGAACACAAACACAGTTGACAAATGAGAAAAGTATAAAAGTAGAAGGTAACAGAAAGTCAAGGGTTGAGATGAAAGACACTGAGGAAGCAGTCTCTTTGGCAAGCTGCAGCGTCTTGAATTCTCAGGCTTATCAGAGGGAGACAGTGGTTAGTGGGATTCACACACACACACACACACACACAAAAAAAATATACCGGCTAATAGATGAAATAGAACTGGTTTGTTTACCTTCTAGACAGCATTTGAACATCAAAAGAGATGTCTGCATGTGTCTGGATGACAGACTAGACTTCATTAAATGCACACTGACACACACTGCCAAACTCATACAGTGTGCACCTCGGCCCTGTCATGTCATTGTGCTGTTGTCATATTCAGAGTTAATTTTGTCTCATTCAAATCATCTGGTGATTTTGTAAGCGTAGGCCAGTGTCACTACAGAGGAGCAAGCATGTTGATGATCAGTCCGATGTGTCTGAGGTGGGAGCACAAAAGTGAAAACATAATGAGCCTTCGTGGTTTGGGATCTTGTCTGTTAGAGAGAGATGTGGTGCAGTTTTAAAGTGAAACAACAACAGAGCTGGTATTTGCTCATTCTTGTGCTAATTATATGAGCAGAGCAGGTAAAACTACTCTAGAAGCGTGCTAAAAGCACTTTATGGACGTGTCTTAAACAACTTTACTGCTGCACACTTTGCAAAGATGATATGGAGCTGCCAGACACCTGAGCAGAACCAGGGAGATCTTTTCATGAAATTAGCAGTCAGTATGTTGCTTCATAATAAAAGTTTGAGTGCACAGCTACCTTCCAGAATACAAAGCACGCCAGGCTACAGAATTGTGCAGTACATTTTTCCCTCCTACAAACAACCTGTCCAGAGTTCTTTGGGACTGGATTAAGTAAGACAGCTAAAATAACTAAAGCTGAATGGACTTGAGCCTCTTATGAAGGTTCTGGTTGTTCTATTCTGCACTTTAGTGTGATTGCCTGCTCAATGAAATCGCAGCACAGGGGAAACCCTAACTAAAGGGCATGAGTGTGAAAGCACCCACAGAGGTTTGTGCCTGCTAAACTTTTGTTTTGGTAGTTCCGTTCTGATTCCTCTCGTTCTCAAATAATAATTTTGTAATTTTCTGTTTATTTAGCTACTTATATTCTCACATAATCAAATCAACTGTGTGGTTTGTATAATTTCAGAACTGTAAGAAGTTCATCTTTTTTTATGCAATTTAAAAATCCAACCCCGCCTCAAGGAAATCAAACTTTTTAGAAAGTTATGAGAATGAAGAACACCAAGTTTTCAAGGTAGGAAGCTGAAAGCTAAAATGACAAATGAATGTAAAACATTAGATTGATATTGTAGGCGTGATTTAACAAAATGCGTCATCACTTTGTTAAATGAGCACACACACTTTGTCATTCACTTTCATGTCAAGTATCACACCTGGGTCACCCGAGACAGTGTTGTTCAACAGGACTCTGTTCAAGACGGGTCACAGAGAGTTTATGTGTGTTGTCTGTCTGTGTGTGGTTGGCGTCTCTAATGACAGTGACAAGTCTGCTTCTTCAGGATTGGGTTCAGGATTCCTGTCATTGTTTGATTTACTTGACTGAAAGGGATTGCTGCTGTGAGTCATGACTGAAGTCTGTTTGTAGACAGTAGTAACTGTGTTGTTGTGCTTACTTTGTTTGGACCTTAAAAACAAAAGAGTTTAGTGTCCTCGCTACTGTTGGACAGTAATTTCTTAGTTAAGTCACATGGTGATGTCATCCTAATATTGTTGCATTTTTGTTGAGGGTATCATTGGTTGTACAAACAATAACAGAATTTATTTAAGATCCTGATCAATTATAAGTCTAGTGTATATGCCATGCCTGAAGCTTGGTGTTCATCGTGCTTCTGTTTTCTGTTCCTTCAAAGGAAATAAACAGAATACTGACTGTAGAATTCAGGCTACTTAACCATACGTTAATAGATATAAATATATTTATGCCATTGTACATGACTCTGTGTGCGTGTGTGCATGTAGTTAGTCAGCTTAGAGGAATGCTCTTTCAGACTGCTGGGGCCTTGAGGAGGGTGTGGGCTGCTGTTTGGTTTGTGGCTTGCACCACGGGTGGAAGGGTTAGAGACACAGCTCTGCCTCGACTTGGCCCTAGCCTGTCTCACTATCTGCGGGGGAGTGCACATGCAGAAACACACACACACACACACAGACGTGTTCTCCAGACAACAAATGCGCCTTTGTGCTCCACTGGCCACTGCCACCACCACTGCTGCCGCTGCTGCTGCTTCAGGTGCTAGGGTAAAGCTGGGTATGTGGGGGAAGGTCAGCTGATTGGAAGGAGTAGGAGTTTTTAAGCAGGGAGAGGAAGTACAGGTGAAAGTCATAAAATACAGAAATTACGCAATGACTTTTCAAGGAGGTTGTGTGATAAGTGTTTCTTACTGAAGTTGCCATAGTCGTTCAGGACTTGCTGAAAACACAAGAAACAGGAAAGAAACATGAGTCTTTCTTGGCCACAGGGCCACAATTTGTAAGGTTTGATAGGCTGAAACATTTTATCACGATAAGCGGTGACTGTGAGGTCTTCTTACACTTTACTGTCAATGACACCTGAAATAGTGACACGAGAAACTTTGGGCAGAAACATGATAAGAAATGCTTTAGATATTGTATCGTGTGTCTAGATGGATATATTATGCTATAATTGTACCAAGTGTTGGGAAATGATTATATGTCTTGATGCATTCTCAATCATCCAGGAAAGTAAATCTCCAAAAGTTGGTTCTGTTCATCTGTAGCGTTTTGTGGGAGAAATGTTTCGTCACTCATCCAAGTGACTTCTTCAGTCTCAGCTGACTGCAGTTTTCCCCAATCTTATAAACAGTACATTTGCATAATGACTGAAACCAGTCCACTGATGGAACAATGGGCTGGGAGGTCAGTTCCTTAATCTTAATTATGCAAATTCTCATGACCATTGATCAACAACCACTGACCAAAACCCACTGATCAATGGCCATGAGTACCATTCACAGAGAGTTGGGGAATGGCTGCAATCACAGCATTGTGAGATGGCGAAAGATGTACCCTTAGGGCCCCTCCTCGATTCAGAGATGGACTTTCCCTTTTCACGTAAATGGCCTCCTTGACTCCGCGCTCAAACCAGCGTTCCTCCCTGTCCAAGATGTGTACATCCTCATCCTTGAAATAGTGTCCACTGGCCTGTAGGTGTAAATAGACTGCAGAGTCCTGGCCTGACGAGGTAGCTCTTCTGTGTGGGTGAAGAATTTGTCTGACAGACAGCTCACCCAAACAGAGACAAAACATCCTTGCTAAAGGGAATTTTGCTGTCACACTGAGACAAATCCCGCTAGTGGAGCTGATCACAGCCACAGAAACAGCAATTTGCAACAACAATATTGCAGAAGTGGAAGCAGAGCAACTATGGAAAGTTTCGGCCTGTCTCAGCAATGCAAAGCCCCCAGCATCCAACATCACCATGGAGGAGAGGAAGGCACTCACATCACTTAGTGATGACAACAACATTATCATCCTTCCGGCAGACAAGGGTAGGTGCACAGTATTGCTAAACCAGAAAGACTATCATGAGAAAATTTTGCCACTACTCAGTGATGAAAATACTTATGAGCCCCTGAAACGAGACCCAGGAAGTGGCTACAGGAAGAGGGTGATAGACTATCTGAAGCAGTTGGAACAAGACAAGGCTATTGACCGGACCTCATACCACAGGCTATCCGGTTGTTCAGTCTGACGTCACTAGCCGTGTCTGGGTCTAAACTCCGCTGCAGGTCCATATATCAAACGATCACTATGGCATTACTGAGAGTCGAAAAACTGTCTAAAGTCTTTCATCTTTAATAAAATGATCAGCGTTCTGCTCTACCAGGTGTAACAATTGAGTTTAACATCCAGGCATCCATGAAAACGGAATTTATGACATTTAACGGAGTTAGAAGTTAGCAGGGAGTTAGCTCGCTAGCTTCTATCTAAATACAATATAGCATGTCCTGACTGTGGGGTTTTGGAAACAAATTAAAACGTACAGCTCTGTTATCACTTCCAGCATAAATGAAGACAGAAAACTAAACAGCAGTGACGTTTGTAGGGTTACTGAAGTTGGGCTAGCTGGTATATAATGATGTGCTACGTGACTGCTAGCGACACAGCATAATGTTAGCATAATATAAACAAGCTAACTTTTTTTCCACTCGATAAAAGTTACCGTGAGTGTTCTCGGTGGTCAGGAACAAATGTAATCGCATGGCAGGATGCTTTAAAAGGACCAAACTTCAGCCAGGAGAACAACTGAGATAATCCATCCACAATACGAGGTTAGTCATTCATATACTGCTGCATGGGCTGGGCTGTAGTTACATCCCAAGGTTTTAAAAACTGAGCTTAAATAAATGATTAGCGGTAATAAAAGCCGAGGGAGGTCAACAGGGATCACTGACTGTTTTAGGAGCTTTTTGAGATTAAATAGAAGAAAATACATAACATTAAACATGTTAACAACACAAAAGCCATATTAAACCAGACTACTTTAGACCCAGAAGTAAGATTCGTCGCGTCATCACTGAACAACCGGATACCCAGGGGAGTCCACACCAAGTCTGTATGGTTTACTGAAAATACATAAACAGGGTGCACCTTTAAGACCGACTGTCTGCATGATCGACTCTGTCACCTATAACATCTCCAAGTTTCTGCCTTCCATCCTCAACCCGCTGGTGGGCAGCTCTGAACACCAAATCCAGAACAACCTGGATTTTGTTGAGAAGGTGAGAGATGTCATCATGGAGGCAGATGAAACCATGGTCTGGTACGACGTTACATCTCTCTTCACTTGCATCCCAGTCACGGAAGCGTTGGAGGTAGTCTGTAAGAGATTACAGGATGACACCAACCTCAGCAACAGGACCACTCTCAGCATCGACCAAGTGTGTTTGCTTTTGGAACTGTGTCTTCATTTCACCTACTTCACATACAAGGGTCAGTTCTACAGGCAGAAACATGAGTGTGCCATGGGCTCCCCAGTTTCACCCATTGTGGCCAATTTGTACATGGAAGAAGTGGGAAAGAGGGCTTTGCTATCCTACCCTGGAACACCACCAAGCCATTGGTTCAGATATGTGGATGACACCTGGGTGAAAATCAAATCTACGCATCAAATTCACCAGGGAGGATATGAAAAGTGGCAGGTTAGCCTTCTTAGACTGTGAGATTTCCATCAGTAATGGGGGACATCTAAAAGCTGATGTGTACCGTAAACCTACACATACGGATCGGTATCTAAGGTTTGACTCTCATCATCCACTGGCGTACAAACTGGGTGTCATTACGACGCTACAATACAGAGCGAACACCATCCCCACTGACACAGCGGCCAGGGAGGCAGAAGAACACCACATCAAGAAGGCCCTGAGTAAATGTGGTTATCCCAGCTGGACTTTTGTCAAAGCTGGAAAGGCACCTAAAGAAAGCTCCAGCCGATCCAGGAGAGAAGGACAACCGCTGCCCAAGCGAAAACCTGTAGTGATCCTGTATGTATCAGGAGTATCAGAGCAGTTGAGACGCATTTTTTCTAAAAGTCTCTGTGGCTTTTAAACCCCCAAAACACGCTGCGCCAAAAACTGGTCCACCCCAAGGATCGGATCCCCCGACACAAACTGAGTAACATAGTGTACGCTGTTAAGTGCCAAGAGGATTGCCAGGATTTATACATCGGGGAAACCAAACAACCTCTGGCGAAGCGGATGGCACAACACAGAAGAGCTACCTCGTCAGGCCAGGACTCTGCAGTCTGTTTACATCTACAGGCCAGCGGACACTCTTTCAAGGATGAGGATGTACACATCTTGGACAGGGAGGAACGCTGGTTTGAGCACGGAGTCAAGGAGGCCATTTACGTGAAAAGGGAAAGACCATCTCTGAATCGAGGAGGGGGCCTAAGGGTACATCTTTCGCCATCTTACAATGAATTCTAATCGAAAGCCTAATAAAGAATAAGCAGTCAGGATAACAGACAAATATCCAGCATCTTTTAAACAATTCTGACATGTATGAATTCGAGCACACAGGTTTCTAACTTTGGCGAGGAAAGCATCCAGGGTTCACGGCACACACATGCACCGTAATGACCTTAATTTATCTTAGTTACCCAGTTCTGAGCTTTAATTATATCATCATTTGGATTTTTGCCACTGAAGAATCAACAAGTTAAGGTCAGTTGTGAAATTTGTGAATTTTTTTTATAGTGGAAATTTCTCTTTGAGGGATATCAGGCTGACACAGCATGGGGGTATGTTTTTAAGAATAAACATTAATTTTTCATGAGAGGTAAACCAGCCTACACTCTGCCCTTCCCTACGAAAAAATGCAACTAGACTGTAGAGAGAAATTTATTGATGACTTGCATCTGGAATATTCTCTGTAATTCATCATCATGCTTCAGAAAGAGAGAGACATACTGCTCTGCTCATTGACTGTTTGCAGTAAAACTAATGGCTCCCAGTCCTCCATTGTCTCCCCAGATTTTTGGAGTCCAGACTCTGTTATTTGTCGTCTAGCCCTGCCAGTCGTTTGTCTGCTGGTTTTGTATTTCACTTTAGGCCCTCCTTCACTGGTCCCAGCACACTTCAGCCCTATGATATCACCTATGGGCCAGACACCCCCTCCTTTCCTCCTTCCTCCACCTTTGTTAGAAATAGAGAAGTCTGATGGCTTTTCCAGAGAGAGTGGGAGGTTGGTGTGTGTCTTTGTGTGTTTTTCCGCCCGAGCCTCATCACTGCTGGACTGCTGCAAGTCCATATATGTTTAGACATCAGTGATTAAATGTATGTAAACTAAAGCATTTGGATGAAGACAAACTCAACTCAAGAAAAAGGTCATTTACAGCAATTTCTGATTGTTCACTTAATTGTTTAGGCTATAAAATGTCTTGTTTTGTAGCTCAAACCACTTTGCAAAACATGAAAGTTACCAGACTTTACAACCCATGAATGTTCAGAGACTTAGCTTGAAACTGAAATAACTGGTCAGCTATGAAATTAGTTAGCTAACACATTTCTATTTGTTGACTAAAAAATTATTATTTCAGCTGTACTAAGTACACTATTTAATTCAATTCAATTTTATTTATATAGCGCCAAATCACAACATAAGTCGCCTCAAGGCGCTTCATAGATGCAGAGAAAAACCCAACAATCATATGACCCCCTATGAGCAAGCACTTTGGCAACAGTGGGAAGGAAAAACTCCCTTTTAACAGGAAGAAACCTCCGGCAGAACCAGGCTCAGGGAGGGGCGGCCATCTGCTGCGACCGGTTGGGGTGAGAGAAGGAAGACAGGATAAAAGACATGCTGTGGAAGGGAGACAGAGGTTAATAACAGATTTAGTCTTGATTTAAAAAAAACAAAAAAAACCATGGTGAAATCTGTTTCTGTAGTTTTTTTTTTTTAAATTTGCAGCTGACAGTTGTTTTAGCAAACCAGAATAGATTAACCAACCACAGAAAGTATTATGTGGCAAGTAGGGTCAGATGATATCAGGATATGTAAAGTAAAATAAGGAAAACTTTTTGCAGAAGTGTTGCAATACCTCTAATGTCGACACAGTTCACATGGTTGCATATATTGTGTTTATCTGGATGATTAGAGCATATCCACTACTGGAGAGATTGGGACTTAATTATCCCAGTCCAAATTTGAAATATCTTCCATGTGAACACTGGAGGTTGTTGCATTATTGCTGATGTGGAGATGGTGGCAGAGAAACTGGGCATCTCAGTTATACATGAACTTCTCTTCCAAACTCTACAGTGATCCAGAATCGCTGCTTTTCTTACTTTATAATATTGCCTGCCCCGGTCATGTTGTGAGCTGTATTTTTAGCAGTTGGCATAAGTTTTTCAGGACATTAGTAACCACACTCTCAAGGAATACCATTGTGCACATGTGGGCTTGTAGTTCAAACAAGTATATTAGTGAACTAGCAATATGTCTGTGAAGGTTCTCAGTCATCCAGGTCATCGTAGTCAAAGGAGCTTGCAAAGAAAAGCGTCTGGACTTCTTTAAGTTACTTGAAGATGTTTCACCTCTCATCCGAGAAGCTTCTTCAGTTCTAAGGTCAAATGGTGGAGAGTCCCAGATATAAACCTAGTGGGAGTATCCCCCCACAGAGGGACAAAGGACCCCCTGATGATCATCTAATCGTCTGAGCCAAGGTGTGAAACTGGGTGTGGGTCCCAATCAGCCAGAGTTTCGGGTGAACTAGCAATTTAGAAATTTGTTATTCTGGATGATCCTTCGTGGATTATTTAATTTTCTTTCAGTTATCTAAAAGATAATGCTGCATTCTCCCTCGTATCGGCTGGCATTGGCCAAGGAAGACAAAGAGACTTTACAAAGAGGTTGGTTGCAGAGACAGTCCAGATTGTAACCAACTTTATTTTCCCAGTTGTGTTATGTTGTTGACTCTGTGTGATTCTGCAGTTTCAGATCCTTAAACTGTTGGGATAGTGAAGGATTAATCTGTGATGACGCTTGCACAGAAACAGCTACTACAGGGAAAAGCAAATTAAACAATTTTTCGCTTCATCACAGGGCTAACAAAAAATTATTTAAAGGTCACAGACTGCTGAGTTAGTCGTGTCTAACCGAAGGTAGAATTGGTGAATGATTTGTCTCTTTACATGTTGTTGTTGTTGTTGTTGTTGTTGTTGTTGGAAGGCACCAGCCTCTGCTAAATGTCACCAGATTGTAGCCCTGTTGGTCGGGGTTCAACAGACTGGCCACAGACTTTATGAAAGGCACAAAGGCCATATCAGCCCAATAGCCCCTCACCCCCACCGCCCTCATCCCGCACTCAGCACTGCAATGGAGGCTGTGAGATCAGGATAGTGGGACAGACGGAGGAGAAGGAAAGGGGGGGTTTAGGGGTTCAGTCACAGACACTCTGAGCTACCCTGAGCTGTTGAGATGGTCTGGCAGACCTGTTGTGCAGCTGCAGCCCTCCTTTCTTTATCCATCACCCACTTTGTCCTCTACCCTTGCATGCTTTTAAAGGACAGACTGTGACTGATCCTGATCTTTGTGATGTGTTTGCAGGCACCTTAAAATGGTGAAAATATTCTACTTTTAAAGTTAAACATGCAAGTTTAGTTACATAGTTAATAACCAGCATTGGATGAGAAAATTTTTTTCTCCAAGGCCTTCAGTTTCTAACTGTATGTGCTGGCATCTTCTTAGCGAGGTAAGGCTTTCAGTAAGAGAGTAAAAAAAGTCCATGTTAAGCCCACAAGGAAGGCGTGTGTGTGTTCAACACTTCTCGGACTGTTGCCAGCCTGGACACACACACAGTGTATATGTTTGTGTCTCTGAGCGTAACTGGGTATGCCTCAGGGTGTTTGTTTTGCCCCCTCCCCCTTCCCCAGCTTAGTGAAGCTCAATCTGCTCTGTCTGAGTCAGCCAAAAGCGCACATATTCAAAATTTATGTATGTAGTAACCTTCACAGCCACTAACATCTGCTTATTTTTTTTTTTTATTTCACTACTTTTGCTACACTGGCAAATGCTAAATTAATGCATACTTCAAATGTAAAGTTACCTTAATTATTTTATATCCCTTCTGTTCTTACATTTCTCTGTACGTGTGTCCATCTGTGGAGCTCTACCATTCACGCAAACATACATGCTGGATGGATGTAAAGCTCATGTTCAGTCTCAGCTTTGGATCATGAGCCAAAATGATGTTGACACATTTACCCCTCTGGCAAAAATCTATACCTATTTATCCCTTTATTTTTAGACATCAGTTCCGGTCTATATTCTGAGATCAACATCAGCTTGCATGAAAAAACACAAATATTGCCCCAGATTTCATGGGGCAATATTTGGGGCAGGCGAACTGTAGGCAAAGGAAGAATACATATGGATCTGAATCACTTTATTTTAAATTTTGTGCTCCAGGATTGGCCTTGCTGAAGGAAATGCTCCCCCTCTGAAGTTAACTTTCAGCTGAATTTAGTTTTCTTTTTAGATAATTGAATTATTACACAGCCAATGTTTTTTTTTTTTTTGTTTTTTTTTAAAGAACCAAAAATCCATTATAATTTTTTCATTGTACTTCCTTCAATAGAAACCTGATTTGAGGATTTTCTTGATTATGTTATGTAACAGCAAAATATACACCCACTGGTTTTATTTGATTTTTTAAAAAGAGTTATCTAATACTTAATGTAGTTGATAGATTTAAGAAATCTTAGCCATTTTTAACAAAATTTTATTTAAAATTTAAGGTCAAATTAACCTGTAGAGCTAGAACTTGATAACCAGGCCAATCAATCATGGCTTTTCAGGGGTAGGCAACTCCAGGCCTCAAGTGCCGGTGTCCTGTAGGTTTTAGATGTGTCCTTGATCAAACACAGCTGATTCAAATGGCTAAATTACCTCCTCAACATGTCTTGAAGTTCTCCAGGGGGCTGGTAATGAACTAATCATTTGATTCAGGTGTGTTGACACAGGGTGAGATCTAAAACCTGCAGGACACCGGCACTCGAGGCCTGGCGTTGCCTACCCCTGGTTTATAGCATTATGGTATTGGATATACTGTAAAAATAGAATTATGTTGTGATATATTGTTAAATGTGACTCCCCTAGCTTTGGATGCATTCACTGTCAATAATGCTATTCATTCATTTTAAGTGCCCATGTTCACTTTTTCAATTCACATTTTGGTTTTGTAGATATAATCAGTCAGTGCTGATTTGATTAGTTTCTGATCCTGTAGAGAGAAGCTGAAGAGTGAAAAATGTCCTGTATAAAGTCTTGAAGGCCCCACCCATGGACTTCAGATCTTCAGTTTGGAACACACACGCAGAGGTCAGCCCAGCTGGGAATTTGGGGTCATGATTATTCTCCCCTCAGCTACCTCCTGCCTCATGTCTGGAGTATTTTGAGGTCCAGATCATTTTTTTTTTCTTCAATATCTGAGGTTGGCTGTTTAAATAGAGCTACTACTGCCACTAAACAACAAACTGAGGCTTGATGGTTTCACAGGAGTGGTTTTTGCTGTCAGAGCAGGGTTTCTCATTTGTCTCATTCAGTGGGCCATCGTAAATCTCTGAAGTGAGTCACTCTCATTGAGCAGGATATAATGTGTCTTGACTTGTCTCATACGCAATACTGTCTGTTGCTGATAGCGTTGGTTTACGTTTAAATCATACAAACACCTTTGTAGGAGAGTTAGTTGACCTTGCCTGTCAGCAGTGCAGAGTAATGATCTAATGCTTGTTTACCCTCAGTTGTTCATCTGCTAAAGAAGAGTTTGCTGATCCTATTCGCTGACCTTTGTTCAAGTAAAATTCAACCTGGATCCCTTGTTTATTGTTAATAATTTATATAAAAACTGTGGAATGTGAGCTTTTTGTTCCGGGTTTAGAAGAAGCGAAAGGGTTGAGAACCACAGAGTTGAGCTCAGTAGCTATCGTGGACTAAATGATTCATCACAGTTTGAAGTACACTGACTGTGATTTGGTGCTCTCCCACATGTATAACCTATCTGACTTACTCTTCATGCAGAAACTGGGTGATAAACTCTCTGGTGTAGTAATAGAGATAGTGAGAGCTGTGCCCATATAAGTAATTCACTGATTAATTTGGTAATTAAACAGCAGATCAGGTGACAAAGAAATTACTTTCTTTTATGTGGAAATTGATGTTAGACATAGATATAATCATTTATGATGTAATGGACTATAATGATGTGGTGAGTGTGGTGTTTGGCTGAGGTGCAGCTCTGCATAGACTGTTTGTGGCAAAGAGAAAAAACACTGGGGAGTTTATTTCTTAATTTACAGCCTGTAACAGCAAGAGGGCATCAAGTCTCAGTTAATGTTGTTGATGGGTAGCAAAGATTGATGCAAACTAACGTGATTAGTGGATATACACTATCAGTCAAAAGTCTGGACACGCCTTCTCATTTAATGTTTTTTTATTTATTTTTATTAGTTTCTACATTATAGATGCGTACTAAAGACACCAAATGTATGAAGCAAGATATATGGAATTATGTAGCAAAGAAAAAATTGATTAACTCTAAAAATGCCGTATATTTTATATCTTCAAAGTAGCAGCCCTTTGCTTTGTTGACAGTGCTGCAAACCTTTGGCGGACTCTCAATGACCTTCATGATGTAGTCACCTGAAATGGGTTTTCACTTCACAGGTGTGCCTTGTCAGGGTTTATTTGTGGAATTTCTTGCCTTCTTAATGGAGTTGGGAACATCAGTTGTGTGTTGTGCAGAAGTCAGGTTGGTAAACAGCTGACAGCCCTATTTGACAAGTGCAAGAATCCCTGTTATGGCCAGAACCAATCAGCCATTTCAGGTGACTACCTCATGAAGCACATCGAGAGAATGCCAAGAGTGTGCAAAGCAGTAATCAAAGCTTTTGACTGGCAGTGTAGGTGGGCAGAAACTTGACAAGTGAAACAGCATCAACTCACAACTACTGCCAGATATGGTTTAGTATTACTCTTTTAAATCTCTTGCTTCATTTTTCTTTGAGGTGTATTTGTATGTATTTGTAAAACAGCTGGCAGCAGTAGTAGGTTCATACATTTCAGTTACTAACTAAACAGTTGTAGCTTCTGTATTAGGAAAAAAAATTCCCCAGTGCCTGAGTATGCTTGAGTAGGAGGTCAACTTAGACCAGGATGGACTTGGCACAAACTTTGATCTGCATCTGATTTCAGTTCTTGGTTGGGAGGTGTTGAGGCTCCTGTCAACAAATCGTGCATTTTTAAATGAGAGGTCTCGGGCCTAGGTGGGAGATAATTGTCCTGGTTATCCAGGCTGATTTGCCCTGTGTCTTATTGAGCAGAGGAGAGTTCAATATGAATCTCTTTCTCCGGCCTCTGTGAATGTAAGTTGTGATTACACATTTCTAGTACATATGTGCCCACTCCAGGTCAGGGATGAGTTACTACTACAGATGGAGGAGTTGGGGTATCTTAGGGTCTTGTTCACAAAAGAGGGGAGAGTGGTGCTTGAGATTGACAGAAAGATTGGAGCGATGCTGTATCAGTTTCGTTATGGTGAAGAGAAAGATGAGCATAAAAATGAACCTGTTGATTTACTGGTCAGTCTATGCCTCAACTGTGGTCACAAGCTCTTAGTAACTGAAAGAACAAGGTCGTGGATCCAAGCTTCAGAAATGGGTGTCCTTTAAAGGTGGCAGGGCTCTCCCTTAGTGACCCATTGAAGAGCTCGGTCATTCGGCTCAGCGTAAAACAGCTGCTCCTCCACATTAAAAGAACCCAGTTGAGGTGGTATGGGCCTCTGGTAGGATGCCTCCTACTGGTGGTCAGTGCTGGGAGAAAAGTTATTTAGTGGCACATGTAACAACCACAAGATCATCATCTCAACACAAATCAGCAATTGCACTGTCTATAGCAGTAGGAAAATCTATGTTACACGTCTAAATAAAACTGGTTAGTTTATACAACATTGTATCATCCAGCCTTTTAACTTCAGGGTGCTAAATCAGGATGACGTAGAGCCATAAAAAAGTGTTATTCCTACACCAAAAGCCATGCGCACTTTAAATATAGAGTAGAAGCCAGTGTTAAAAGTTATATTAAGGGTGTTTTCACAGCTATAGTTTGTTTACTCTGGTTTTAATCAGTTGATGAGTTTGTGAACTTGTAGCTTTTCCTTATGATTTGGTTTGTTTTCACACAAGAAAATTCCAAGTGGACTCCAAGCAAACCAAAATGTGTCACTACAGACCGCCTGAAAATGTTCGGCATGCTTATTGGCCAGATGTGAGCACTAGTGTTTTTTCACAAAAGACATAGCATGCCAGCTCATAGTTTAATTCTAAGTTTTTCATTATGTCTCTCAGTAATGACTAAAAGCCTGCTTGACATTTTCTTCTTGTCCTGACTTTTATTACTCCACTCCTTTTTTCTTTCTGGTTTATAAACTGTTGCTTTTGTAACTGTTTATAAACCGTGTCCATGGACTCACAATGTCCATGTCACTGAGACATTGTTCAGCACATATATATACTATAAATCAAATAACTTCAACTGACTATTAGTTAATGCCTGCCTATACATAGGTGATGTCACTTGTAATTACTGCAGTATAAAGTCATATACCCTTTTCCTGGTTGAAGTTATTACTGTGGCTGATATATTATTATACATTATAACTATTTTCTTATTTAAAAAAACCCAAACAAAACTGAATGGAAACGGGGACAGTAAGTAGGGCACCAAATGACCAGTAGATTTTGTATGTCTGTCTGAGCCCACACAGTCCCACCCACCCAGTAGCAGACATACCAGTGACATCACATCAGCCCTCTCTCACGATTCAACACATCCACAGTGAAAAATGTCACATTCACGTGCCTACATGTGAATGTGGTTTCCTTGTAGATGCACTTTCCATGCATTTCCTTCATGTCATCATCACTGTTGGTTAATTTACAGTGATTCACTATTTCAGCATAAGCTCTGTGTAACATTAAGTTTTTCCCAAGTTGTTTATTGAATGAGGGTGCGTGGTTAAGTTGTTTAATAGAGGTCTAACAGCAGTCTAAGTGACTTCTTGATGCGTGGCTTTATGCAGTATGGTAAAAGGAAGCAGCCACAATAAGTCATGACAATAAATGCCAACACAGGAAAACCGCAAAAGAAAAGAGGAACTGTGTTTGCAAGCAGACCCCCATAGAATCAAGATTATGCAAAATCTGGCTTAACATTACTATAGATTGCTATATAGCTTTGATAAACAGGTTCTTTCAGCTGCTCTCTTGTTCAGGGGTTGCTCCAGCACACTTGAATTGGCAGATCTTTACACCGGATGCTTTTCTGGTCACAATCCTGCCGGGGATAGATTCCTCCAAAAAGGGGATCTTTTACATGTTGGGTGTTAAACAGTGCACTGTGGAGTCACCCACTATAGATCTTGTTGACTAAATGAAAACTGGTATATTCAGAAAGCAATATTGAACAAATGGTTTTCTATTCAATTTGCATAGTAACCCAGAGATCTTTGTTTGCTGTTTAAATTGCCAGGTCTTTGTAATTTTCTATGTTTAATTCTCAACACTTTTTAAAAATAAAGTTTTAGAAGTTATTTGATCAGACATTTGCTTCGTTTCATAGCTCTCGACTTCTGCATGGGAAACAATAAAAGCTTCTGTCGTTGCTTTCCCAGTTCCAGTATGATACCAGTATCTTGGTTTTGGGTATCTGCCAATACACACCACATCACACCATACACCATTCACTTGCCCGATGTGCCGTGGTTGACCTAGATGTGGCTCAACTGAGCTTTCCGCAGTTGGGCGTGGCCTTGTTTTTATTTAGAGAGTCATATTTGTCCTTCTAAAGGGCTTTATCTTAAGCCTTTGACCCTTACTCTGTGTGAGAGAGTGAGTGGGTGGGACACAGAAAATGAGGGGACGTATGTGACTGCTGCCTCTTGCGTAAGATGTTGTGCAGGGTTTTTTAGTTTTGTTTTGGAGGTTTTTTTGTTTGTTTGTTTTTTCCCCTCTGTCAAGGGTTATTGTGCTCCAAGATTACAGCCTTTAACCTTATTATGACAGTCCACAATGTCAAACTGTCGCTCATTACTATCTGCCGGCCTAAATCATCATCCTGCCAGAAGCATGCCAGATGAGTGCAGATGTTATACAACACAATGAAATTCCTTTTAAACATACTGTAATGTCATTGCCGATTGTTTATTATTAGACATGACCTCATATCGCCTCTGCACTAACAGCTGGGACCCTCGTCATGGGGAAGTAGTTGCATAGCACAGTAGTGAGCACCAAATCCAGCATTTGATAACATTTAGAGGACAGAGCAGCGTACAGTGAATTTTTGCTTGAAAACCAGTTTAAAAAAAGAAGAAATATATTTTAGTTGTTCAGGACTGTCAAGGCAAAGACTGTATACCCATAATTTGGATATCATCAAGTACCAAAAATACTGTAACAATTAATCAAAAGGAGCGGTGTCACACAATTACTACTTGATGACAACAATGGATGAGAATATTTAATTTTAGGTTCATGAATTTGTTTTTATAAACAAAAGGTCACAGCAGGGGAAGGGACAGGTGGATCAAACCGTAACCAGCCTCAGAGTGGTAGTACCAACATAGCCCTTTCAGAAAAATGACATCAGAGCCAGATGCTATCAAGAAACAAATTCAGCAGTTCTTCTTTTTAGTAACTATTCTATTTTCTGTTTTCAGTTGGAGGTTTCAGATATTTTTCTGCTGGCAAGTATAAGGTCGTGCCCAGGCACACTTCCCTCTCATTTTAGTCACAACACACACTCTGACACGCAGCAGAAAACAATATAAGCCTACACAAAAAGAAAAAAAAAAAGCGGTGGATAACTGGAAAGTCAAACCAAATGTCTCAAACTTATGCTTCTTCCTCTTCGTGTATTTACAGATCTTTGGATGGCCGTCTTCAAGTTTCCCACAGAAAAGGTCTGCCCCACGTCATCTACTGCCGTCTGTGGCGCTGGCCCGACCTGCAGTCCCACCACGAGCTGCGGGCGGTGGAGCTGTGCGAGTACGCCTTCCACACGAAGAAGGATGAAGTGTGTGTCAACCCATACCACTATCAGAGAGTAGAGACACCAGGTATGACAGCTCGGACAAACAGAGTTCTTTCTTTGTTCACTGTTGTGTTGTTTGAAGAAAATAGTTACGTACATTTCCAGTGTGTTCTAATGGGTCTTGGTTAGTGGAATAGGTTTTGTTTTTTTGTTTTTCTCCCACTGGATGTTTTTATAGGTTTATTTGTATCCACAGGGTTTGTGAAACACCTTTCCTCTTATCAGCTGATCAACGGTTTATTAATTTCTGTTCCAATAAATATTTACTTTATCCATACATGAAATCAGTCATTGCTTTATTACTATATTCTGAGAAAAATACTTTCTGTGTGTTTGTTATGCAGTACTCCCACCAGTGCTGGTCCCCAGACACACAGAAATCCCCACTGAGTTCCCACCTCTGGATGACTACAGCCATTCAATCCCTGAAAACACCAACTTCCCTGCTGGCATCGAGCCCCAGAGCAACTATATACCAGGTACCAGCGTGCCTCCTAGCATGACTCACACAAAGTACCTCCTTATGGTTTATGCTTTGTGAGAACTAGTTTGTAAGGTGGGCTGTTTATGCTGTACTGAAGAGTTTGGTGAAAACTGACTGTAACAGAGAAGGAGTAGTAGTAAAGTACTTAAAATATGAGGATGATGGTGCACGCTTGTGGGTTGTTTGTCACAAAAAAGGCGGAAGTACAGCTCTTGGAAGAGACCTACCTAGTTTGTGATTGCAAAGGTGTGTGTGTGTGTGTGTGTGTGTGTGTGTGTGTAATTAAACTAGTTTTACTATAATTTTCCTTTTGAATCTTGAGTTGGATGAAAAGCTTTTACAACATCGTCCCAGGACAGGACCATCAAACATAGGACGTGGGGTCAGAATTGGCCTGACAAAGACTCCAATCTGGTCCTATGGAAAGCTTGGAATATGTGAAGAAGGGCACAAACATTGGACTTCCTAACTGCATTTTCATACTTTTTACACTTTTTCATACTGTTTAGGGCCTCCCCTTCTCTTTATATGGAGAGATCGGGCAGCTGCATGACTGGCCCACATAAGGTCAAAGCGTGCTTCATGTGGGCCACAATGTACAATAAGTTTGGTGTTTCTGTTTCAAGATTAAGCTTTTAACATTATAAATAAACATACAGCCACATTTATAATGTGGCTGTATGTTTATTGTCAACCGGTAGCTGTTGAAGTGTTATTGATCCTTTTGATTTACTTTTCTTTTGGCTTTTCTGTTCAAAAGTCGAGTTCTGATGTATTGTGAGAGAATTGAGAAAATGGCCTTTTGACTATGAATTTAGGAAGGGATTTACTTACATAAGCTGTTTTTCAACAGGTTAACGATTATTAAATTTTAAACACTTTCACTCATTCACTCACCGACTAGAACCTTCTCACTATTTAGGAAGTTCTGTGTAGGTGATTGTACGGTCACTCTTTGCGTCGTTAATTATGTTGTACTTCAGAATAATTAAAGCACAGCAGGCCAACTGTAATAATAGTAGTAACACATACTGGATTTAATCAAATTATTAAATACAAGTACTTTTGGGCTACTCTCATTCCTCATCTCTATCTGTTATTTTTCCCTCAGTGCAGCTACAATGCTTGGTTAGTGATCAGGGGCCACCAACATTTCAGTATGAGTGAGTGTTTGTGTCTTTGCTTGTCTCAGAAACACCTCCACCAGGCTACCTCAGTGAGGATGGAGAAACCAGTGATCACCAGATGACTCATAGCATGGACACAAGCTCCCCAAATCTGTCACCTAACCCAGTTTCACCCACACACAATAACTTGGGTAAGAAATGCGTGTGTCTGTTTGTGTACTTTTCTGTTTGTCTGCCTTGATTTGCAAACAAATGTTTCAGCAGCGTATCTCCCCAGTGGGAATTCTCTGTTTGGTTTAACTCATTTCTGTAAGAGGAAACCAGATGATGAAAGAAGCCTTTGTGTTCCCCGTTCACCATGTGAACTTTTGAACAGGTCAAGACACCACGCAGCCCACACTAACATCAATAACAATATCCTAGGTTTATTCTATCAAGACGGAAAAGCGCCAGGAGGCTTGGCTGGAACGCAGTTGGTGAAATAATAAAGCAACAACAGTTTCATTTGGCAGTGCTGTCCGGTTGTGTTTTGGACTTCAAAGCAAAGGACAGAATGTTTCTCAGCTGGTAGAGGGGGACAAAAAGGAGCAAATTACCAGAAACAGTTGAATTTACTGAAGAGTACCATGGACAAGTCCAACTGGGCTGCAGAATCCTTCAAGTGAGGGTTGAGTTTCCACATTTTGTCTGGTTAAAGCTTCTGGGAAACAGTGTATGGGTTTGACATTTTGTGACGCAGGCTCTCTCCGTGTTTTTGTTGGTTTTCTCTTTTTTTTTTTCCTCTGTCTGCAGCCTCTCAGCCCTTTTCTCCATATATTTGCCTCTTCTTTGTTATCACTGCTCTTAATGTATGTTTTCTTTACCATCTGAATAATTTTCTGTCTATTAATTCTGTGATTTCTGTCTTACTATTCTACTACTTTGACTTTGAGAATACATTCAAACATTGCATTAGTTTAATTGTTCTGCACTGTATTAGCAACAGTATTGAACTCAGTTCTTTCCTTTTTGGGGTCCTCCTCTGTCTCAGACCTCCAGCCAGTGACGTATTGTGAGCCGGCCTTCTGGTGCTCTATTTCTTACTATGAGCTGAATCAGCGAGTCGGGGAGACCTTCCACGCCTCGCAGCCCTCGCTGACAGTGGACGGCTTTACGGACCCGTCCAACTCAGAGAGATTCTGCCTGGGTCTTCTGTCCAATGTCAACCGCAACGCAGCTGTGGAGCTGACACGCAGACACATTGGTAGGCCTTATGACTCAATTTGGATAATATCTCCTTTGCCTTCTCAGAACACTTTTATTCACTTGATTTCTTGAAAGACTATTGGCTTATTAACAAACATGATTACGTATTGCTTTAGACCTGTTATTCAACATTGTACTTTTAATTATTGTTGTTGCTGACTTGTTTCGGCTCTCTGCCTCTCACTCTTTACCTCAAGGTCGTGGCGTAAGACTGTATTACATTGGTGGAGAAGTGTTTGCAGAATGTCTCAGTGACAGTGCAATCTTTGTCCAGAGCCCCAACTGTAATCAACGTTATGGTTGGCATCCTGCTACAGTCTGCAAGATCCCTCCAGGTATGTGTCCAGCTAACACTGGGAGCATCGAGAGACATACAGGACAGGGAAAGGGAGTAAGACAAATGAGTAGGACGGAAGACAGTGCAATAGAGAAAGACCAAAGTTTACTTTTCACAGAATTGGCAGTTCGATCCCCAAAACGTGTGTGTGTGTGTGTGTGTGTGTGTGTGTGTGTGTGTAAATGGTTGAATGTAAAGTAATTTGGGATTGAAGTGCTATATGATTCCATTCAGTTTTCCAAAGAGAGGCAGAGGCCAATATACACAAAAACAAATTGATTGATGATTCAGAAATGATTCCCTGAGGCTCAATCATCAAATGAGGCTACAACACATCGCGTACCTCATCACCAGCCAGCCTGTCAATGTCTCCTTTGGCTAAACTGTGGTCGGGTTAAAAATAAGGTGTTTTTCCTTTCCTCACTGGTCTCTTTATTTTTACCACATAATCGGTTTGGATTGTTAAAAGCTTTCCCCAAGCACATCTGTAAATGTTAACAGTTTGTTGTCTGAAACAAGATGTTTATACAATCATTGCAGCATTTAGTTGAGTCAGTGACGCATTCAAGTACACATTCCTTTAATTTGGCTGTTTTCATCCAAGTCACTGCAATCTGATTCGGTAGGACCACGAAAGATATTTCTCCACTTTTAACACAAGTCTGTGTGGAAAGCCATCAGATTAATAATGTTAGTTTGACTACTCTCATGTAAGATAAATTTAAATTGTTTGTTTTGTAGAAGCTAGAGATCAGCTTCATCTTGATTTTTTTTTTCTAGCACCTCTAATTGATCTATTGTTTGTTGTTCTCATCAGGATGTAACCTAAAGATCTTCAACAACCAGGAGTTTGCTGCACTGCTCGCACAGTCAGTAAACCAGGGCTTCGAGGCTGTGTACCAGCTCACCAGGATGTGCACCATCCGCATGAGCTTTGTGAAGGGCTGGGGAGCCGAGTACAGGTAAGCTGCAGCTCTGAGTTAATGCTAGCCACTTTCTCGTCTCCTGTTTCTGCAACAGTGTAGCAGTGTAAAATCCATACGAGGTCTGCATGTAAACGAAGACAATAGACACAAACAGACTGTGAATTACATCCCACAATCCACCCGCCCCCGCTCGCTGGCATGTGCACACACTGGTGAATCCGGTCAATGATGTCACAGAGCTCTCGTCTATAGAAACGGGCCCCAGTTGGCAAACCAGACTATTTTTAAGCAAACACACATGTGGTGTGTCAAAAAGAGATGTCAGACTTTCCCTCTTCCATTCCCTCCCCTTTTTCCACACAGTCTGACTCACTGATAGTAAGAAAGGAAGAGATGGAATTAAAGGCAAGCAGATGATTGGCTGAAAGTTGGCCGTGCTCAGGCGGTTTCCACAAGGGAGAAACCTTTGAGCTGGGAGTGACTGCTAAGCAGTCCTGTCCAGACCAAATGCTCACATGTGGAGACACTTAAACACAGGATTCAGGTTACTGGAGTAGCCAGGCCCTCCTTCTCTACCTCCACCTTCACCTCACTCTCACTGCCTGTTTCCATTGTTGGCTGTGTCTGTTTAACTCTTTAGTCCCTTGTGTCTGTTCACTTCTCTCTGCTGTGAGAAAAGCAGTAAAGGAAAAAATGTTATGGCCCCTTTTTTGTCTTTAGTGAGAAAAAAAAACTAAAGAAAAAGCTTAAGAAACTGCATCATTTTGTAGTTTTAGGTTTTTTTTTGCAGTTGCTGCAAGTCTTCCAAATGATTTCTTTATTTGAACTGTACAAATTCAAGAAGTATGTGTCATTGATTAGAACTACAAATACATATCTTAAGAGGTCAAAATCAATAGTTGCCGTTGTTGGTTTTTCAGTCAGTAGAATTTTTGCATTCTATCTTTAGTGACACAGTGTGTTAAAGTGTAACTCAAAGAAGCTGTGAAAGTTGTCTGTCTTACATCAACACTGTAATGAAAGCAGAGCAATGTGACTTTGTAAGTTTGCCCACACTCTTTAACAGCTGTGTCTGTTTACCTCACATCCCTTTGTGCCTCTTTGGTCTCTCCCAGGCGACAGACAGTGACCAGCACCCCCTGCTGGATCGAGCTGCACTTGAACGGGCCCCTGCAGTGGCTGGACAAGGTGCTCACACAAATGGGCTCCCCGAGTCTCCGCTGCTCCAGCGTCTCTTAGGGAGACCATTCACCTGCTCATTTCCTGTCAATGACTAGAAACACACAAACTGCACACGGACGAGAACGGCTACACAAGTACTGAAAGATGACGAACCCCCTCATTCAGCCACTGTTACTTTGTTCTTCCTCCCCACCAGCTGTCAGTAGCACTTTTTATTTACTTGTCTGTTTTGAAAGGGGCCGAGTGCATTAAAACAGTTAAATGTTAGAAGGATCTCTAAATTTGACGTCTGTAATTATCCTTTGTTACCTAAAGGACTGAAGTTATTGCTACACGAGCTTCTTCCTGTCTGGTCGTGTTTGTTTAAACATTAGTCTCATAGTTTTTACCTGTTTTGTACAGATGTTAAAGAAAACGGCTGATCCAAAAAAACATTTTAAAAAAAGATTTAATTTTTAACCATTACTTTTGAATTTGTAATGCATGTGTATGTGCATGTTAAATGCATTTTACATGATTTTGTTTCTGTTTTTGGGCATTTAATACTTTATGAAAATGTGACCCAGTCAGATGGCTTGAAAAAGAATTGTATAGTGGGAATAGTCAACCAACATTTATAAAAAATACAGCGTGAAGGAATGGGAATATATTTCTGTCTGGGTGAATAACAGGATGTTTTAGCTTCACAGTCAAACTTCAAACGGAAACAAAGGAAAGCAAAGCTTCAGTCAAACTTGCTGCCATTCAGGTGGTTCTTAATCAAGTGCTGATTTGAACTACTACCTGAATCACAGTTACATATCTCACATGTGGGATCATTCAGGGTGGTGCACTTTTATAAAATGTTGATTCTCCGGTAAAGTGTTGTTGCAGCAGCTGAGGTGGTGCTTTATCAATGAAATGTATTCTGCACTCATTTCTGGAAGCTTTGCCAATTTATATTGTAGTGTGTCACACATGCAGACTTGAAAACATCTCACATACTGTACATTTCTGCATTGTTAAAGGGGACCGGTTATGCTTATTTCTGCTTCCAGGTTTTTATTGTTGAGCTCAGTGGTCAAAATAATCCTCATTTTTGTCACTCTGATCCTGCATCCAGCAGCTCTGGTTATGCTTTGTCAGGAGCAGACTGTTACCTCCTCTACTCTCGAGGTCACCTTTCTTCTGATTGGCTGACCTTTGCAAACTGAAGGTTTGAATAGGAGGCGCTTAAGAGCTTTCTGCTTGAGATTACCTATTGTGTGCTATTACAGGATCTGAAGTAATGGCCATGTTTAATAACAGCATGCAGCACTGTAAAGGTACGTGTGTATAACAAAAATATAAAAGGTCCCCTTTGAACTGCAGATTGAACAGACTTGTTTATGTATCTGCAGAACGCTTTGAAGTGCAAGGGGAGCAAAGGGATGCCTTTGCTTTCGCTGATATTCTCAGCCATACATAATATTGGTCTTAAAATTAGCCATGCTGACTTTGTGCACTCAGGACTGTAAAAGAACAAAAAAAAAACCAGAATAATATACAGAAACCAATGAAAAGAGGAGATGTATGACCTTTGAGACTTTTTAGTCTATTTTGCTATCAATTAGGTTTGTAACATGATACAGTGGAAAATAACTGCTGGCAGGTCTGGGGGGGGGGTAGTAGCCCTTTAAATATATATATATATTTTCTTAATAATCTGTGAGGATAAGACAGTTTAAGTACAAAGCACAGCTTTTAACAAAGGGACTTGTTGAGATAAATAAGAGGCATGTAAATACCAATAGCTTCTCAAAATTCCCTTTTTCTTTTTTTTTGTCTTTTCTTTTTAGGCCTGTACATATAGTATATACGTGTGTTTTAATAATGTGGCCATTAGCCTTTATAATGTTGATCGTTTTGGAAACAGAAGAAGAAAAAAAGATCAAAAACTGAAGAAAAACAAATGTTGGGACAAGCGATGGCAGAAATAGAAAGACAGTCAAAGCTTTAGTCCCGTTTCCTTTCAGCCACCCACTGTGATGGAAGTGGAACCATTTCCTTCTTGTTCTCTAACACTAGACAAAGACTCAGTGGGTGAGCATGAAAAATATTTTAAATCTTTGTACTGTGCTTATTTACATTGTCCAGGCTCTTGATGTTAACAGCAGCCCAGTGGTGCTAGTCTTTAACATTTTAGGGACTGAAGAGTAAACAACAAAGGCCCGAGAGTTTACCATCAACGCTGGTAGATTTTGATCTCTTTGGAATGATGATGACTTTTAAACCTGCAAACTTTAGTGGGATGGTTTCAGAAACAGTAGCATCTACCAATCTGAGACGAGCCAGCTCTTTGTAGAGCTTCTAGTGTCCTCGAATGCAGTAGTCCTGATTCTGATGGGCTCATAGTCATTGTATTTACCCGGTAGGGATTATTTTTAAAGCAAATTTGTCATTTTTATACATTCTGCTTGTGTTTAGTTTAGTTTTGTTTGTTTTTTTTATCCCCTTTGTTTAAATCTCACCCTGTAATCGCTATTATTAGTTGTGATTTCTGCTTCTGTGCTCTGAATTGGTCTTTTTAGATGTCTTGTACAAAACCCTTTTATTTTTCTCTGCTTATGAAGAGTTGATGTGATGCTTTATATTTCTGTGTATTATTGTTGTTTCGAAAATAAAATATATATCTTGTGGTGATACGTGAGCCTATGTGCTAAGTACGAAAGAAACTGAGGCTGGGTGGAACTAATCTTACATGACAAACTGCATCTTTATTTCTTGACTGTGCATAATTATTCAAACATCGGAACAAATCAACATTATGAATCACAGTTAGCTGAGTTTTGTAGTTAAACGAGATTTGCTCGCATGAAATGTACTTAAAGCCCTTTATTAACATTTCCTTCAGTGTGGGGAATTCCTTGTCTGCGGTGGATAATTTCATACTGTCTTCAGAAGCAGACAGAGACGGTAATTACAGGCCCACAGCAGCCCTCTCTTGTTTCTTTACTTACTGCTACGTTACGAGCTAATTCAAACCATAAACATTTGTGCCGTCACAGAGGCGCGGCGCGGCTTTGAACATGAAGGCAGGCTTTGTTGTTGATGCCCTCAAGGGGAAAAGGGCCGGAACAAGCTGCTTGTCGCTGCAGAGACCTTGCTGCTGTGGTGACGAATAGTTTGTGTGGAAGGACCAAAGCTGGCTCACAAAAGTCTGCTGTATGTGCATGCATTTGAAAGGCAGTCAGCGCAGCAGTGAGGCTTCATTATTAATTGTTTCTTCGCGATTGTATAAGAGGAGACAGACAAAGAGCTGAGTGGATGTCTGTCTCCACCATAACCTTCTACCTGAGCAGGAGAGCAAAGTATGTGATACAAAATGAATTTGTGCAGACAATTAAGCCCTCTGTTAAACATCCTGTTTCACATTTATCTGAACTATACCTGAAGGCAGATAATTATAAACTAGTTTCAGGTCAAACCACATGAAAAACTTGAATGGATTAATATAGAAACTAGAGAGTGCTGCTTGTGTCTGAGCACTGATAATCACTTTTCGTCATGATCTGATTCTGGAACAAGTCATTTAAAAAGAAATGAATATGTGTGAGCGTAACTTAGAAAGCTTTTTTGTTTGTTTTTAATAGTAAATTTGCTGATTGTACAGAACATACAGTTGAATGGAAAGACATTGAAAGGACATTCAAGAGACGATATAAAAATCAAAGGTATGTACAATAGAGGCAGTATTGCAAATATAGTAAGACATGGGCATATAATATAGATATAAATAGAGCAGTTTGTGACATGTACATGGACAGTGGTGCGAATGCTTGTAGCAAAATGCCAAAAACAGTCGGCAGCATTAAAAGATTTGAATGTACTGGGTCCTTGTGTGGAACCAGCTAACACAGAGTTGTGGTAGTGTGTTATAGGAGCAAGCCATCAACACAAGATCCATGGAGGCTGGGGTTTTCCACACCAGGCAAGACCTCAGGTGCAGGCTGTGTAAAGATGCCCCTGAGACAATCCAGCACGTAACAGCAGGGTGTAAGATGCTAGCAGACAGGACATAGAATGAACATCATGACCAAGTATACTTGAACATCTGTGCAGAGTATGGCCGGGAAGGTGAAAATGTGACTACCAAGCTGGGCGAGTGGCTCCAGCAGATCCCAGGAACAACATCCGAGATCTCTGTCCAGAGGAGCGCAGTCCTAGGAATAGCAAAGATACTGCGCAGGACCCTCAAGCTCCCAGGCCACTGGTAGAGCACCTGACAGGGAAATTTACATTTTTTTAATGTGTAAAAAAATAAAGTCTTCACAGGGCTTGCTAACCAAGCACCTCAATAAAAATAAAAACCCTGAAGATCTGTCAGTCTGCTGGTGTAAACATTCAGATGTGTTACCACAGTTATCCCAGGAGTGAAGAGTGAATATCCAAACAAATTCACCCCAAGGTCAGACCATGTTCAGCGAAACTACAATACCCAAGAGCTGCATCTCAGACTCTACAGGGCTGTGTTAAAAGGTTAAAGTTAATGGAATTAAAACTACTGCTTCTTTGAGTCTCGTGGTAGCACGGTTTCAGTTTACAAAAGAGCATCTGAACAAACCACAAAGAAATGTTACCTGTAGCCACCAAGGTTGTGGTGGGACGTTAAGAGAGCTGTGCCCACAAACCTGAATGAGCGACGCTGCAAAGAAGAGCGGGCCAAAATGAGTTTATATGATTTCATCACACACACAGAAGAAGTGCACCCGCAATGAAATGAGTACCCTAACAGATATAATAAGCGGTCACAGACTGGAATATTTTAAGACGTACTCTCGGGTCGGTAATAATAAACAGTTTTAGCTCAACACTGCCACCTATTGCTCGCACAGAATAATAGCAGGCCAGATACATTGTTCTATTGATTTATTTCAATCTTTTCGCCTTTATTTTCCATCTTTCACACGCAATGTAGAAAGAATATTTTTGTCTCGATTTATATAAAACTGATCAGGAGATTTTGCACTTAACTATTAAACCTTTGAACTTAAAACAGCTGGACGCAGTCTGCTCGCGGGGCACGGCAAACCACGTGACTTTATCAGGCGGGAAAACAAAGGGCACTTACTTTGCATGTGATAAAATTAAGACTTATGCTGTGAGACAGCACACACAACATATTCAGGTGTAGATTAGTGCCACACTGAGGTAATTTCATTCAGATGTTGTTAGGGAAATGGATCGTTTGGGGCTGCCTGCTTACAGCTAACAATGATTAAATGAAGATGAATACGTTCAGCAGAGAGAAAGGGCTCGGTACATCGCCCAGCACAGCAGAAATGAGGTGTCCCAGTGATTTAGGGCGCAAAGATGGGAACAGATGAGTGGTGGCTCTAACAGGGACCGCAGATTTAAAAGTAAATAATTTTCCAGTACGTGTACGTTACACATGCTATTTTTAAAAAATTATGATTATTTTGCTAGCTATCAAACTCGCTGGAGAAATGACTGAAATGCACTGAGTGTGATGCAGTATGGCAGCGCTATTATGGAATATGCTGTGAACTTAGCTAACATTACTTAGCAGTGATATCAGTTACTTTGCTCAAGTGAAAGCTTTAAACATTAGCCTGATACATAACTAGCTAACTTAAGGCTTTCTGATTAACCCTCTGGGGTCAACGGACCCAGAGTCTCCATTTCAACTTGGGTGAAACGTGCGGACTTCAAACTATACACCAGTGTTTAAATTGTGTTGATAGGCCACCTAAAACCAGTGATTTTTGTTTTTAATAAAACAGTGGTGTTTACTCCGGGAAGAAACTGTTAAAACGGCATTTTCTAAGGAGAGCGCTAGCAAACACGCTTGAGTGAAAAACAACAGTTGTCACTACCCGATCCGTACCGGAAACCCGATCGGTACCCCGCATGCGCGAAAGGTTTCTACTTCCGGTCGTAGTGTTTTACGATAGTTACAGGTCAGAGTATCTGTTAAGATGTTAAGAATAACAAGTATATCTTAAAATGTTTGCAATAATGAAGCATTTCAGTACAATGTAGACAAAAATAAAAAGATAGTTACGGATCAGGACTCCCCGATCCTTACTGCGCATGTGTAAAGTCTGACCGTACAAATCCAAGAGCACCTGGCTGCAGCCACTGTGGAGCTTGCTCCACTACAGGTCACTCCCCCGGATGTGTTACATTCTTCTCTTGGCAATGTTTGCTTTTCCTCTCATAAGTCTATAAATACCAAAATAAGATCTCTCTTTCAGGATGCAATGGTCTCTGTTCCATCAGCCATATTTTATTGGGCCAATTTTGTAACAGATATTGAATGGAAAAAAGTTTGGACTTTACCACAAAGGTTTTTCTTGACAAACAAAATTAAAGAGATTTCTTTTAAGTTGATTCATAAGTTTTACCCTACCAAACAATATTTGTCCAAATTTATGGCTGAAATAAATGTAAATTGTACTTTCTGTCAAGAGCAACCTGAAACAGTTTCTCATCTGTTTTGGTCATGTAAATTTACGTGTAAATTCTGGAAGGATTTCCACAAGTTTATTACTGACTTTGTTCTCCCTAATCTTCAACTGTACTATAAGGATGTTATCTTTGGCTATTATAATTTTAAAGACAAGGACAATGATGCTTTCTTTTTTATAAATTTGGTTTTATTTTTGGCAAAATTTCATATACACAAAAGCAAAGTCCTCGGCAGAAAGCCTGAACTTCTTGTATTAAAAATGCAACTTGCACAATATATAAGGACAATCTCCTCATCAAAAAACACGAAGGCTCTCAAGACTGTTAACATCTGTAACCGATTGAAACTGCTAACTTGATTTTGGCTCTTGCAAACTTTTGTTTATTTATGTTCCCCTTAATTTATTTTATTTTTTGTACTCACTTTTGTCTCACTGTCTTTGTCACTCTTTCTGTTCCTCATTGTACTACCACAATGTTATCTTTTATGTGATCCCTGTTTTACCTGACTGTATGTCTATAATGTGATAAATAAAGTTTAAGAAAAAAAAAAGACCCATCTCTACAAATCGGGTCTACCCGATCCGTACTGCGCATGTGCAGATGTTTTCTTCTTCTTCTGTTCGTTTAATGGCAGTGTACTCCCCAGTGTACGAGGATACCGCCACCTGCTGACCGAGCGAATAAACCCTATTATAAACTGAATTAGCGTCAGTACAAACGTGTGTTAAATTTGATTTAGCGATAGTCGAGTGTGTTTATGCTTGTCTGTGAGGAGAGGATTGTTGGAATAGTGATGATGATGTGCGCTATCACTGTCAATTGTCAGTAAACACTTCATCTGGCTGATGAATCTACACCTGAGATATTACAAAGTCTGCATTATTAACTCTGTAATTAGGCGCCATTCTTCTTATTTTACGGCGCTGTTGCTCAATCTGGGGACGCTCTCTGTTGA
Organism: Diplotaxodon limnothrissa; assembly: GCF_057381915.1. Taxonomy (NCBI): domain Eukaryota; kingdom Metazoa; phylum Chordata; class Actinopteri; order Cichliformes; family Cichlidae; genus Diplotaxodon; species Diplotaxodon limnothrissa. Next base: position 30,116,550 of record NC_140596.1, read on the forward strand.
GGAGAAAAGCATGAATTTCTTTGTATACGGATTATCCATTGTTTAAATGTCCCGGGCAGTCGAAAAGGAGGCAGAGCTGTTGAGAAATGCTAGGAGCTAACTGGGCGCTAACCGCATCATTCAAATATATTGAATGTCACAAAGAGAGGAAGTGACGTAAGATTTGCGCATGCGGGGTACCGATCGGGTTTCCGGTACGGATCGGGTAGTGACAACAGTCATTGGTGAAAAAAGAAAAAAACACTCCTTCCCTATTGGTGGAAAAATGTACCATGTCGACCAATCAAAAAAATGATATGGCAACATGTGGCATTTGGTTGTTTGGGAAGAGAGGGACGTTTTAGGAGTGACCGGCGAGAGAGAGAGAGAGAGGCGGTTTTGATATATGAGAAATTTGTGAGGTTTACCGTGTTTGGAGTCTCAAGTTAGTGTGTTGTCTTGTGTAGTTAGTGTGTAGTGTAGTCATTGTTTTGTTTTGTTTTGTGTGTCAGTTCTACTAGTGAATGTGACAGTTGCTGCAAAAAAGCCACCAAAGGCAGATTGCAGTGTAAACGCTGAGTGACACACCTGCTGTCAGACCTGCAGGTTTATCCCTGTGCTGTTCTCATCTGTGTTAGAGTGGACACAAACTATTTTTTGGAGTTGCATCAATAATTTGTGTGCCTTCTTATTTGATGCAGAACACCTGATTGTTCTGTAAATAGTTTTAAATGGTTATGTAAAAAACGTCTGAGCATTTTTAGGTAAATAGTACCATATAACTTTGTTGTTTGCAAAGCTTGTGCATATTTTTAAAAATGTACAATTTCTATTTGCATTTCAAGTTATGAAAATGATTCGTTAAACATGCCTGTGGTTTTTACAGTCAAAAATATCACTTTCTACTCGTATTTTAAATTTTGTCTGAATTTAGATAAATTGTGCTGATACAGTATGTCAAAATGAGAAAATAACAGATTGGCAAGATAAACAGTTTTTAAAGGTGAAATATAGAGGCCAAATCAAAAGTAGTCAAAAACGGCCAATTATACCCTGGACCCCAGCTTTTTGGAGTATTTGAAATAATGGTAATATGAGTGATCCATATGGTCACAAAGGATAGCCACTTGTTTCTGTGCTACCAAAGTTCCCCGGCTTTCATTCAAAATGTGTTTATCTTCAGCATCTGCACATTAAACTACTTAAAACTCATAAATGTCTTCAAGCTCACACTGAGGCCTGTGGGGCACTATCAGCCGCTCAAACGGTACACACATTTATATGTGTATTTGTATATGAATATTTCATACTTTAAGGCTGCCTGTTTATTTAAGGGAGATGAACAAAATACATTGGAATTGTACATAATAATATCACAGATGATGAATTCAATAGATTTTAAGTAGATGCTTGTGCATTCTTAAAGTCTTATATGTTGAATTGAACTATGTGATCTATTCAAAGCCTCCCAGTCAGTGCTGTTCTCCATGCCTGTCTGACTGTACATGATGTTATTAGCACAAACACTTTAAAGGTGATTTACTTCAACAATAATACAGACAGCAATGTAGTTAGCAATAAAACAGTTTTATTGGGAATTAACTTAAAAAACAAACAAACATCTGTCTCCTATTTTTTGTCACACAGGAAAAAAGCATCAATTTCTGAGGAGAAGACTTATTTATTTCTTTTTTGGGGGGGTAGTTCGTTTTTCTATTTCTTAACAAAAGGCGAACAAAGGTGTTTAAGTTCACCTAGGATGATTTGTTTTAATTTTCACATGGTCTTACTGAGGTGATGCGAATTGAAACATGCATTCTTTTTTGGGGGGGGGGGCATGTGCTGGAAAAGCTTGAAAGGGGACCTTGAAAGTGCCTAAAAGTGCTTGAATTTGACCCTGAAAAAGGCGTATGAACCCTGTATTATTATTTTTTAATCTTTCATCTAGGGCTGCACGATTAATCGTTAGAAAATCGCGATCTCGATTCATACTTATGTGCGATCTCATTTCCAAATGACAACGATTTAAAAAAAAAAAAAAAAAAAAAAAAAGACGATGACGACGATTGTACCGCATTTTGATCCGGGACGTAATCTGCATGAAAACAAGCGCTCACTCTTCCTGCTCAACAAATGACAAGGGCGGAGCCTTATACCACGTGATACAGAAGCTGTGCCGTGTGATGCTAAAATTAGCAGGGAAAAAACAACGGAGAGCACGTCAGGGATGACGAGAAAGTGACAGGAGAAAATCCGTCCCGGTCAACCACCCAAACGTCAATAACCTTATACAGCGCTTCCCTATACCCGTCGAACTCCCGCAGGCACAAAGAAATTACGGAGGCTATCACTTAACACCTGACCAAAGATATGACTCCCATCAACACTGTGCAAAACGAGGGATTTAGGAAAATGATCAACACCCTAGACAAACGCTACACAGTGCCGTCCCGCAACTATTTTTCTATTGTTGCACTACCTGCTCTATACACGCAGTGTCGAGCAACGGTGGAGACGGAATTTCAAGCAGTACAACATTTTGCGGCAACAACAAAACGTGAGACATTTGTTGTTTTTATGTTTATTTATTGTTTTTATGTTCAGTCTCAACTGTTACGAAGTTGATGTGGAGTTAATAAGTGCAATAAATATTTATACTGGAAAAGAGAATCGTGAGAGAATCGTGATCTCAATTCTAAGCCAAAAAATCGTGATTCTCATTTTATGCAAAATCGTGCAGCCCTACTTTCATCCCCTTCACTGTCATGTACTCACTCTCTCCCATCTCTGGCTCCTGCCCGACTTCTTTCCACACGTTCATTGTCTGCCTCTCTCTGTAAAGAAAAGCGCAGACCGTGCTATTATCAGCGCTCAGACGCCTCCAACCTGATTGCACTTCCATGGGTGGCTACGCTACAGCTGTCTCTGGACAGCAGCAGGTACCCAGAACTGCATGCCAGCAGAGATGGGCACCCATTTCTCCAACTGGCTGCTGTTGGCCCTCTGCCTGCTCGTCACCCTGCGTGCAAAGCTAGCCAGCACTCATCCCCCGCTCCCCCGTCAGCTGTGCCACCCTATGCAGGAGAGGAAACTGTCACACTCCCTCAACTGAGTAGACGGTTCATTCAAAAGCACCTGGCCAACACTTATGTTCAGTGAAGAAAAAAACATGCATATAAAATGTTCAGATGCAAGCTAGCTGTGAGAGAATGTTTGGTGTAGAAGGAAACGAGCGAAAAAAGTTTAATTTTGTGCCTCGAAGCAATTTTCTGCTCCTTGGCACTACTTGCTTTTTCTGCCAATATGCTTCAGTTTGTCTCCCGAAGCCAAACTTTGCACTTAAGAGCACAAATATCTGTTTTTCTGTCTCGTGCGGGGAAGTTTCTTTGTTAAACCCTTTGTTATAATTAATAAAAAGTCAATGTTACACAGCGGAAAAGCGCAGGGGAGAGAGTGGGGAAGAAAAGTGGCGGAAAAGGAGGCGGTGAGGGAAACATATTTACTGACATCCATGGGCTGTCACCGCTCTGATTAATGGTGGCTGGAATCCCTGCCTGGTGAAAAGGTGTTGTTGGGGTGTAGAGAAAGCCCGGGCTCTGACCCAGAACTAATAGCATTCGACTTGAACAAGCTGTCCAACCTGAGAGAGTGAGTTTCTGCTGCTGCCAGTGTGCGCTGCAAAGAAGCTGAAATAACAAAAGTCAGAAATGTGGAGGGGGTAGACACTGCATCTAAGTTTACACTGCAGCCTTTGAACTTGGAACAGCTGGCCTCAATGGCGCGTGCCTGGCCTCACTTTGGTCCTAACTTAATACATGAGGAATAGTTCCTCAAGTTTTGAGCAACAAATAAAAATTTGGGATACTTGGGAATTAATCATTAGACACCATCTGAGGCTGAAAGAAAAGGTGGTTTAAATGCAATAACATGTAAACGTGTAAAGCCTGATTCTGAGAACCAGTATACAAGATTAGTTGAGAACTATACTTTTTATTGCACGGCAAAAATACATTAAGTTCACAGTTTCACAGATAGGCTGTATTGAGACATGGTGCTTAAATGTTGATTCACGTTGATTCACATCAAGTCAATTCTTTTATTATTTATTTAGCCCCAAATCACAACAACAATGGCCTTAATGAGCTTTATACACTAAGATAAAGACCATACAATAATACAGAGAAAGTCCCACGCAATCAGAGGACACCTATGAGCAAGCAATTGGTGACTGTGGGAAGGAAAAACTCTCTTTTGAAAGGAAGAAACCTTCAGCAGGACTAGGCTCAGGGAGGGGGAGTCATCAGCCAGAACTGCTTGGGGGTGAGGGGACAGGACAAAAGACATCGTGGAAGAAATGAAAAAAGTGAGTTTTAACTTTTCCAGTTATGTGATTAGACATCCAATTTTGGTTAAGCCACGACTTTGACTTTGGCCACGAGGGCTCTTTTGTATGCTGTTGACATGAAAGTAGAATGTGGGTTGTCTTGCTTAAATAAGCGAGGCTTTATTTAAGCAAGGTTACATCATCTGCATACATGGTTCAGACCTGTGCCATCCATCCTAAATGGATCATACTAATATCTGGGCTTTTTTGTTTGTTTGTTTTGCATTGTCGATTTTTAACTTATATTTTGGATGCGTTTTTCAGCATTACAGTAACTCCCACTACAGAATTGTATCTGATTTTAATGCAGTGCTCCCTGAAGGGTCACAGCGATTCATTAGTCGTGGTTTTTTTGGCCTTGAAATTTCTCTTCTTTTGATTCTTTTAATGCTGTTATGTACCGTATATAATGAAATCCTCTAACTCTCAGCTCTTTCATGTTGAGACATATTATTCTTAATTTGCTAAACAATTTGCCCTCACAATCTTCAGACTGACAAACCCCCTCCCTGTGACAGTCTTTTTGCTTGAGAAGATTCCCTACCAATTGAAATGACGTGAAAGTAGCAGCTGTGTCCTGGTTGAATTCTCTAAATGCTGAGAAATTGTGCTTCATTGCTTCCTTTCTTATGTCCTTAAGATCCTGATGAATGGGTCATCCTTTAAGAAAGAAAAGGAGATAATTAAGTTTGCCAGACTAACAAATACTGTACTTGTATTCTCTTAGTTACAAAGGCTACAATGTATTTTCCTGCAGTTGCAGTCCTGAATTCTCTTTCCTTGACCTCAGCGAGTAACATACAATGTGGAGTGTTTAGGAAAAGACAGAGAATGCAATCATTGTTTGTTTGTTTTGTTTTGTTTTTTTTGGGGGGGGGGGGCTATTTAAATTCAATCTCAGCCTTGCAGGGATATTATTTTACAGTTAGATCGATGTGTTTTGAACAATGACAGCACCACAGAGTATTTTAAGTCAAACAATCTGCATGGGATTTTAGTACCTTCAGCTTTTATTTGAGGATCTTCTGTTCTTTTTCATCCTTAGATTTACTATGTTGAATCACTGCCATGTTTGCATTTCTACTTGTGTGCTGTGTGAAATTGAACTGTTCATGTTGGTCTTGGAGTTTCTTTTGCTGAGAAGCAGGAACAGAAGACTTGAGAACCGAATCAGAGTCTGTGCACGGGCTCTAAGAGCTGCGGAAATGAGAAAAACGGCAGCTGAGCTATTATATAAGGAAAATAAGTGAGCTGGTTACAGTTACAATCAATTTATGTTTGTTTAGTCCTATATTACTATCAAACTGATCCATCACCATTGTTGAAGTCTGATTTGAACGTTAGATTACAGTGTAAGGTAACGCAGTACTATATGAGGCATGACTGTGGCCAGATCTTTGACCCCAAACCCAGAACCAGTGCAGACCGCTCCTGATTTTTTCCACAAAGAAGTATTTCACACAAAGGTAACTTAACAAAGGGCATTAACAGAGCTCTGGGAGAATGCATGGGTCGTGGAGAATTGTCCACAAAGATGAGAAGCGACTGGTCCAGATTGCTTGATTTTACAGAAGCAGATGTCCAGGAGCGGTTTGGGTCCACAGGGTTATGACTGGAGTAGTGAGTATTCAGTGAGGGTCCAGATTATGAGGTTGTGGGAACAGGTGAGCATTCAGCAGCAGGTCCACTTCCACAGCCAACGAGGAGATGGAAGTGGAAGAAGAAGGAATGTTAAATTACATAATACACAAATCCTAAACAGTCAATGTGATATTTTTGTCAATCCCTTTAATTAAAACCAAAATCTGCACTTCGGTTACATGTTGATTGTTTGACCTGTCATTAAACCTGTTGCCTGTTAATCTAACCAGCTGTTGTGAGGTGTCTCACCATGATTAGGGTTTAAGGACTTGATATGGGTTAGTGTCATGAAATTTAAATTGAGCTTATAGTATTTTTTTAAAGATATTTTTGAAATTTTTACAGTAATATGAGGTAATGGGGTTGCATTTACTGTTTTTAGGAAATAGGTGAGTATTTCAGTCAGTACTATTATGTGGGGTATGATGCCACTGCCACCCCTACAGTGTAATGTTTTTGAACAAAGCACTGGGACTGTTCCATTTCTGCATTTTGTCTGAAGGCATTAAGTGAGGATTAGGACTTGGGAAGTGAAAGTAGCCGTAGCTACCTCCCTGTTCTCCTCTTAAAAAATGCCACATAAAAAGGGTCTTCGCTTCAAATAATCTGCAGCATACTTGCCAGGAACATCATCCTGCCGAGGCTGTTTCTTTGCTGAGGGTAACAGCAAGCCCAACAGCTGGGACATAATGAAGCTTTCAGGCACTTGTTCTCCCATCGTGTAGCACCAGCCCCTGTCTGCTTCCACCAGATGTTCCCTGCTTTCCTTCCAAAAGGCTCTGCTGCCAAAATGGGTACGGAAACCAGCTAACTCCACAGTCAGTTCATGATTGTAGGGTGATAGTTGGGTTAATTGCTTGTTTCGTGTCTACTGGGCGATGCCCTGCCACTTTGTTGTCATCTTGTATGTAGCTGGGAAAATTAGTTTGATGGTAACCCGAGCTGCTGTTGTCGGGCTCTTTGGTCCGGAGTCAGCTGGGAGCAGATAAACCCGATGCTATTGACTTACTTTCGGGGGAGCTGCCATTATGAATGACTATTGTCTGAGTTTTGATGGAGGACGTGTCACTGTGTGTCCTAAAAAGCACACAGTCCTCTTTGCCACCAAATCAAATGAAGATGTTAGGGGGACATGGGTGTGACTGAGCACTGATCAGATGCTGCTCACCTCCTCGGAAAACTCGGGAATATCTCTTCACCAACCGCACAGTTGTATGCTCAGGAATCTACCTGCAATGAAAAAGAGGCCTCTGAAACCTTATTAGAGGTTCAAACAAGTTTATATCTGCATGTGTTTGGACATTAGCAAGCTCTATATGCAAACAACCAAATTTCAGGTTGAAGAATTGGTCGAAATGTATGGCTAGTTTCAACTCAATGCCTTCTGAAGTAACAAAAACACAATTCTGTTCCCTTTTGTGCCTGGGTGTGCCGTTCTGCAGTGCATTTCCTGTTAATTGCTTCGTCTGATGTAACCCTTGCCAGTGGAATCATGTTGCAGGCTCACAGAATTAATTGAGACTAGATGTTACATATGTAATTAAATGAACTCGTATCATTTATGCTTCGCTCGGTTCCTGTTAAACCGGTAGCACTCGAACCTCGCTTTTCTTTGGGGCAAATGAAGAAATCTCTATGGGCCATCCTGTCACTGATCAATGCACATTTAGATGTTTAACATCTGGCAAGCCACTGGAAAGTGGCTTCTATGGCAACACTGCGTTGCCATCATCCTCCCATCATTAGCTTTCACCATTGCCCCAGGGTTCATAATGTCGTTAGAGATGCAGAAAAGTGGCGTTACATGGCGTTTCCCAGCTCCTTTTATTGAAGAAGCCTGCTATGCAGCCTGCTTGTCCTATTCCACGGACACCACAGGGAAATAAGACATGACGAGAGCGCACAGACGCGAGGTTTAAAATTTCCTGCATCAAATCTATTTTTTGGGGTGGGGGTGGTGGATTTGGCAAACAAACGGGGTCACACAAGCTCGTGGAAAAAGCTTTTACTGCAATGCTGTAATTTCTGAGGGTGCTTATGGAAAGTGGACTATAAAGGATTTGATGTTGTTGACCCTGTTGGCGCGTGCAAAGATCAGTTCTGTAGATTTTCGGTCCCTCTTTTACACCCAGAGCCTCGGTCCTCTACATTTCCTACTATCTGCCCATCGCTGCACTAGTTTTAATCGAATGTGCAGTCAAAATGATCAGCCACAACGACTGAAATTATGTAGTTGTAATTACAAACAGATGGGAGGCTTTATTTGCACTTAAGGCGGTGGTGTGCATGGGAAATGCAGTGTGAACAAGAATAATTAAGAAGTTAAAGTCCTGTTTTTGTTTTTTTTGTGGGGGTTTTTCCCCAAGTTGTGTTTAAATATCAACACTACGATGTACATTTGTTTTAAATTAACAGTATATTAATGCTTGGCCTGGAGCAGCCCTCACCTTCAAGCCTTTACTGAGAAGATATAGATTTTTATTCTATTTATATATTTATTTTCTGAGACTTCAGTGTGTTTATTTGTTTTGGAGGAAAGCAGTGTGTTAAAGTTGTGGTGCCCCATGCAGGAGATGCTTCCTGATACCTGAGGACTCACTGGGGAGGAGAAAGCAACTCATCAATCGAGTCACATATCACTTTCTGCTTTGTGGCCTCTTTGTGGCGCATATAAAACACTGTCACACAATGGGCACTGCTAACATTTAATATAACGACAAGTTAGACAAATGCATGCTCATTTTGCTCCTTTATGTGGAACTCTCAGGGTTGGCCTTATCTTATGCGGTGTAAAGAACACTGCAAACTCTAGAGGCTGCTAGTGGACTTCAGACTGCATTCAACCTATTAATGAGAGCAATTATCAATTAACTTAAAACGGGCCATTTTTAATCGTTAATTTGGATTATGTGCACACATGTTTTGTGGAGCCATATGGAGCACTTCGTATTTTCTAAACATTCGGATATCTTAATTATGCAGCTTTGTTTCGGAGTGCTTTAGAGTAGCTGCTTCATTGCTCAGACTCCAACTGTTTGCAGTTCACTTGCTGTCTGTGTACAACAGAGGTCACCAGAGGCTGCTCCTGCACGTGAAACCGGCACATCTGCTACGTCTTGAGCTGTGAACCGAAGTTCCCAAAATGTGTCGCAGTTGTGTTTGTTTGTTGTGTAGTGTGTGGGGTTTTTTCCCCCTTCAGCTACCATTCTGATTCAGCAAACCTGCAAGCGCAAGACTGCTTTATTTACGATGCTTGATTTTTATGTATGACAGTTTTGCTGAGAAGAAGAAGAAGAAGAGGAAGAAGGGAAAATGTTCCTCCTCCCCGTCACCCCCGTGTTTCCCCCTATTGATTTTGGAGCTTGGTTGATGTGACTCCGCGCCAGAAGTGTCACTTAGATGAATCACTGTTAGCCCAAGCTGGCACAGCTCAGCACTGGTGACAGAAGGAAGAATTCCACGTGGATCAAATAAATACAGATGTGAAGTAATTAGATGTATTCCCAAGAAGACCATCGCGGGGATGTTAAAGATGGTAGGGATCAGCATTCCCACCATGGTAGCTTTTATCAGTTTAAACAGGAGCAGGAACTAATTGGGTCACAGCCCAGGAGCTGACTTTTATGTTGGAGGGTTGAGCAATAGAGGTGGGCGGATCCATCCTATTATCGATACTAATGCTGCTATTGGTACTGAATCGATAATAATAACGCGATAGGATCAATACTGTTTTTATCCTCTAATTTCAATCTTTAGCCCAATGAACTGTGTTAAAATAATTATTGAAAATGACAAAATATACCCCGAGATCATAATTTAGAGTAGCACAGCACTGGTTAGCAACGAACGGGCTTTCAAATTTGTCATATTAAGCAAACATTATGTTAACAAATCAAAAAGTTTGTTATGGAAAAAGTATAAAAGCATAACTACAGCTCACGAATTAGTATTGTATTGTATTGCTAAACCTGGCTTTATATTGAGTTTTTTTCACTGATGGCTACATTTAACCTTGATTCAAATAATATGAGACAGACTCTTATATTTAATTTTTTTTTTTTTTAACAGAGTCATCCTGCAGGGCCTGACAGAAAGGAACAAAACACATTAAAACGCGTCAAACTCTAGGAAATGTCATTGCAAAGAGAAAGATATGGACCTGTACCCAGCCTACGTATGGCATTTCTATAAAGTCAAACAAAGGCCGTAATCAATTAGATTCCAAGAATGAAGCAAAGTACAGTATCCTGATGGCCCTGAACAGATTGGATTTAGAGGAAAAATGCTATTGCTTTGGTGCGCTGTAATATTGTGAACGGGGCACCGCATCTGGGGTCGGGTGGGGGCCCTCCACCAATTTATGTAAAACACACTTTGATCTTCAACCTAAAAACACATTTGAGAAAATCGCTGCTTTTAGTGCAGCATCTCATAACAAAGGCGGTGTACATTTGCCACATAATACTGCCATTACAATTAATGCCACATCCCTGTGAAATTGAACCCCACTTTTTTTTTCTTTTTTTATTCCTCCTCTCGCAATTATAGGCCCCTTCAGGAGGGGACGTATTTATGTCCGGCAGTTAGCAATGCATTGATTTAATACGTTTCTAATCAGGACATGCAGCTCCGGGGCCTAAAATGTTAATTTTTCCTGCTGCTTACAAAGTAGCCTTTGATTTTCTGTCATGCCAGTAATTACAGCATTTTGCCACTAGACAGGGGGAGAGCTTTGTCTCGTCTAATTATGAGGTAATCATTGCTGTAGTGCCAGCATGTTGTTCTCACCTTTTTTTTTTTTTTGTTAATACTATTTTGATTTTATTTTTACAGCTTCCAGCTATTACCTTCCCTTCACTGTGACACAGTTAAGACTGTGTGTGTGTGTGTGTGTGAGTGAGAGAGTGTATATCTGGAGTGTAGTAGCCTAGTGACTGTAATTGTTGTGGTATGGGTGCTGTTAATTACTGGAGTAAACGGTTGAATCACGGCCAGGGCCCTTTGTGGCTGCAGAGTGGCGGGCAGCAGAGGAGAGAGACAGAGGGCTGGAAAATTGTTTTTACCATCTGGGGACCGAGGGATAGAGAAGGGGAAGCAGAAAGGAGGAAAGTGGGAACAGCAGCAGACAGAAAGGCCCAATTGGTGGCCAGAGCCTAAGGGTCTGGGGGTCCATATGGAAGGCAACACTTTGCCTTGCACTTTATTGCACACCTTGCTGTTTTAATCAATGGCAAGCCTGTTCACAGAGCCTAAAGCTGCAGTGGTTGTTTCTCATTGTCATAGCACTGCTTCCACTTTTCCTGCTCCACTACGCCCCAGCACGCCTTACCAAATCTCCGAGGAGCTGTGCGGCAGCACTTTCCAGGTCTCTCTCTCTCTCCAGAAGTGAGAAATGTTTGCACTTTGTGTGAGGTTAAAGCTCCTCTTTGGTAATGATGATTTGATACGCTTTAGGCTCCTGCCTGTGCAGCTCTAATTTCCCAGCAAAGCGGGATAAGAACGGAGACGCCCGCTGCGCTTGGAGTCGTTTCTTAAAATGGACGACACCATTCCATCTGAATTCCATTTGAGTGCTGAACATAATGGGATTAGGCTACAAAAGGCGGCGAGACAGTGGGATATGTGCTAATAACGCCATAAAAGTGCCAGTCAGCAGTGGGCTGGCTCCCTTGAAACCCCACACTGGTTGGAGGCAGTTTAAGCACGTGGTGAGAGATAAAGGCCTGCGTGGGGGGTTGAGTGTTTTATTTTATTACAGAACTCTTGCAGGAACATCAATATTGTATTAAATTAGTTCACTTTTGTGAAAAAAAAAACAAAACCCCAGCACACACAGAAAACAGGTGAAAGGTGTTTCTCTAAAGTAGACCCAGTGTGTTACCAGGAGCATCTGATATTGTATAATTACTGTAAAGGACATTCAAATGCAGATTCCCTCTGTTTGAGCTGAGCAACTCCACACTTCAGCATATATCCCTGCATAATACTGGAGTCTAGAAAACCTCAGCTGGTCAGTAAACTGGTCGGGTTAGATTTCTTTTTTTCAAATATAATGTCGCGTTACTGTAATATAATCACTTAAATCAGGTAATGAGTAAAGTAACAGATTACTATTAAAAAGAGAAATTAGATAACTGACAGGACTTAGTGCTGCTGAATCTTTGATTTGATTTTATTTTTTGCTGTGTTTTACTTGCATCTATTTGTGAGTGTAAACAAAAAAAATGTTATTTTATTTTATATGCTGGAATATGCAGAAAATAGGTTTAAATGTTAAACAATTTCTTCAATCAAAGACTGTTGCACATAATTTAATTTTTGCTTGATGTAATGTGCATACAGTTAAAAGATTAAAACTAATAAAACAAGTTTTTAAAAAGAGACTTTTTCATTTGATTATTTGATTTTATATGATGGATTATGCAGAAAAAATACAATATTGATTTGTAACTATTCAGCTTGTGTATCATGTTGTTAAAAAGTAACTAAGTAATAAAGTAACTAATTACTTTTGAAAATAAGTAATCAGTAAAGTAACTGGAGAAGTAATCATTAATTAGTAACTAATTACTGTTTTCAAGTAACTTGACCAACACTGGTTGTCAGTTTATTTTGTTTTAACGTTGTAAACTCATGAAAGGGAATCACACTAATGACTCCAAACTTTTGAAAATGGCAGCAAAAACATGTAGAGCCTGGATCCTGTTCAGCTGTCAACACGTTTCCTCTGCAGCAACAAAAGAGACTGCAACAAGGGGAGGTGTTTGTGGCAAAAACACCTATTCAACTTTCCAAAACTGCGTTGGTGGGAGATGCATTAACAACATTTTAGCTTAAAACTGATTCCATTGGTGTGGGTAACTGAGACCCTGTTTACATGTAGATGATGAGGTCACAAGTTGAAAGTTAAGTTAAGAAACTGGCAGCCTTTTACTTTAAGACAGGGATGCCAAACACATGGCCTGGGGGCCAGAATCGGCCCGGCAAAGACTCCAATCCAACCCAGTGCACCACTTTGGAAAATGTGAAGGAGGGCAAGGAGGACTTTTGACTTTTAACTCTAACTCTACTCTTTTCTGTTAAATGTAAATGTCTTCATGCGGACAGAAAAGGAGAGTTTCACTGTTCTGGCTCACCTCAGAGCGGTGTGCTGTATGTGGCCCATGATGTTAAATGAGTTTGATATCCCAGCTTTAAGTCTTTAAGGATTTACCCCCATATAATTTCAATAATAGGATAAACTAACAGAGTTTACGTAGAGGTAAAAAAAACAACAACATTTTTTGTAACCAGGCTGTAAACATGCTTGCAATATTAACATGAGAGTGTGAGGAGACCGACTGTGTTTTGAGAGCTCGAATCGCGCTGGATCTTTCACTCTTGATCATATTACCTGGGAGGCATCTTAAAATTAAACATCAGAGATAGAAGTTTTATTGAGGCTTAGCTTTTAAAAATGTTTGAAATAACCTACATTTTATCTACCCTGTGGAGAGACTGCCTTTTTTGCGCACAACAAACCAAATCATCCCTAAGAATGCTGACTGGCGTGTGCCGACACAGCTGCATGATATCATCCAGATGTCTGCATTGTGCAATTAACAGCATGTTCAATGGAAACAGTCCCGCATTATGTTTTCCCTACAGAAGTCAGACTGCAACAGGCTGCACTGACACCATTGCTGCTGTTTGGCTCTTTCTATTACACCCTCTGTCGTTACTTGGATTTGTGATTAAATTTAGCAAAGTGCTGCCGATAGCCGAATTGTCCAGCCACTCTCAATTACTGTCTGGGGAAGGTACCTGAGAAAGCTTAACACAGCAATTAACAACTTAATTAAGTGCCACAGCCATTGTGGCATTTCTGGAGCCATGCAACAAGGGGCATATTGATTGCAGGGGATTGCCAGTTGGTCCCCAATTGATCGCCCAATCGATTGGCTTGGATAGGCACTCCTCAGTGACTCAGGGAAAGGAGTTGGTGTGTGTTGTGTGTTTTGTCTCAGAGGAAGTAGCCGTCATGCCACTGCATGACACACTGATAATGACCTGCCAGACTGGCTGCGTGGCCCCTACCGATCCCCCTGAGTGCAACACATGTGTCTGGTGTCAATCATTCACTCGCTCACTCACTGTCTCTCTCGCTCTTTCACATAAACACACACAAACCGAGGCCTCGGGTCTCTGCCTGAATCCTAAGTAACATCTGCAGTCTATTCATTCTAAATACACCTGACAGGGATGCAGTGACACAAGCGCAGGCATAGCAGAATGGATTGAAAACACTAGATACAGGTATGATACCTGAAATCACAGATACATGTTACTATTAATTTCTATTGGGATGTTCAGATTATGATTAAAATTAGGTCAGAATATCAGAGGCTTTTCAGTAAAAAAAAAAAAGATCCAATGGATTCTGTTGGAAGAGTAAAAACAAGCAAAAAATGACTGAACAAGGATGCACCAGCCAGCCTGCACACATTCACACAGATCCAGTGCTCCCCGGGGAGCAGTTGGGATGCAGGATGGGGGCTGGATGTTAGTGAGGGGTGAGGGGGAGGGTGAAGTGGTGGTAAGATGTCAAATAAAATGTCATCTCTTATTGTGTCAATGAAGTAATTCCCTTTTAAAGGCTTGACCCTTCGACCCTGGAGGAGCTCGGCCAATTGCCCAGTGCAGCCATGAGGTGATAACAAATGACTCAAGCGAAGGGGGATGGAGGGGGGTGCACGGTGCGCAATGCTGGACTCACCCCGGGCCGGTCTCGCCAAAGAGAGGATGTGTCCGAATCAATTACAAACCACTTACTCTTTCAGAATCACTCATCCTACAATTTGGTTAATCTACAGAATGTAAAATGCCTTTTTATTATTATTATTATTTTTAAATGATTATTGAACCATTTTATTTTCTTGGGTAACTCTTGGGTAAGGTCCTACTAATTAGCAAGCACCCTTTCAGTTGAACCTCATAACACTCTGTGCATTAGTAGTTTCTCATTTTGCCACTGGGGGGCAGTATTATATGGATGAACTTGAAGGCTGCAACCATTGAAAAACTCTAATTCCTGCTTTGGGACTATGCAGCCATGCTCTGTGGATGGTCGTACAACACGCGCTGTAATGTTACTCGATTTTGAGTGAAAAAAGTGTGTGTGTGTGTGTGTGTGTGTGTGTGTGTGTGTGTGTGTATTTGTGCATGTCAGAGTGGTTGACAGGCTCAGCTCTGCCCGTACCCGCTGCGGTTCCGAGGTGCTCAACTTATGACCTGTAATTACATTGCTACTTTGCTCTCAAATCTCAATAGAGCAGGTTGGTCTCAGACACTTCAATTACCAGTCCTCAATACCTTGCTCTCACATTCCCAGCAAAATCATAATGATAATCCAGGGAATGGACTGATCCAAAGTTTATTGCACATAACATGGAGAGAAAGAGACAAAAGATATGTTGCAATTAAACAGCAAAGAAAAAAAAGGATATAGGTGTTATTCTTATTGTACGGTTTTCCTAGTTATTGTTAAGCATGATTTTCAGGGGGGGAAAAAGACCTGTAACCCGTCTTCACAGATTTGTAAATTCTAGTATCCATTTAAACAGGAAGACTTTTCAATACTTAAAGAAGCGCTTGTGAAAACAGCACGGCAAGGCCAACAACAATACCCCCCACATGTCCCACAGATTCTTTGGAAGCGGTCTGCATCAATTTGCATTCAAACTTGTTGTAAAATAGAGAAGAGCAAAAGATCTATCTATTGGGGCACATTTGAAGGTTGGGTCCAGGTCGCATATGTTTGCCCTTGCATAGTTCTGGCACATTGTGGTGTAACGGAGCCTCAGCTGCAGGATTGCAATTTTTAATGAAAAAGTGGGGGCCCCCCACATCCAGGTAAGACCCCTGGAGGTTGTATTTCCAGGGCTTTGTTGTAACCCACAATGAGGCTGTGTGGACGAGCGCACGCATGTACACACACAGACACACGCGTTCGCGCTCACGCACGCAGATTTAACCCAACAATGATGATGGCTACAGCAGTGGCTGATAAACACTCATGTATTTCCCTGAAAAAAAGCACATTTTGGATGTATCCTTGATCATCTGAAAGACTCTATCAGACATTAAATATTAAATGTCTCCAAACTTTCATTAAGTATATGAGGAAACAGCTGAGGTTATTAAATGCCCACCAAATACAACTTTAGAAATGAAAGAATCGCTGTATTTTTTATTTTTTGGTGAAAACATGAAACAGGCAGTCAGATATTTTAAGGTTCTTTGTGGGCATTCTTTGCAGATCAAGGACAGTCTTATTGCTATTACCTATAAAATATTTAAATATTTTCTCAGTGGCATAATTATAGTCATTTTTTGTACTCATTTAGGCTTAGTTCAAACATCTTCAGTGGATTTCATCTGTTATGGTGAATGGTACAAAATGAATCTGTGTTACTGAGCACTGATTTAAGCTTACAGATAGACGTACTTTACCGTATGTATGCGATCACATGTATCCAAGACGCATCTCTGAGTTTCACCTGCAATAGAAAAAAAAAATGCAAGGAAGCTCATCAGTCAATGAGCCATTGAAAGTGTTTGCTCAGCTGTTCAACTGGACGGCTGATCCTAACGGCCTGAAATAGTCTGCCTGGAAAAAAAAAGTGCAAATTACTGGCAAGCATAGCAGTGGTATAATCTGTCTTGCGTCTTATAAGAAACTGAGCTCAAATCTGTGCTCTTGTTTCCAGCCAGCTGTTTATTACCATGCGGGACTTACACACACACACAGAAACACACAGAAACAAACACAGATCTTATCTCAGCAGAAAGATTATATTCCTATCATGAGCCAACTCCCCCCCAAACAAACAAACACAAATCTGCTGTTAGCAGTAGTACCACAGGGCGTACTGTACCTGGTGTTATACCTATCAAACTATAAATATGATTAAAAAAACATTGCAAATCAGTTTACAGTAAGGACAGCAGGCAGCAAGCTAACAGTCATCAGAGACCTATTACAAAATGTACTAGCAGGATATAGTTTAAAAAAAAAAGATGTAAGTGATAAATAATTAAGAGTGTGAATGCTATCCTCTTTTGTTCACTTCATTTCATTTCAATGCAGTTTTACTCACACAATGCCAAATCACAACAACAATCACCCAAAGCACTTTACATTGTAAGATAAAGACTACTATAATAGAGAGAAACCCCCAACAATCAAACAACCCCGTATGAGCAAGTTTAGTGACAGTGGAAAGAAAAAACGTCCTTTTAACAGGAAGAAACCTCTGACAGAACCAGGCTCAGGGACGAGAAGCTCTCTAGTTATTGAGGACCTTTTACATGAGGAGAAAGATCTTTCTAGTCCCTGTCAGGACTCTTGCTGCAGCATTTTGGATCAATTGAATGTTTTTCAGGGAGTTTTTTGGACATCCTGATACTAAGGAATTACAGTAATCCAGAAGCAATAAATGCATAACTAGTATATGTACGATTGTGCAAGACAGCAATCGTACATATTTATTTTTACACATGAATCTCCCCTTTGCACATCGGAAGCCACGATGGGCCAGAAAACACACAGAAATGTTTTTAAGGATGGTAACACTGAACACTTTCACTCACAATAACAGAGCAGACGTCCCTCTTTATGTGGGACAGCACAGCATTTGTATTGCTTGTCCCTTCCGTCCCACTTCTAGAGACTATGTCCCACATTTTTGCCGGCTCTCAAGGACGTGCACTTTTCTAAAGTCTGGATTGCATCAAATGCATGCAAAGGGACGGCTTTTTATTAGCCTGTGTAATGCTATGACCATTTGTGAAATTTAAGAGTTACCAAAGAATCACAAGCTTTGCAGATTTTGGCAAATATGATGAAAATTACCACAAAGAAAATAACTCAGCAGTATATGTGCATAGTAATAATGTTTTTCTCTTTTTTTGCTAGTTATTTTTATTTGTTATTTTTCAGTTTTGCACAGGAAAAGAATGTGTGACACACAGTGCATGTGTGCCACAACTATAACCTGATATTTATGGTCATAGTTATTGCGTAGAATTAGTAGAACAATAGAATTCATAAAATAATCAGATATGGTTCATAAAAGTTGTACTAACATCTGGATGAAACACAAAGACTGTCAATAAAAACGATAGTGAAATGAGAAAATATGAAGACTAATAAAACCATGAGAACAAACTTCAGCTTCATTGTATTCTTATTGTATTTACTTAGCAAAAGAATTATGAAGCTACATTCAGATATAACATATTTAACCACCTGTAGCACAGTTAATGCATGCTACTTTGTCCCCAGTCAAATAATGTTAAAGATGTTTATTAATTTTTATGTTACAGGCAGTAATGCATTAGTCACCTGGCAGGAAGGGCCAGCACACACACCAATGTCACTACAGCTTTCCACTGATTCACCACAGTATTGGGTTTGTCATCTGCTGTGAACGACTAGTATTAAGTGAGTGACAATGGCCCACTTGACATGTTGTCAGTGCACATACTGTTAGCACAATAACATGTTAATATGAATTTGATTTGATTCTACCAAGAAATGTTTTCCAATCGTGGCAGGTCATAAGTCAGGTTAGAGACTATTTTTGAAAATTAAATTAATTACTGAGCTTTCAATTGCTCATACACAGACAGTAAAGGCACTTAGAGATATTATTCAGTGTGAGCACAAAACCAAACCAATGAATTTATCATTTTCATCGTAGCATTTATTTCCTTTGTTACTTTCATTGCTTAGTTCAATGCGTCGGTCTTTATATGACACATGCTCGCTCGCCGTGATGAGTTCTTTCACACAACAAAGGTCAGAGGCATCACTTACAGAAAGAGAAGGACCCCCACAAACACTCAGTTGCTCCTCTATCAATTATTGAGCCGCAGTTGTCAGTTGAAAAGCCAGCCAGACTTTCCGTTGATCTGTTTGATGAATATTTCAGCTGACAAACCGGCCACCTGACACTCCTCACCAGAGCAATGTGTGGTTAGAGAGAGGTCACGCGTTCTGGCCACAGTCATGCACATGTGCATGCACATGTATATACAGTTACAGTGTAGCTGTTGTTGCTATTCTATTGTGAATGCTTTTAGTTACTGTTTGTTTACATTACTTTCCCCCCAGAACTCTCTGTGGTGGTATCTGTGTTGACTACAAACAAACAAAAATAACATGTTTCCTTAATATATATGTGGACACTACACGTTGGAGGAAAATGCTACTATAGCCTGAACGATATAGGATTTTTCGGCCCGATACCAACATTTGCAAATATTTATTTACTTTTTCACACTCCCCTCGACTCTGCTTGAATCAGCTAGTTATTTTTTAGCATTCCCAAAAGGAAAGTTTCAATGTACAATGTACTCCGGTGGACTAACTATGCAAAGTAAACTTTATGCAATGTCGACACTTAACATGATGAAGGGTGTCATCTAGACTGGCAAACAGCTAATATTGGCCAATATTATCATCATTATCAGACGATATCCATCCATCCTCAAGTTCCTCTCTCAGCCCTTGGTATTTTTCCAGCTTTTCTTGTTTTTTCTTGTTAATTTTGCTATCACTTGGTATATCTGCATCTGATATGGCCGTCTGCCTCTGCTTGTCTACCACTACCACGTCAGGTTGTTCTTCCAGGCCATACTTGGCACAAATGTTCCGATGCCGGCCACTTGGTTATGGCATTCCATGTATGCCCTTCCTGCTAGCATCTTGCACCCTGCTGTTATATAGTGGATTGACTCAGGGGCATCTTTACACAGCCTGCCAGGTGTGATAGACCCCAGCCTCTATGGATCTTGTGCTGAGAGCTTGTTCTGCCATGATTTGTTCCTCTGTGTTGTCTTTCAGTCCAGCTTTGTCCAGCCACTGGTAGGACTTCTGGATGTCAGCCACGTCTTCTGTCTGCTGATCACACTGTACACACTGTGCAGGAGCCTGTCCTTCCATGATGCTTCTTCTCTTGCTCCTCTTCTACTGGCTCTGACACTCACTAGTCCCCGGCCACCTTTCTGCTTAGGGTACGGTCTCAGGGTGCTGGATTTTCGGTGAAACCCTCCATGCATGGTAAGGAGCTTCCTTGTCTTGACATTAGTGGCTTCTATCTCTTCCTTTGGTCAGCTTCTTATCCCATCGGGGTATCTGTGTTGATTGATCAGGTCTTGTTGTTTCCATTCTGCTGATTTCTCAGGACTTGCCTTAATCTCTGCAGGTACTTGGTAGTTGCAGCTTTCCTAGCGGCCTCCTCGTAATTCCCAGATATTCGTAGCTGTCCTCAGTGTCCCCTCTGACTACCTTCCCTCTTTTTGTTACTTTCCGATCACACTTCTCCAGTTCAAACGGCATTCCCATCCATATGGACTTTTATTTTAGACTTCACCAACCACTGCTTTATTATTCAATGCAGAACACAGATATCTCTTTGCTTGAAGGAAGATACTGATCATTGTAAATAAAATAACATTATAGGTAATCCATGCTGATATTTTATTTTGAGGTTTACTGAAGAACAGAGTAAAATAGTGATGGGTTTCCTGGTGAGTTTGCACAGGGAACACTCAGGATATTTTCATCTAAAATTTTGGGACAATCAAATTCCTAGGATGAAACTGCCAGCTCACTACAAGAATGTTACATGAAAGGGAAACGATTCACCACTTTGAGCATTTTTAATTAAAAAAAGAAAAGTCATATTTTGCATTCAATATAATGATTTGACCACAGCATGAAAGAAAAGCCAAGAGAGCTTGGATGAACTAGTGATGTGTTATTTATGTGGGGCTCAGCTCAGATGCTACCTCACTAAAGGAGACATACCCCATAAATTTTTCTGTGGCCACTATGAGCAGGTCAGGAAGGCACCAATATTTCCTCTTTATTAGAAACAACAGAAACAACATACAGCCATAAAAGGGGCCCTCTGAGGTGAATCTGAAAGACTGGAAATGGCAAGAAAAGTATGCAGTTCGAGGAGCTGAAAGGTAGTCACACAACCCATTTCTCTCCAGTCAGTTCATACGCATCTTGGTGCATTTCCTCATAACTCTTCCACCAGTGACTCACAAAGTCCTCGTGCTTCATCACAGGTCAACTTGGAGATGAACTTTAAAGGAAGAGGTAACAAATGATCACAGCCTCTCGGGCAATTCATATCTGCTGAAGTGCCATAACCGTCTACGTATCCTGACCTCAATTTGGAGGCTGCGTGTTGTGAAGGCCCATCTGAGTGAGATGGTATCGATCTGAGCGGGGGCTCTGGCAGCATCAATAAACAACAGGCTTCAGGCTTCAAGGCTGAGGAGACACATCTCTATTTCAGCTGGAGGGTTTGCATCTGGATACCTGAGTTGGGACGTGGCCCTGGAACAGATGGTGGGACATGTTTTTCTTGCTGAGCTCACAGCTCACATTTGTGAGACCAAGCCAGTGATATTTAGCCCACCCTGCTGGATCTATGAAGGTAAATAAGGCCCCAAACTACAAGCTCACATTTTTTACTCTAAATAATTACGAATTAAGTTTAAGGGGCACATTAGATATAGAAAGATACCAAGTAGCAGCCAATATAGCAGAGAACGATCAATGCTTAACGGGTAGACAAATAGCATTTCAAGATCTTCTATATCAGCATTACAGCGAGAGACGATGGTGCTGACTTTGGCTCGTTAATCAATAAACACAACGAGCCGCCCAATATGTTTGACACGGACTAATGAAATAATAATCATCAAGAGAAAAAGAGGATGTGAACAAAGGCTGCATTTCTTAATAAACAGAAGAAAACAAAACTAAAGTGAAAGGAATTTGGCGGTCCTGCCAGGCAGTTTTGTTGCTGTCTTGTTTACTTGCTTTTCCCTCTTTGCTGAGAAAGTTAAATAAGTGTGCTTCATATATTTAGAGTCAAACTGAGCTCTCTTTGCGCTAAGCAGCTTGTCAATAGCAAGAAAAGAGGCATGGAGCGAAAGAGGAGGCCTGATAAAACGGCTTTTAATTACCAGACAGTGAATGTTGGCCTTCCTCGTCCACTTTCCCCTCCCAGCTAAGCCAGGAGTTTGATTTCTGATAATGCGGATTGCTGACTGGGCTTCATCCTAGTTGTCCCTAAAGCAGAAGGATCTAACGTCACGTCCTGGGAGAGCACGTCTGACAAAGTGCCATATAGATCCTCTGCTTTTCATCAGAAGTCAGTGCTGGTCGAGGCATTAATCCGAGTGCTTGATGGCCTTGCTTGTGTTTCCCCTTTTGTATCCAGTTGCAATTAGGCGGAGTAATAATTTCAAGCATTGCATGGAAATCAGTGGGTCTTTAACCTAATTGTTGGTACAGGTGTAAGATCAGGAAGGATCAATGCAATGAACTCGTAACATCCCTCTGGGAGTGTTTTTTAAAGGTTCAAGTACAGACAATTAAATAAATATATGGTAGATTCAGTGTTTTACATTTCCTTTTCTTTTTAAGTGAGATGGTAATCACTGATAGAGGAGTTCATCCTCAGGCCAATATGGGATGGAGACATTTTTTGTAAGAGCCAATGAAACCCAGCCTAGTGCAATGGCCGGCACAGCACACACACCACCACTGAAATTGTTTTCAACTGGCACATGTATTGTATAGCCAAATTTGAGCCATGGGGAGACAGAGCAGGCTTTAACAACTTCTTATCATTACACAGAACCCAGGTGAACAGACTTAGGTATCAGGTCTGTGGGTAGAGCAATGTAAATGAACAGGATAGAGACTTCACTTTACTCAGGGATCAATGTCTTTTTTCCATGAACTGCAATCAGAGCTGTTTATAGAGTGGACAGAGCAGCTGTTCACTCACAGGGCCGCGATCAACACAGGTTTTAAGAGCCCTTTTGTTTTACACTCAATTATATGCTAATGGCGAGCGCAGAGTGGAAACCTTTAAATACTAATGCTGTTTTAATGTCAAGTGAAAGAGGGGGAAAAAAAAACACTTTTTAAAAAACTGTGGTGGTTTTCATCTCAACAGCAGTACATTTCCGTGTAAGTGAGGGCCATTTACGAAACATTTACAATTGTGATCTAAGGTCATGTTTTTAAAGGAATATTTATCCATAATACCTCAGAAATCTATTGTATTCTCAGTATTGTACTCAACTTATCAACCTTGATCTCAGGTCAGTGTTATCTACAGCAAAAGCGGTAATAATTCCTTTTCAGTGCAGAAACAAAAACTTTTTAAACCGTATGTATATTTCATTTTATAACATAGGAAAAAAAAAACCCCAAAATAAGATCCATAAGAATAGCAGCGTTCTCTCAAACTTCGCCTTTTAGAATTTGACAGATTGATATAGATAGTGCAAGTCTTTTATTTTGAAAAGGCAACGAGCGGATGTTGATTCGGAAGCGCTGTTGTAGCAGTTTCCTCAAAACTAGCTATACAGCTAAACACCTACGTTAGTACAGTGTAAACTTTGTCTCGTGGAGCAGTGGTGTACACGTTCACACTTCGGGATAAGCCTTTCATACGGTTATGACTTGACTGTGGTGTCGGCGGCGACCGACCTCAAAACCTTTTTGTTTTTTAAAAAGGCTCCGCATCACTTAAATCAAGAATCCGGACTGAGCAGGATGCTAGCATGTATCGTTAGCAAACTGCTGCAGGGAATTAGCTGGTTAGCTTCCACATCCAGTCAACTATTATGAGGCTGAAGCTTCCCTCTTATTGCTCTCACTTAGGTTAAATACTGACAGCGCAATGAACACCGAGGCGATAGTGATCCGAATAAAAACGCCGACAGGAGACATGGACTCGTCCGTGGACTGTCCGTCTCTTCTGAACTTCAATGACTTGCTCGTGAGTCTGCCTCATGCCAACTATCACTTTTCACTCACAGACACACTGCACAAGTCAAAAACACACGGACTGTTTCTGACTCAGCGTGTCGTAACCCTGCCTCATTAATATCTGTCAGTCTAATAACCATCCTTAGCTGTCTGGTCCTAATTCACCCTGTCAAACATTACAGGTCGCAATCAGAGATGTCATGCCTGAAGCCACTGTCACGGCCTTTGAATGTAAGTACCTGCTTTAGAGTTGGACTGCTGTAATGCTGCAAGAGGAAGCTTTGAATGACTGTGTTTACACACCAAAACAATAGCCCTGTAATGTAGGGACTTGTAATCAGTTATCAGATTGGTCTGAAGGAGAGGAGATCTCATGCAGCTGTGTGAGAGTAAGAACCGATCCCTGCTGTCATGGGCTAGACTCTAGCCCTCTTGAACGGGCTTCATCTATCTGAGAGAGTAAAAAGCTTCACACATTTTCATTGTGTTAGCTTCTCTCTTCTCTGTTCCCTTTTTTTACTACTCGTGTTAACCTCTAGCATGCGTTTTATCCAGACATGCCATAGCTACTGTACTAACTGATTGATTGACAGGAACAGTTGAAGTTTCTCTCATTCAATCAAATTAAGATTTAGCCTCTTGGTATAGGCACCATTCAAGCCTGTTTACGGGTAGAGTGCAAAGAGTTTGATTGACATACAAACATAAATACTGCTTACTGAGTGCTTTTATACATTATATTTTATTGTATGATTTTGATTGTATGTTTTGGCTCCCCAAATTTTGCTATTGCATTAATACTTAATATGGAATGATATGCTTTTTTGTTTGCATGCCTTGATTCTATTAAATGTTTATTATACGTAAAAGTGTTGTTTTACAGTGTCTTCTGTTTATATTTATTATACCACACTTGTTACTGCAAAAAAAATCTGTTTTGAATTTTCTCTGTGATTTCCCCCCTTCCCCATTATTAGTATTTTATTTTTTACAGTTGTACTGTTTTTGTTTTT
Organism: Diplotaxodon limnothrissa; assembly: GCF_057381915.1. Lineage (NCBI taxonomy): Eukaryota > Metazoa > Chordata > Actinopteri > Cichliformes > Cichlidae > Diplotaxodon > Diplotaxodon limnothrissa. The sequence continues at coordinate 30,141,421 of NC_140596.1, forward strand.
GTGTTGTTGTGTTGTTGTTTTTTGTTTTTTTTAGACGAAGATGAGGTGGGAGACAGAATCACAGTAAGAAGTGATGAAGAACTCAAAGCCATGTTGTCATATGTGAGTACATAAATGTTGCATGCAGTACTTTGACCAAGTCAGGCATAATATCCACAAATTAGAATACTGTGCGAAAGTCTTGAGCGACCCTTGCTTCCTCTTTATATTTTGTTTCCAACAAGCTGGACTTTGTAAGTCTTTAAAGTGCTCTTGAGCATAATTCTCTAGGCTATCTGAAGGTCAGGATATTGGCTGATTTTTTATTTTTTTTAACTAGTTTTCAGTTCAGTCTTCCTACCTGACCATTTTAAGAGGACTGATGTTTGTTGTTTTGAGCTATTAGTCAAAAATCACATATCTCAGCAAGGTGTGTCAAGAAATCTGAAGAAACTAAACAAGTGGAGAACAAAAGAAGATGTGGTAGGCCTAAAAGTATTATTTACAGTAGATGAAAAGTACCTGAAAGTCCACAGAAAGTCATTAAGGCATGGGAAAGCGAGGGTCAGATTAACATGAAGAAAGGTAAAGCAAAAAAGAGACAGAGAATTTTTTTTAAAAGGGTGGGAAAAAAGACACAAAGGACAATAGGTCACCAACTGCTGCATCTGTAACAAAACGCATTCAGCAAATAAAAAGCACCTGATAGAGGATAGATACGCAAACGTACAGTCTTTCTGTGTGTATGAGTAATAACACTCATACACACAGAGTGTGATTGTGTGGTTTTCATGAAAGTTACTTGATTATGAGTTTGATAAACAACAACAACAGCCACTGGTAGCCAGAGGTGACAACCTAAATTACACAAGAAATGGACTGAAAATATGTGGCAACAGGTCTTATGGAGTGATGAAGCTAAATTTGTTTAAAGTTTGTTGAGTTTAGGTTAAAGGTAGAACAGTGAGTGTCTACAGCTATCTGTTAAACACTGTGAAGGCTCCGTCATGGTTTGGGGCTGCAGTTAAGCCTGTGGTGTTGGAGGTCTTGTCAAAGCTGATGGATTCTGAGTGCAGAAAAGTGTGGCCAGACTTTGATACACCATGCAATCTCATCTGGAAAGTGTGTGCCTGGCAACAGCTTTATTATTCAGCATGACAATGATCCTAAACACACTGCCACTGCGCAGAAAAACACACAATTGAACACAGTCAGTCATGGATTGGCCTCCCCAGAGCCCAGACGTCTGTAGCTTTTCAGCTCACAGCCCGACACACACCAACACAACAGCACAGATAGCACAGACGTTAAGGCGGCGAGGCGCGATTGCGGGTGCCGCTCAGGTGCAGCGTCGCTGCAGACCACGCCCCGCCACACACATTAACCAGGTAAAATACATATTTAGGCAGAATTTTGCAAATATCTATTTTTCATTTTTCAGCAGCGTAGTGCTTTTTTTTCCAATTATTATTTTTTTTAAAAGTCAGGTCAAGGCTCCAAAAGCCCAAAGGTGATTTAAGGGCGGCGGCTCACAACAGTTTTTCTTTGCTACATGGGTCATTTTAGTTCAGCTGGGTGTCTTTCCTTTTGTTATATTTCTTTAAGAGTTCAAAATGTGTTAATTACATGAATAAAATGTAATTTTCTCTGTAGCACTTCATGGATTTAAGCAACACCTTAGTTGTTTACACAAAGCATAAAGGTAAAAAAAAACAATATATACAGTGTTATCTTCATTTTAGATGTCAAAAAGTACTTGCGGCTCCAGTGTTTTCTTTTGCATGGAAATTGCGTCCAAATGTCTTTTTGGGTGTTAAAGGTTGCTGACCCCTGGTGTAAGAGAATTCACACTGTTTAAGAATAAATATGGTCACACCAAATATTGAATTTCAGACTTGTTAGAATTATACAAGCTCTATACATATGCTGTATTTCTAAGTATGTCTGCACATGTGTCAATAAATCACTGCACCTATTTCCTAATTTCCTAGCAAAATATAAAGAAATGAGGGGTTGATCAAGGCTTTTGCACAGCACTGTACATGCCAGGGTTATGTTTTCCAGTTATGCTGCTGCATTGTAGCATTCTTACTGTGTGCCGATTCCTCATTGGAAAGTAGTTCTGACAGAAACTGTTCACATTCAATCCTTTGTGCAGTTTAGATGACATGGCCAAGAGCATGTCTGAACTACATTTGAGCATTTTGAAAGGTCCTCCTCCTTTATGTGTTCTGCACTATTTTGGTTAATTTTTTTTGTGCAGCTTTTTAGAGCCATTTAAGTGTCTGGGGTTTTGTATATTGTATCGTTTGGAAAGCTTTTGAGGCACGTCAAATTGACATGACACAGTAACAAGGACGTTGTTCAGATTTTCTGTATTTTTTAAGTGCTTTGCTCAGCGCCATAATAAAGCCACTCACCTCTCTTTTTATTAAGCAAAACCTTAGACCCAGTCAATCCTCAACAATCCTGAACTCTCAGTTTGAGTGTTTACCTTTCTAGCTCGCATGGACTTAAGGTGTAAATAAGTCATTTTAAGAATGGTTTGAAAAAACCTTTAGTATTAAATATGCTACACCAAAGTTTTTAATGTTAAATTAAAAGGCGTTCTTCGATAGCCACCAAAGCCTTGGTTGAATTCAAAATGACCTCATCAATCTGGTGAGTTACATCAAATACTATAAAATACTTGGCCTAGAACGAGAAGCACAATTCTTCAGGTAGCAAAACATGAGACGGCAAGATGCTGATTTGATGGCAATCTCCACTGACGTAGTTATTTATAATATAACATGAAGAAATTGAAGCCATATAGCCTCATCTAGTAGCAGTTAAGCTATGGCAATATTCAGCAGCACACATGCAGACACGTCCCACATCCCCTTCAGCTCCCTCAAATACTGCAGTATATTTTCATATTCGACCATACTTACTGTTCATGCCGCGGACAGTAAGAGTAATGGCGTGTAATGGGTTTTCTGTATGAAGTACACTGTAAACTAAATGAACTGTCAATTTTTATTATTTATTATTCAGTACTTAAAGTTTTGCCTCATTAAAGAGCAGCCCCCCTGGGCTGCAGAGTTGTTCAAAATCTACTTTCATCTGTGGATGTCTTTTACCCCCCATCAGCTCACAATGATGCTACTAGAGCCACAGGCACAATTTACACTCCCTGCTTCTTTTTTTTTTTTTGTCCATTTTTGTCATGCATTCACTTGTGGTTGCTTTTTAATCATTAAGTAGCATAGGGTAGCAGGGTGATTAAGCAAAAAGAGACAGATGTTGTGCCAAGAAGTGTTGTTAGACAGACGTGGAAAAGGCTTTGACCTAAGCAAGTTTTGTTTTCCACAGATCCAGCGGATGTTGTTCTGTGCACTGTCCTGTTAAAGCTGGAGTAATGGTTGAGAAAGGGGCAGTGTTTACAGTGGGACAAATTATGATTTGATCTCCTGCTGAATTTGTACGTTTGCTCACTTACAGTGAAATCAACAGTCTCTAATTTTTATGGCAGTTTAATTTTAATGGAGAGAGACCAAAATTCAACCAAAATCCAGAAAAAAAATCCTGTTGCATAAAACTTCTAAACTGATTTGCATGTCATTGAATGAAAAAACCATTTGATCTCCAAGCAAAACAGGACTTAGTACTTGGTAGAAAAACCCTTGTTGGAGAGTAGAGCAGTAAGAGGTTTCTTGTAGCTGGTCTTCAGGTTTGCACACATCTCAGGAGGGACTTTTGCCCACTCCTCTTTACAGAAACTCTCTAAATCCTGTAGGTTTCTTGGCTGCCTCCTGGCAACTCAAAACTTCAGCTCGCTCCACAGATTTTCTGTAGGACTGAGGTGTGAAGATTGACGAGGTCACTCCATGACCATAATGTGGTTCTTCTTTAGCCACTCATGTGTTGCCTTGGTGGTCATCGTCATGCTGGAAGACCCATCCAGCACCCACTACCCATCTTCAGTTTTCAGGGAAGTAGATTCTCGTCCAGGAGTTTAAGGGTGCATGGCCCCGTCCGTTGTCATCTTGATGCGATGAAGTTGTCTTTTACCCTTAACAAAAAAACAGCCCCAAGACATAATGTTTCCACCTTCGTGCTTGACATTGGGGATGTCGTTCTTTGGGTCATACCCAACATTTCTCTTTCTTCAGACACGGTAGGTCGATGCCAAAGAGCTCAATTTTGGTTTCCACAAAATTCCACAGCAGCTTCAGACTTCCATGATGCTGACCAACGTTGACTTGATGGTCATTTTTTATATTTCTTTCATTATATGTCTGTGTGTGCACACAGCCAGTCTGTAGGAGGTGTAATTCTGGCTGGGTTGAAGGGGATTAAATACTTTTTTGTAATAATTCTGTCTTGCTCCATTAAAACCACGAACTTGCATTAACATTAGAGACTCTTAATTTCTATGTAAATTTTGGTTGTTTCTATTTTGATGTCAGCCCAAGAAGTCATACGTCTGTGATTTCAACAAAAAAGAAAAGTTGTCATTTATCATGGGCTAAATGTTTAGTTGTATGTTACATGGAAAATATCGCAATTAATTACAGAACCGTGCAGACTTGTTTTACTTGTTAGATAAAATTAGGCCTACACTGTGGTTTGTTTTTATTGCATTTTTATTTGTCTGAAAAAATGCATGTCCAAAAACCTTGAGTTCCTTGTAATTTGTTGCAGATGAAATGAAAATGAAATGAAAAAATTGATATTTTGTTAAAGAAACATTGAAACGTGTATTGTTTTTGCTGGCAGTTACACTTTTTGTCTTTATTCTGACATGCCTTAGGTGTATATAAATTTATGACTGACCCCTGCCTCTTTCTACAGCGCCCAATAGAAATATTAAGTATCCACAACAGTGCACAGCTTTTCCCACAGATTTCAGACCCCATTTGTTCAGTGAATTTTTGGCAAACAAATCTCGGAGCCTCATAATGGCTTTCTACTCATGGGACTGCCAGCTGTACAAAAAGCTGCTGATCACCTGGAAATACTGGGCTCACTAGACTATAATTTACGCTAGCCGTGTACTTTGAATGTTTTATGCAAGTGTTATGCATTTCAGCTCTGGATTGCATTTGTATTTAGGGTTTTTTTTTCCCTGTTGTTTGCTGCCTTTTGGCCTCCGTGGAGACTAGTGGGTTTTTGCTTGAGTGTTATTAATTCCAGGTGAGCAGACAGCCATTATATGAAATTAATAGGAATTAAGGGAAGCAGCATGTTAGGTGAAATGTGGGATAATTCAGTTTCTTCACGGTTGCTTTGTGTGTGTCTGTGTGTGTGCGTTTGGGAGGGTGTGTATATTTTTATTAGGAAATGTATAATCAGGCTTTTAAATACGCTGTCAGTGCACGATGTTTGCTTTCTTTCTTTCTTCTTCTTTTTTTTTTTTTTTGTCTTGTTCAAGATCTTTGCTTTAACATTGCCCTGCGAAAAATTCACGCTCGTGATTACTGAGCAAAATTAATGCTCAAATTCAGCACTTAATTAACATCAGTCTACAGAGGGCATTTATTGTGAGAAGTATCCCCCAGCACTAAGAACATTGATTGCTACATGCTCCTGCGAGACCCGCTAGACTTCCAGGCATTTCTAATCATTGTTCGACACCTTGAAAGACAGACGCCCCCTGTTCAAAGTTAAAGACCAGCCTATGTCAGGTGCTTAAAAAAAACAAAAAAACATGTGACCTCATCCCTTCCTCACTCAGCTCCCCCTGGAGGTAGTGGCGCTAATTCCACCATTCCCATTTGCTCTTGGTCTGCTAATGATGATGAGACTCACACTTTCTCTCTCTTGCACTCTGGCTTGTCCCTTAAGGCTGAGCGATGGTATTTGGGATCGGACACTGTTTAGTTATTGGCCAACAATGGAGAATGTCTTTTAATAACACACCTACTACAGATTAGGTGGTAATTGCAGCCTTAATCAATAAGCTAGCTGAGCGGAAAATTAAAGGTACGTGAAGCCCGAACACCCCCAATTCCCCCCCCCCCAACACACACACAAACACACACACACACCATGTTTTTTTGCTATTAAGACCCATTGTTCAGATGCGGCCTATTGAGAATGCTGGAGGGCGAAAGCAGAGGGCTAGGAGCGAGGAGGGGATCTGACAGTGATAAATAGGCCTTTTAATAACAGCTGTGCCACATGGGTAGCCATTCTGATCCATTCCAATCCAAGCCGTGCCCATCGTCCTCCCTCCTGCCTCCTCAGTGAAAGAGCATTTACATTTTGCTGCGATCACTCAGTACTAGTTTGTAAATGAATTACAATAAACTTGTGTATGTGTGCACAATATAAAGACATCGTCTCAAACTCAACCCCTGCAAAAGCAGAAGACATTAACAAAACGCACATAAGTAAACACACACACACACTCTCTCTCTCCCATGCTCACACACACTTGCGGTTTAACAGATGGTTTGGTTAACTGAAACATCAATTATTGCATTGCCTTGGCAAGCAACCGAGAGGCTCCAGAGTGCGTGCATGCACGTGTTAGTCCTGTAGGATATGAGTGTTTGGTGAGCTGTTGACCTGGAGGAGAAAAGGGTTAATGCTACACTCCTTCAGAACAAGCCCACAGGGCATTGGTCCTCGTCTGCAACAGATTTCCGCACAGCATGCTCACGTTTTTTTACAAAAGACTGTGGATTAATTCTGGTGGCAGTTAAATAAACATTTTGTGTGTGTGTAATACTCTAAAATTAGGCCATGTAGTGTAGGGTCAGATCTTCAAATTTAAGGTTTTTCTACCTCTGTCGTGTGCTGATAACATTCTTGTACAGATATTATCTGTGAACTTAAATGCATGTAAAGTCATTTCAATTTAGTGTCACACTCGACTGTTTGTCATTTGCTTTTCCCCTTTTAGTACTGCAACACAATGAATGAACAACGCATGAATGGACTGCTGCCGGACCCTCTGCAGATTTTTCCAAGAGGTACAAAAGTGAGATGTTCTATTTTTATCACGGGCTAGGCGATGCTAACGGCTGCTTTGTAATTAACGTGGTGACAATTAATCACCAGCACCATTTAAATATATAAAAATATTCACACTTTATTTGTAAACGCCTATTTTACTAAAATTAGTGTACATGACCTGCGCTGTTTTCACAAAAATGTGAGCATTTGGTGAGTAGGAGTAACAGTGGAGCCTCTGGATAACATTAAAATTCAGCGGCTGGCTTTGTTGTTGGATGTCATTCATAAATCTACATTTCTTTTGCTCCAAGGGCATTCAAAGTGCATGCTTGTGTTCAGCTCAGGCTAAGCCTTGCCTGCATCTCTGGCATTGTGCAGTTTCTGTTCCTAAACTGGTTTTCATAATGAGGGCCTTTTCATAACATAGTTTTTCTATATTTTCAGCTAGTTTTCACAACGCTCAAAGACATACATAATCTCTAACAGGCCCTAGGGGAGATGTGATGAAACATTTTATTGTCTCCCTTTAGCTCTCTGGCTCACTCTGTTTCTCTCTCTATCTGCCCCTCTTTCCTCTAACGCTGTGATTGTTTTCTTTCTACCTAACTACCAACCAACCATCTCAAGAGACCAACAGCTCAATCACTCTCTTGTCCACAACTAATTTTTTAGTAACTCTCATTTCATCATTTTTTTCCTTCATGAAGAACTGATTCCTTTTCACCACATTTGTAAATGGCCCAGTGATGTGTTCTACAATCTAGTCAATTACTGTTTCAGCCGGCAAGACTCCAGGGATCCGGAACATACATGGCCTGAAGGTACCTATCTCAATAATTGTTTCGGCTGCCTTACACAGAGAATGAGGGGAGGGTGAGAAGTTGAGTCAAATGGATTGATAATGCTGTGTTCCACTTATTGAAATGTCAATTGAAGTCAAGGCTCTCCTTCTCTTTCACTCATTGTCTTGCTCCCCTCGACTATGTTTATGCATTAGCATATCTGGCTGCGGCTGTAGCAGGGCCTGTCTCTCTGCTTTTCCATCCGTCTCTCTGTATTCTTGATTCTCATGCTGCGATAGTCATTTAAGAACAAGGTGTTATCTCCCCTCCAGAGTATTATGATCCTCTCATTCCCTATGATAGAAAGAGTGTCGGCGTTGGTTAGAGAAAAAACTAAATCGGGCAATAAGAAGATGTCATTGTTCAACCATGAAATTGTCATTACAAGCCCCCAAATGGCCTCTCGCAGACCTTCCCATTTTATGTTAGGCATATGTTGCTATTGAAACTCACTGCTAATTACCATGGGTTAAATGACTTGACACCTCCTCCATCTCTCCAGATGATCCATATTATATCCATCTGCATTTCAATGATAAAATCACCCCCCCCCCCCCCCCCCCCCCCCACACACACACACACACACACTCACAAATACTACTTTATGTATCCTCTGAGGAGCTTTGAGAAGTGCTACTGAACCAAGTCAGTTTTTTTTTTTTAAAGGTCAAGAGTCTGTTTTGAGAATACGATGTTCTTTCCAGAAAACCTTTAGTCTTTTGCTAATCTTTCCCTGCTTTTCTCCTGCTTTAATACAAAAGTAATTGGCCGAGGGAAGCCCTGTGTGCCTTTTTAAATGAGGTTTTCTTGGGCACTAATTAAAGAGACATTCCCTGTGCTTTAGTGGACCCAACGCATTGGCCTTTTGATCTCAATTAATATGCTATTTTTAGTATCTCCTTTAAAGGGTCTTGTCTCTCCTTTTGTGTTCATATCTAGGTTGAGCCTGGAGGTCTTTGGAGTAAACATAGATGCAGATGAATAGATGTAAAGAAAAAGTCTCCCACGAGGCACGAAAATGGGAATGTCTTAAGTTTTCGTCTGGACTCTCCCAGCTGATTTTTGCTGTCTTTCTTCCTGTGCTTTTATGCAAATAAAAATTTTCTTCTTCTTCATTTGGCTCTTTTTTTTTTTTCTTTTTTTTTAAACAGTCAATTGACTTCACAAGCTGAAACGAGAGGCTTGTGTTTTATTGTCCATGTGACCATGTGCTGTTTTTTTTTGTGTGTGTGTGTGTGTGTTTTTTTTACATTCTTATGCCTGTCTTTGCACACCTTCAGGTTAATACAAGGCCTAATCCAGCAAATGACTGCAGTCACGCTGTCCCAGACTCTATAGCTAACAACAGGTGAGCTTTCTGGGGCACAAGGATCATGTTACACTACCTGGAATAAACAACTAAACCTCTGGTTGGTAAATGTGGTGAAGTCTGATATACTGTTTTCTGTCCTCCAGCTTAAAAAAGTCATCTGCAGAGCTGAAGAGGATCTTGACAAATGGCCAGGTTAGTGTGTGCTTTGGGGTTTCTGTACGATTCCAGCCTGTAATCTTACTGCTGTTGCTCTGAGACCTACTGAGGGGCTGTGGGCATGTCATACAGGGTGTGTATTTGGATGTTGTCTCGTCACGCTGACTGCACCCAATATATAGACTTGCTCTCTCCTTTCTCACTCACACGCACTCTGACTCTGTAACTAGTGTATGCATTCAGACACAGTGGCTATCATGTAGGAAGAAAATTAGACATACAGCCTTCCTGGTTTCTACCTGATTGTTGGGGTTTCACTGTATTACTGTGGGGTCTTTATCTTAAAATATACAGTGCCTTGAGGTGACAGTTGTTGTGATTTGGCACTGCATGAATAAAATTGGAATTGAAACCATCATTTCTCTTTACCTCCATCTTCTCACCTTGCTATCACATTAGTTGTGGTTAAATTAGGGAGGGTCCATTATCACGTGTTGTGTGCAGGCATGTTTACATGTTTACTGCACAGCCTGACCCTTATCAGTACTCATCCACAGTCTAAATATCAAAATAAAGGAACTTTTTAAACTAATGTATTGTTAGTCTGCAGCCTCAGTGAACATCACACACACTGAGGTCATGTTGAACGGAGGCAATAATTAGAAATTAAAAATATTCACTTTATTTTGTTAATTAAAAAATTATACACGCAAATAAAAGTACTTTTAAAAATAATGACAAATAAAAAAATGTATTTTTGGCACAAATTTTAAGTTGTGTAGTTACCAAAACGTGTAGTGGATTTATTTTGCTTTTATATTTTTATTTTGCATTATTAAGGGACATATTTTAATATTGAATAGTGATGTTTTGAGTAATTTTCACCCTAAAATCTTAGACCAGGACAAACGTTACATAATGAACTGTAAAATGTATTTATGAATTGAATACATGATGGCTGTCTTACATAAAAGTATGCTGATATTATACAAAACAACAACATACAACTCTTACTTTTTTTTCATGGATTTTATTCTGCCTTCTTCAATGCTTAGTTGATATTTATATTTACATAAGCTTTGCCTCAATCAATTATTTCATCGTCCTGGTTGGAAAAATCTACAAAATGTACAAGAGGAGGAAGCTACATGATCACACCCTGACTTAAAAAAATGAATAAATTATGAAATGATTGAAAACAACTCATCATTAAATCCTACAACATTCAGCGTCCCACTCGCCCAAACACAGTATTGTTTCTTTGTTTTAAATTGGACAGCAAAACCTTGTATTGATCTCTTCTCCTCCTTCTCTTATTTTGTTTTTCACTCCTTACGTCGCTGAACTTGGACTGACCTGAATTCTTGTCTTGTTTATAGCCTTCAATTACAGTGCAGTCCCATCTCCCTCACGTGCTCACATCTCTGTCTCTCTGCCAGTTTAGTTACACATGTAATTCAGTGGTTGTATTGCTTCTCATGTTATAACATCCACTTACAATCAGTGTAATCCTGGGTGTATTTCCTTCTCTGCAGATAAATGCCCAAGATATCCACTATCAGGAGCAACTTGGCCATGGAAATGGAGGCACAGTTTACAAGTAAGTGTTTGTTGGCTCTCACGATGAGGCACCAGCATTGCAAGGCCAAAGCACTGTAATGGATAGTGACACTGAAGAGATTATGGTGCATTCAGTAAGCCTGAAAAAACTGTACCTGGCAGATATTCAACAAGAGTGGGTACTTTTAGATTGAGTGTGACTTCTATCATTTTTCTGTCCACTTTTTCTAACAAAATAGGACTCAAAACTGCATTTTGTGTGAAGGGGTTTCATTCCTCACAGCACTCTTTCTGTTCAATTGTGTCTCCATCTATCACTCACTGTTTGGTGGGGCATCTGTCAGGCTGATTTTCATCTGTACCTTCATTTTTTTTTTTTTTTATTCTGGGTTGAAGGTTGCAAACATATATGATATCGATTTGGGGCTGTAAGGTATGACAGCTATTGACTTAATTGGCCTATAGTAAAGCACATAACCTACCACCAAGAAGACTTCCATCCTTTCTGGCTAGACAAATGTATGACTGACCTGATAACGTTGTGACAAGGTTGGCATTTGTGTCGCTCCTTCTATCTTTCTTTCCCCTACCTTGTGCTTTCTCTTTCCCATCAATCCTCAGCTATTGAGCTGTTTTATTGAGATTGAAGTATTGATCACTGCTCAGACTAACCTTGGCTTGACGGAGTGCTCTGCTTCTGATAGTCCAACAAATCCAAACGTCTATCTTTTTTATTTCTTCATCCTTTTCTTTCCAAACACCTTTTACTCTTTTATGATTTTTCTGAGGTTTTTTTTTTTAATATATATATTTATAAAGCTGCAGTTTCTTATAGTTGTCATAGAATAAGATTGTTCATCAGTTTGGCACCAGAAGTGGTTACACTGCACAGGGGAAGGCCAATACTGCAAACCCAACAACTTTTCAGTCAATTTAGCCCAGCAAAAAATCTATATGCAATGCTGCTGAACTTTCTAAGGTTGAAAGGAGACGATTTTGAAAAAACAAAACAAGTAATGTTTGTTATTTGTGTTCTATTTATGTGTTTATCTAATTTTAATTTGGCTTTTATTAGTATTTAATGAACATGCTTTAATTATTTGACAGATACTTTTGCAGGTCAGAATCATTTAGACAAGCAAAGGAAACCAAGTGTACTGAAAAATGTGCATGTTGACCGCTCACTCTCATGCCATCTTTACTATGTGTGATGCTAATTCCATTTAGCAAATTTTGTGACATAGAAATGAGGCGATGCTGTGCCCTCTTCAGGACCTGCTGTTCATTCCAGCTTATATTGGGCCTATCACTTGTGAAGAGCACTACGATAAGCTCCCCACCTTTTAACCTCTTAGCCCATTTATGACCTAGAGCCATTTAGACTCAATTGGATGTTACCAACATCTCAGCTCTCCATAGCCACATACTGACCTAACCATCCATCAATGTCAGCCTTTGTTTTTTATTACACACTCTTTCAGAAGTCCATCTTGTCCGCCACTCCTACTGACTCTACGCCTTATAAATACAATAACAAGGACACACAGGCTGTACTTGTGACTCGTGGCGGTGCAATTAAAAGAAGCACATTTGCCTGGCTGTGGTGACATCTACTTAGACATCCACGGCTGCTCCTTTAGTGTCTCAGCCCATTTTCTCCATTGATTTTATTTTTCCTTTATATTGATCATTGCGTTTCAAATGGCTGTGCTTCACTGGTTGATTGCTCTTAGATTTTCTAGTTGTCTGAAGAACCAGAGGCATTGTGTTTCCATATATGTGTCTTTTTTTTTCAATTTTTTGTTTCCTTTATTAAATTTGGTCCAATATATGAATTTGTGCAGTGATGGGTAAGAACTAGAGCCTTAACAGGTATACATTTTGGGGATGGATAACTTCACCCATAAATGCTCAAGCCTTCTCTGAGTGAAACTGTTTCCAGCTATGCTGCAGTGTTTGGTGTGATACATGGATGTCCCACTCTAAACACTTGATCTGCATTTTTACCAAACTTGAGAACAGTGTTGGTCAAATAAAGCTATTTAAACCTATTTTCTGCATATTCCAGCATATAAAATAAAAGGCGGAGGTTTGCCCTGGTGCAGGTGTGTCGCAGCGGACAGTGGAAGGATCCAGCAGTTTCTCTGTGAATTTCACATTTCCGTGGCAGCGTACTCGGTGCTTGCTCGGACGTTTAGGGGGTTTTTCGTTGTAAAAAGAAGTTTTCTTCCCACACAGTGAGCAGCGGACGCTAATGTTTTTGTCACTTTTTACGGAATCAAACTCAAAGTAACGTCAGTATTTCCTCGCTTTAAACGCTGCACGGTCATATGCTCTCCCGCACTCGTTATATTATCCATTGTTGATCTGTTGCCACGAACGTCGCACTCGCTTACGTCACTGTCACGAGACACTCTTGCAAAAAAAATCACGGTTTTAGTAACGCCCTAACGCAGCGTGCTTACGGGAAAGTAACGATAATCGAATTGCCTTTTTTTGCAATAGTAATCTCTTACTTTACTCGTTACTTGAAAAAAGTAATTGGATTACGCGTTACTGCCCATCTCTGCTTGAGAATAAATAGCACCTTTTGCACCAATCTTAATGTTGAGGATGTTGATCCAAAGACCAAATGGCAGTGTCCATTGGAGGAGTCAACAGTGGCTCATAAAGTGTGCTCAACACTCTTTTTAAGCATTCAAGGTGAGGATCAGACTGTTGGTCGTGCTATAACTTCCTGAATCATCTAAATCGGATAATTTCCCGCATTTGACCTCAACTTTAGTGCCTGCAATCATACCCGGACCTACTGCACATTAAAAGCACAGGCGTACTTTTTGACTATACCAATACATTTCTCACTCATCGCCTAACCTTCCTTCAGGTTTAGCTTCCTATCATCACATCCTCTGTCCTAAAATCAAATTCAACTTAATGGGTTGCCTGCGTACTTTGTGCATGTGCTCAGCCCAGGACTTCTATGGAGCAATGTACAAGGCTGATTTTGAAGTGGTGAATATAATTTAGATGAGTTATGGTTTTTGATATTTGTATATGAAGACCTGTTAAGCTAACTTGGGTCTCATTAATGCACATCTATATCTGTTTCATCCACAAGAGGCCTGTTCACAAAAATATTGAGCGTTTTTCATACAGTGGTAAAGAAACCTTTAAACGCTTTTTATTTGAACTCTGGATTTCTGCTCATAATGTTTTGGATTATTAGGGAGCCTTTTATGTCTCTGTGTTTGGGTTTCTGTCAGTCTGTGGCACTTGGGTGACCGGTGAAAGCAGTATCAGGTGAGGGAGTCAGGGAGAGAGAAAGGCAGCTCGTCGTCCATGTGGCAGTGTAAGCATAGCACGTTAGCCCTGATCCAGGAGGCCGATCTCTAACCCACGGCCCCAACTTCAGAGACATAGAGAGAGGCCCTATGAATACTGCATGATGAAGCTTTTATTACAGAGCGAGCTAGAGTGTAAATAAGATCCAGGCAATGGGGCACGTTTACTGGGGTCAGATCAGGGGGAAGTGGCAGGGGGTGGCTATGTAACCTTGTCCCCATGTCTCCTGCTGTCACAAGCCTGTCACTGTAACTCATACAGGGATGTTCGGCCCTGAGGCAGTCAAGGACAACCTCAGAATAAAGCTTCAGTGCAGTAGAGGTCCTATTGCATCTCCACCCCTAAAACATGCCCTGAACATGCATTTCTTTAAACTTGGAGATTAAGAAGCTAGTCACTGTTTCTTTTGTGGCCTCCTTTAGCTGCAGAAACCGCCATCAGATGTTTCCTATAGTTGAGATGTTTGTAACTTGAGACTTGCATGACAAGGAAATAACTTGCAGAGGACCGCTCTTCCTCCAAAACCATGCAAGTCCATCAATATTTCCAGACTTCATAGAACAGCTTATAGCTTGCTATGCTTCATAATTGGCTGAGGTTAAGATCATTGTAGAATTTGTACTTCCTTTATTCCTGAAAAGCAGTGTTCAGTTTTTCAACATTCTTAGCCTCCTCAGTGAGAACAATAAGTTGTTTAGCACGGTGAAGACGTGGTTTAATCTCCTTTCAGGCTGCCACACTTACACAGCCTGCCCAGTCAGTATTTAACATGTCTACCCCTGCAATCTTGCCTCAATTAACATCTTTGTCTTAATTAAGAAGCAGCAGTCATGCTTAATTGATATTGATTGTAGCTTAAAGGAAGACCGAGACATCAAAATGAAAACAAGGCTATCAGCCTTCGTGTTCAAAGAGCTCTGGTCTAGAAAGATGACGCTTAAATTCTTAAACACTGTATCTGTCTTGAGGCAAAAAGAAATGACAGTGTGAAATCAGAAGAAGCTAATGGAAAAAATATTTAACAAAAAACAACAAAAAAAAATCTGGCCTTCTTGTTTTATCTGTAAAATTTGGCTCATGGCAGACCTTTGTCATGGGTCCTGACACAAATTGAAGTTGCAAGTAATTCAGAGGATTATTTAAGCAATACTGACTCTACTACCTGTAGATTCAAGGAGGGCATAGAAGCTGAGACCCTGTAGCTATCAGTGAATTTAATAAATTGTTTAATATGTGAGGTTACTGTTTCTTCTCTGGACACCTTGAAATAAATGACAATCACTTAAATGTCTGAAGTTTGTCTTTAATTAGGGGAAAAAGAGAAATGTGGCATGGCTGTAGTCAGAAAGCCAGAGCCAAAGTTAGCTCTAACTGTGGGTAAAAACCTGAAAGGCACTAATAGGTACCATTAATTAAAGGCCTGGGACAGTTTAGAGGTATCTGTCCGAAGAGAAATGCGATCCTCCAATCTTAGACACATTAATCACACCTTGTGCAATGCACATTCTCTCTGGATGACCCACAGACGGTTGAGTAGCCAGGTATCACATTTACTAAGCCTGTTTGTGAGCTAACCAGCCTGTGTGACGTACACTGAAGCCAGCTCATCCCCATCACCTGACAGCTGTTGGACAGTATT
This sequence comes from Diplotaxodon limnothrissa, assembly GCF_057381915.1. NCBI lineage: Eukaryota > Metazoa > Chordata > Actinopteri > Cichliformes > Cichlidae > Diplotaxodon > Diplotaxodon limnothrissa. The sequence goes on from NC_140596.1 coordinate 30,157,196, forward strand.
TGTCCTTGAGGATTGTATGCTGAGAGGTCACCGGTCCCGTAAACTAACCTTCAAGGGCTGTAACTAAAGCCGATGTTTGGCATTAAGGAGTTTGATAATTAAATCATTATGGGGCCAGGTCGGTGGCTGCTGCTTTACTTGCAACTCAAAACTCTGTCTGGAGCAACTAGACAGAGGCTGACTGCATCAGGTTTTGCGTGATGCTCTCTGACCTTGAAGAGAAATAACAGCAGGATTTTGTCAGTCTGGTTTAGACTCTGCTCAAAAAGTCCGATGTGGATGATTTATAGTCAGTTCTTTTGGTCAATAAAACATTATTGAACTAACTGTAGCATTACTCGCATCATCACAGCTTGTGGTGGTTTTAATCAGATAGTGTTGCATGTTTTTGTTTCAGAACAGAGTCTAGAGCAGCTTCATGTAATAGAAGTGTTAAAGGGAGTAAACTTTAATGGCAAAATATGAATTTATGAGCAAAGTATGGCCCTCACATTCACCAGATATGAACATCATTGAGACTCTATGAAAAATGCTGTAGAAGAATAAGAAGCTACTTTCAGCTGCTCCCTTATTCATAAGGGGTGAATATGGGACTATTTGTATGAGGCAGGTTTATTAAATACTGAGTAACGAGGGTGCTCAAACTTGTATAAATGCCATATTTCTTTCATTTTGTAAGTTCATTAAATAAAAAGTAACAACATATTACTGTCTGAGACGGCATTCCCTTTTTTCAGTTTTGTTTTAACCTTATTGTCTTCTCTTTTGACCCATCCAGAGCGTACCACGTTCACGGCAAACGGGTTTTAGCTGTCAAGGTGAGAATTCCTTCCATTTACATGACGATCATAGTGCTTACTTTTTCATTTAGTCCGTCCCTTTGAAACATCAGCGGAATTTGTTGGTGTCGAGTTTATAATTTTGCTGCCCCTTTTGTCTCGCCCATGTCTGATTGCAGGTCATTCCCCTGGATATCACGGTGGAGTTACAGAAGCAAATCATGTCAGAATTAGAAATTCTCTACAAGGTTAGTTTTGAACGACTAATTCGCCTCCTGTTCTTCACCAAAACATTTTTTTCTCCACTGATGTCTGATGTCGTACCGCACCTACATTTTTAATTAATCATGAGTCTAACTAATGAAATGCCATTTATCACCTCTGGTCTTACTTACTAAGCCAGGGATCAGTGATACATGAATGAACAGGCACACAAATGTGTGTGTGATCTGAGAAAGAATATATACATAGTCTGTGTGTGTGTGTTTGTGTAATTAAATGATAAATGTAGTACTTCTTTCAGCAGTTAGACTTGCAATGGATGCTTCAGTGATGCTTTTGAATCATGGACTGAAATCTTAAAATCTGATCACAAAAAGCTTTTGTGCAGTTCATTCCTGATAATTTTTCTTTTTTTCTTTTCAAATTTATTTATTTTTATTTATTTATTTTTTTCGTAATCCTGAATAAATATTTTTGGCATGCTCTTATATGATCACATTTTCTGTGCTCTTAAATTGCAGTGTGATTCTCCCTACATCATCACTTTCTTCAGTGCCTTTTTTGTAGAGAACAGGATATCAATATGCACAGAATTTATGGACGGTGAGTTTCTTTGCGACTTAAGCAAGTAGCTTGTTTTTTTCCCTTTGCTAGCTACAGTTGTATAAAAGAGACTTTGGGGGAAAAGTCCTCTTTCTCTCTGCCGTGTACCCATTTACACTTCTGCAGATCAAGAGAATGTCTGATCGCTGTAAGTTGTTTAGCATGCCTGTGTGCTAAAAGCTACAAGGGCGTGATAAATCTTGACTTAAGTGCAGTTGTAGGTGTATTTGTGTGTGCCTTTACTGGTGTGAGATGGAGAACTGTGGGGTTTTTTTGTTTTTTGGGGGGAGGTGGGGGAAAGCTGTATATGTTTGTCAAAATGTGTGTTAATGCAGTGATTTCCCTCGATTCACACATTTTCTAGCTTGTCAGCAGTCTGTATAACTTCTGAGTACTCTGTTAGTTCATGAAACATCATGAAATTTCTGGACGTATGTGTACAAATGTAAACCGGTTCACATATAGCAAACACTGAATGATGATTGGGTATAATTGTGTATAGTCGCTATAATTTTGCAGAATACTTGGATGATATCCTCAGTATCACTTTATCTTAAATTAACTGGGTAGCGTTTTGATGATGTTATAAAAAAATGACTGATTAGACTTTTATTTGTATTATTACTACTACTATTATTATTATTACTTTTATTATTTCATTTTTATTTATTGATTATTTATGTATTTAAATTAGTTTTGTGTACTTTTTGCAGTGTATATGTAGATCAGCATTGCTCTCTTGGCAATGATGTCAGTTCAGGATCTGTGGGCTAGATAAGTAATATAAAACCTGGATTAAGATGAAATGAGCATTTCTTCTTTTTTTTTTTAATCTGAATTGTGCAACATGTCTGTATTACTGTAACGCTCTAAATATACATACGCACATACACTTATACATGCATACATTGACACTGACTAACCTGTGTCAATGGGAAATCTGTGTTGTGCAGGTGGCTCATTGGACGTCTACAAAAGAATTCCAGAGCACGTGCTTGGAAGGATTGCTGTGGCGGTAAGTGTTCATAAAGTATGCAGAGTTTCCCTGCTGTAAAGTTAAAACCTTTTTTTACTCCATATACAGAGCTCTAGCTGCGAGCACAACAGACCCCACCTACCTGCTATTCAAACTTTCTGTTTGCAAGAAATCAGCCAATCAGATAAAAGTTGGTTTAAAGGGATTTGGTGCAGCATTAAAAACATTTTTTCAAATTGCCGATGAATAGAGGCTAAACAATTGTCTAATATAATATAAATATACAATATTTTAAATAGTGAAGTCAAAATTCAGGACTTTTTATTGCCCCTCTGTTAGCCTGGTTCTTCCAGAGGTTTCTACCTGTTAAAAGGGAGTTTTTCCTTCCCGCTGTTGCCAAGTGATTGCTCTGATTGCTGGGTTTTCTTTGTATTATTGTAGGGGTTTTATCGTAAAGTATAAAGTGCTTTGAAGTGACTGTTGTTGTTGTGATTTGGCACTACATGAATAAAACTGAACTGAAGCAAATTACAAAATTACAGTTATACTACCAATACTAAAGGAGTTATATATGTTGACATGTATAAAAAGTATAGCATCAACAAATTGTGTATATACATATCTAAGCATATATAATATGTTATGGCAAAGCCCTAGGGAGACGGTTAATTTGTACTTAGTATAGTAGTAGTATTTATTTTATTGTCATTGTCAAGAACTTCTTGTACTTTTTAAGATAGCGCTGTCGACCCTCTATAGCACATATGTTTCAAAGTTGTGGCCCAAATACAACAGTGGTCCCACTTCCTCCATGGGCAGACTATAACAGCAGGAAACCCTTGGTTACTAATTTGTCAGCAGATATAGACTACTGACAAATTGTAGCATTTGCCTAGCTCTAGCTGCTTTCTACATCCCCATTCATATAACTGCTAAAAGGTTAAGATAAGCTTTATTATCATTGTAAGCACAAATAAACAACAAAATTGGAGGCACTGCTGATGTTGGTGTATACAGACAGACAAACATAAATAATCATACTTTTCAAATAAAAGAGTAATAAAAATATTCTCTGTACTATCATCAATAGAAATAATAAATAAATAGATAATAATGCTACGGATTGCAGCTTTAATGGCTCAGGTAGGCAGTTGAATAGATGGATATTATAGAGGTATTTTAACTATTGTATTTTGCACTTAAGGTAGATATTGCATAGAGATCAAACATGAACTTGTTTGTGCATGCGTACCAGAGCATGAAACTTAAGTGATGTCACTCAGTATAATTAAATATTCATATTATTTTAATGCATTATTATGAAAAAATGTTTAAAAAAAATGGTTTTCTGACCACTGTTGATGTCTGGGATCATCGTCATTCATCAGGATTGGGTATTGATAACATTTTTATATCAATGCCAAATGAATAAATAATATAAAATTCTGCTTGTAAACATGAAACCATCGCTAAAAGCTTGGAGGCTTACCGTTACAATGAATTGGACATTTTGTAACTGTTTCTCAGTCCCACCTGGCTCTCGATTCCCTTTTCTAGTCGGTGGTTTTACCTCTTGAATTTAATTGCCCATGCGTGCGTGGCAGTCACAGTTTCAGTGTGACCTGTTATTTGTTTGCTGCAAACAAAACAGACCTGAGACAAAAACTCATTTAATGTATTAAAGAAATAAAGACAGGAGAACCACAGGTGTGAATTTTTCAATTAGCCCTTATTAGGTGAATGATGGACAAAGTGAGTGTTGTTTTCCTCGTACTCGCCCCGTGCCCATTTCTCCCTCATGTTCTCCTCTCAGTTAAAACTCACATTCTGATCGTATTTGGCCTTGATGTTGATTAATGCATGCCTCTGTTCCACACTCATTACCCTTCTCCTGTCTCCACCTCCTCTTTTCTGTCTCTCTCCTTTAACTTTGTCCGTAATCAAACAATGACAGCTATTTAGTCAGTGTTAATTCTAATTCACAGCTTTCCTTCCTTTCCACTGTCACAGTTGTTAATTATCACAGAAGGAAAAGCACCCAAGAGGGTGCGAGTGGAGCTGCAGACGCCAGTTGTTGCGCTTGCACCACAACCTTTCAAAGCAGCAGGACTTCAGAGAGCTTTTGTGATTTCTTAATTTATCACAGAGGTTGTTTTGCACGAGTGCTGGATGACGGGAGCCTTGAAGCTAAAATCTGCTGTCACACCCCGTAAATGAAGAAACCACCACAAAGCAACATTACACGTTTGCAAATGACTTTAATACTTACTTCTTACTTTTCTAGGTGCCCTAAACTGCCTCCTTCCTAATTCTTCAGTTATTTTCTCTTTTCTCTAGAGAGAAAGTCAGCTTGTTCAGAAAGAGTTTCTTGTGTCCGTATTCACTTCCTGTTGGTTGCTTCCTGATTCTCCGTTTGTCACCAGAGACTTGTAGACATTTTACTCGAATGCACCTCATAATTTTAGCCAATTTGATGTCCATGTTTCCTCAAATGACTTCATAGCTTAACATTGTTGTTGGGATAGACTGTAGAACTTGCCTACAGTATTGTGCAGAAGTCTTCTCCCATTTCTCTGTGTATTGGGAAATAACAGTTTATTGAAATGTGTGCAAGCATAAACTGGAGTTTGTAAAATTAGAAAGAGTTAAAAGTCAGTATTTTGTGTGAACACCTTTACTCTTAACCACAGCCTGAACTCTCCGAAACCTCTTTTCCACTTGCATCTACTCAGCTCGACTCTACTGGATTCTACTTGGTTTTTAGGGTTTTTCATTAGGTGCTCGTTTTTAAAGTACAAAGTTGGCTGGGGTTGCAAGCGAGCCGAGTCTAGCCAAAAATGTGATATCAACAGACTTCCAGGAAGTGATGTCACTGGATGAGTCATGATAGTGACTCTGTCACAAGAATCAAGCCGAAGCAGAAGTAGATAAGTACTTTTGGGCAGCTCTGTTCCTCACAGTTTAATTATTTGACGAATTCTGTGAAAAGTGAAACCACGGCTCTCGTCCCATTCACTCATAGGAATGGACTGAAAGCACTCAATGAGCCTTTGAGCAACACGCTTTTAAGCCGTTTTACAGATCTAAAAGCCCATAGACTAGGGAGACAGATATTTCACTGCCTTATTCACCTGCAGGTCTATAATTTAAATGCTCTGTTACTTAAATATGGGAACTAATATTCACTGAAACAAGGCAGCAACTCCATACTTGTCTTTAAAATGATGTAATTCACAAGTTGTTTGGCTAATACCATCACGCCATACTACTCCTTGAGGTTAGTCTGGTACAAACGTGACAGATTGTGCAAGCTGGTCTTAGTTGAATCTCCTGTAATCACCACTTTATTATACAGCGACAGTTACTCTGAAGGAGTCCTTCCATCATGCCGCATGCTGGGATCCTGGAGCCTGTTCACCTGCTGCTAAATTTTGTTCTTTAAAATGTGTCACTTTATAACTGAACTCTTTCAAAACAGAGGTGGCGATAAACCTGAGTTAATGTGAAGTAGTTGTTATTCACCAGGGTGTGCTGGTTACACGCCTCATGCTGTCAGAATTGATAGTTGTTCTCTGCCGCTTGTGTCTCTAGGTAGTCAAAGGCCTGACGTATCTGTGGAGCCTGAAGATACTTCACAGAGGTGAGTAAGGTAGTGCACGGCCTCCGTGTTATTAAAAAAGAGCAGGGTTGATAAAGACAAGCCGCGGTGTGCTGATGTTGCAGTTCTATGAAGCAGTTTGTCTCCACAGATGTCAAGCCTTCCAATATGCTGGTGAACACCCGAGGACGAGTCAAGCTCTGTGACTTTGGTGTCAGCACACAGGTACACTGATTTGTTTGTGCGAGCATGAGTGAGAGAGGAAAAGAGAATGGGAGATAGAGGAGAGAAGAAAAAGAACAGTTGTCTGTGGCTTCAAAAACCTCAGTCCTGTGCTCTCAGCGTGTCTGTGTGCGCGTGCATATGGTCAGCTTGTCAATCACCACATTCATTTTCCAACTCAAGACATCAGCGCTGTCCCAGGGGTCTTCCTCTCACATTAACCCCCCACCTCCATTGTTCTGCAGCCTCTCAGAAAAATCACTTGTTATAATTATGACCCACACACACACAACGCCAAGCCTCATTGATATGTATTCAGTAGATTGGGGGAAAGCGTGGGTGACGGACAATGGAGTGCGTGTGTGCAAGTCTGTGTGTGCATCAGTGTGCGTTTTGTAGTGTAATCATCAGGGACAGACCTTCACCGCTCCCCAAAACATCAACCCGAGGTCTGCTTTTTTAACACACATCGCTTCTGTGGTAAATTGTTATTCATTTTTAACCTCCACTTCCTTGCTCAACTCCAAGGTGAATTTACACCCTCACTGACTTGTCTTTTTAACTATATTTTTCTGTTAAAGTCTTTTCCACTCATGTACATGCTTCCTCACTCGTTCACGCTCCAGAGGGCATGCTCACAAAAAAAGGAGAGAGAAAAACAGCCTTAAGGGAACAGACACTCATTATCACAGTCCTGTCATTGATGGCATGTGCCATTGTGTCCACATGCACAAACTCACTAATGTCTCCTTGTCTCACTCCTGTTCCTTTGTGCGATGGTTTAGTGCAGCCCAAGATATCGACCTGACATGTCAGTAGGTTTACGTAAAGAAACTTAATCCCCCTTGTTTTTCTTTATTCCTTGACATGACCTTAGTTATATCAAGTTATTTATGCTGTGATCATTTTAATACTTTTTAACGTTTACTCACTTAAATGCTGTTTTATTTGCAGCTGGTGAATTCCATCGCCAAAACATACGTGGGAACTAATGCATACATGGCGGTGAGACACCACTTGATTTTATTCTCTGATACTTTTGAATTTGTTTTAATGCAGTTATACGTTGGTCTCTGACTTTGTTTTTACACTTGTTTGTTTTTGCTTCATAGCCGGAAAGGATATCAGGAGAACAGTATGGGATCCATGCAGATGTCTGGAGTGCGGGCATCTCTTTCATGGAGGTATAACAGTTTTTAAGTGACTTTATGATACACTTAACTGTTACATGAGCGGTCCATTTAATGGCAGATTTAGCTGCAGTGTAATTAAAATGTAATGGGTGGTATCGCATGTGTTAAGTCTTGTCTGTTGCTCATTGTGTGTGGAGGTTTATCAGTGTCACTGTTCTTCTCTCCACATAGCATCGATAAAGTGCTTAACTGACAGTGTGTGTTCAAATAACATTTTAATTTCAGCATCCACCTCCCCGGTCTTTTGTCCTCCTGCTGACATTATTGATTCTCCATCTGTTTCTGTCTCCAGCTCTCCTTCAGCACTATAATAAACGATTGTGGCTTCTGCCTCACCTTTGTTGGTCAATAAATTTGATATCATTACAATTATAACTATAATGGAGTTTGCAGTGATGTCAAACTTATTGACGTAAGTTTGCGTGATTAAGACATATAGTCGTTTTATAAGAGTCTGGTCTCTTTGTTTCTAGCTGTGGGCGTGCACATTAAGCCAAATGAATTGGGTTGCAGTCCTGCTCCCATCTTTACTAGTTAGTCTGTTTATGTTGAAGGAAAGAGCTGAGCATTTTGACAATTTAATAAAGTAATGTTGCCAATAAGCTGCCCTTGACCAAGATGAAAAATGTCCACCCCCAAGTGAATTGCAAAATGTCAGGGAGAGCTGACACCCAACACCCCAGTGAAAACAACACACACACATATTATACGCAACTGCCCTCCAATGGTGTCCCCCTTCTCTTTATCCCTCTATTCTGTTCTCTGCAGGTGGTAATTGTGCGTGTGGGGGGGTTATTAACTAATGGCTGATGTTGTTTGATGAGGAAGTGTTATCAGCAGGTGGGCACTAAGCTTACCTCAAAGACTGAAAGTCTCAAGTTCTGCACGCTCGAGTAGCTTCAGCTGCATTTTGCTTCCTTGTCTACACTTGAGATTTTATGCTATTAAGACACTGCTGATGGCAAGGTGTTTGTACAGTAACACATAATGATGGATACCCTATCATTGCCCTTTACAGTCTATCTGAATGCAGTCCTGTGGTCATACAGGAAGTTTTACCTTTGTGAAGTTTCATTTGTCAGAAAAAGTATTGCTGTGTGTTTTTGGTTGCATTTTAATCTGAGACTCTCACGCAGGACTTCTTAGATGGATGGATAAAACTAAATTTGTTTATTGTCAGATATACTTGAGAATTAATTGTTATCATCTTGTCTATACAGCTGGCGCTTGGCATGTTCCCGTATCCACAGGTAAGGGCTTTTTTTTTTTTAATGGATTATGGCACTGATGAATAAATGCTGGGAGTTTTGATCTGCTTCAAATAATTTTTCTGGAAGGAGTTCCTGTTGGATGTTTATTCTTGTAATAGTTTTCTTGATAGATAACAGTTTCTCTTCTTGAAATAATTTAGTATGTTAAGACAAAATAAGAAACAAAGAAAAATTGCAAACAACCTGAAGACCGCTCAGCACTGTGCTGATTAGGCTTTTTGTTGGCCAGCTTCTCCCACCCAATTCTAAACTGCTGGATAATTTTCTCTTTATTTTTTTAATTGTAGTTTTCTATTTATAGGAGAAAACTGGAATCATAACCCCCGGGAAACTGATTTCCTCTTGTTATCAATTCATCTAGATCAGTTTTTGATTTACAGTTTCAAGTGTATGAACTGCTTTTTGGGCTTATTTTTTTCCCCTCATTACACTAAGTTAAAATCCTGCTCAAATGTAATTGCTACAGAAGTGGCTTCCCAATCCCATCAAGTCTTAATTAGCCCTTTTAAGATGGGTTTATCTCACTAATCCCTAGCTGAGCAATCTCAATCTGGTTACCTCAGGTTACCTCCTGGCTGTCCACCTTTACAAAATTTGAAGGGGCAGGTCTTATTTAGGAAAATTTGTTTCTGAAGTTAGACTGATTGTGTGAGAGTATTAGTTATTTATAGATGAGCTGGGATTTTCCATTTCTGCCCGTCAGTGCATTTGACAAAAAGTCTTACACGGTGAATCAGTTATTTTATTTTTTTAATGGTTTGTTGTGTGCAACAGTTGGACTGCTCTGTTAGTCAAAACGCGCTTGAAAATAAGTGATTTAAAAGGCAGACTGTTTGGTAACTGCTGCACCATCTGCCCATGGATTGGCGAGTTACTGATTATTTTCAGGAACGCCAGTTATCCTTCCCGAGGAGAGCAGACATTCAATAAATGAACGAGCCGGACAGCTTTTATAAGGCTTAAAAATCTCAGGATGTATGCATGAAAATGTGCTCTTGTATGCCATTGGTCTTTTGGCTGATAATGTCCATTGCCTCTGTTTAATGATGTTCTCCAGTAAAAGCCATTTGTCATGTGTTTTGACAGGAATTTATTCAGCACCTCTTTTTGTGCTTTCACAGTAAACATCTGTCTGCGAGACTGATTAGAGTCGCGATGTAGCTCTTGACTTGTTTTTGGCGTCGATCGTTAATTCTTAAGTACGATGAAAAGCAAGTGCAGGAAAGCAAAGGTGTAGATCGTGTAGTAACGTAAATGTCATACAGTGATCGATCTGTGCGCCTGTAGCCTTGGGTGTGTCTGATTTGCGCGCTCTCCTCTCTTCATTTGATTCCGTCATTATCATGTTAATCGCTAATGTACGAGAGGCACTTTAGTCCTCCCTCGTAGATATAAAAGGGGTGGACAAAATAAAAACACCTCTCTGTTTTTGGTAAGGCTCTCTACCATCACGCAGCTTTCCTCATCTCGGTGTTAATTTTCCCCTAACTCCATATGGCACTGCAGACAGTTCACCTGCAGGCTGTAGCAGAGCAGTGTGGCGAGAGCGCTCGGATCCAGCTCGTCAGGCGCAGCCTGCCAAAGTCCTCGGGCCTAAGCTGTCATTTTTGCAGACGCTGGCACAGCTGTCTGTGCAAAACCCCCTGCTACACTTCACAGAGAACATTTTAGCACAGGCTCAGAAAGAAGTTGTAGAAGATTAAAAGAGGGAGGAAAAATTAGAAGAAAATCTGTGGCGTCTGAATTTTTACTTAGTGAAAAATGCTGGATGACTTATTAAAGCGGTGTGGCGTTTAGATTTCACCCCTTGAAGGAACTAAAGGAAGGGAGCGTGTGCGCGTTCCACTTGCTTTTATTTGTCGGACGTTGTTTAGTTAATGGATTATCCTCCATTCATTGTTGTGTGATTGTGTATGCATGCACAGTGGAGTCATCACCTCATGTTTGTCATGATTAGAGATTGTCTCTTTAATTCCACTTCACCACATGTCGGGATTCATTTGCATTCTTTGTCAGGAGTTAATGGAGTTTTGCACGGCTCGCTCTGAAAGTCTTTGAAGACACCAGACCTGATGTGATGTGTATACAGCCGCCAGCAGTATTGTATCTGATTGATTTGTCTTTTTTGCTTGCTTTATGCTTGCTTTTGTTTCTCTTCATTTTGTCATGTTTTTTTTTCTCCCCCCCTCAAATTTGAATGGATTTGTGGATGAAATGCCGTGTCAATCTTTAGTGTGTCTGTTTCAGGAACTTTCATTACACGTCAGCGCATCCATCAGAGAATATAGATGCTTTCCTTTTGTTGCTTTGTTTTTTCACTCCGAAATGAAACGGAGAGGAAATGGTATCTGTTCCCACAGTGTAGTGTGTGTTGTAAACAATGTTTGCTGTAATTTTTTAGCTCGCTACAACAAATCCAAACTGCTGCATACTTTGTTCGATCACGTGTCCTCCGTCAGCAAGCTAGTTAACATTTTGTTTCAATAGATAAGTAATCAATATGTGAAGTCTTAACATATTACAGGACCTTTTGTTTATTGCAGTGCTAATTATTGTCGCTTGCACATTTTTGGACGTTTCGCTTACAACTCATTTTGGCTCATCTGTGCAGCCGAAAACTGATTTTAATGATCTGTTGTCTTGACTTGATAGCGCTTCCTTTAATCAATCACGTTGCAAATCTAAATTTAACACTTAGAGAATCTAATTTGAGCAGTATTCCTGTGGCTAAGGATGAAAGGCTGGCAGCTGAAGGAGATCAGAGATGAGCTGCTTTCATTGCATGATGTTTCATAGCCTTCATTTTCAGGGAAACGCATCTCAAGCTAATGCAACAGCATGCTTGTTGTTGACCTAACAGCTACGAAAACAGAGGTGCAGACCTCTCATTTTTTTTTATTTATATATATATATATATATATATATATATATATATAAAAGCATATCTTCATTTGGGCCCTTAATCATAATGAAAACATGCCTGTCAGTTTTTGAAAGTGATGTCTTTTTTTCTTTTATTATCTATCTAAAAGAGAGTTTTTTAGATTCATTACCCTTGAAGAAATGTCTTCTTTCAAGAGGGGAAAAGCCATCTGATCTTTTAGACGTGTTTATTGAGCGGCTCTTGAAAGGGACAGAAATCATTTGACATCTAAAAATTGATTTTGTGACTTCTTCTTTTCATGCTGAGCAGACTGTGATGGTTTGAAGTAATGAGAGAAGCTCAAAAACTTGAGTGGGCTCTCCACCTCAAAGACGCGAGAAGCTGGTGTTTATTTCCTACACAGCTACATTTGAATACACACACACAGAGACAGCTTTATGCACTTACATACACAATACAGGTGTTTGTTCATAGCTAACATACAAATAAAAGTCTGAGTCCATCTATTTTCTTCTGTTTATCTAGTTCAGGGTCATGGGGTGGCTGGAGTCTATCCCAGCTGTCATTGGGTAAAAGGTGGGGTACACCCCAGGCAGGTCACTGGTCTGTGTCACGCTGCTTACCAAGAGAGTTTATTTCTGTGCACACTTAAGCAAACATGCATTTTTTTTATGCCTTTGGGATCTAGCTTTTTGATTATTCTTTTTATGGGTTCTATTTTATCTTTTTATTATTATTTTTATTTTTAGGGTGGGATACATCTACAGTCTTCAGCACACATCCAGTCTCGTATTAATTCACTATGAGTCACCGGCACAGAGATTCATTTACATCTTCCGCTAGTAGTTTAGTCAGATTGTGTTTATGACTTAGGAGAAGATTCGACTCATTTCATGATGAAATTCATTGAGAAATGCGGCCCATCCAAAGGTTCACTTCATGGGGAATAACAGGGAGGTATTTTAAAATAAAAAATCTTTTTTTTGATGTGTGGTCAAGCCACACGGTACAAGAGGAACATGCGCTCATTTATGCTTGAATAAGTTGGTCTCCCACTATCCAATTCCAACTCCTGGAGCAGCACGCAATTTTGTTCTAGTAATTATTTCTGAACAAATTAGTTTTCCATAGTTGCCTTTAATGTGTCTGAATCAGGCAAAACTGGATATAGAGGCAGTTTAGGAGTCTCTTGGTATTTACAGAGTGTAAAAACCTGTATTTAATCGAGTGGATCAATAAGTGCTCTAATGCACTGTCAGAAGGCCTGGAGAAATGAGCAATTTATTCACCAAACATTGTTAGACATTTAGCTGAGCCTAGTTTTTGAGCCTTGTATCATTTAGTCTGTGTGATGAAGTTATAAATTTAGATCTTTAGAAATAAAAGCATGGGTTTCCTCATGAATTCAGCCTCGGGGGGTGTTTAAATAAAAAAACTAAATCCTGTCTAGAGTTTTGTTACTGCAGTGTCGTACATTTTAAGACGAAGGCTTTTATTTTTAAGAAAAGTTTCTTTATTTTTGATCCCGATCAAATGAGGTGGCGTGTTAGTAAGTCAAAAAATTGGATTTGTGTTTTTTTTCCTCCTTTTCAAGATCCGCCTTGTTGTTGTCATCGTGTGTTTAGCTCGTTCAGTGTCGGAGTGTCACCTGGGAAACCGCCACAGCGAGCACGCTCTTCTAAAACCTCAACACTGTTTGCGACAGTCACTTTGCATCCCAGCACATCTCGATCACCTGGAGGGCAGGAATGAAGTGCAGCTCTGAAAATTAGCATTAGTGGATCTTTTACCCCCATTCTCCTCAAATGAGAGCGAGGCCATTAACATTTGTGTGTTTTCATTATGTAAATGGTGTTAACACATACTCACAAATTGCCAACAGGAAAGCAATAATTTTCTCCCAGTGATCATAATGTGTCCAAGTGCATCGTCTTGATTATGACACGCTAATTACATATTGCCTAGTCTCTCTCTCTCTCTCTCTCTCTCCCTCTCTCACCCTACAGATTCAGAAAAACCAAGGATCTTTAATGGTAAGTTTTATTGCAGTGGAATAAGAAGCTAGAGGTCTACAACTCTGAAGTCTGTTACTCTTGGTTGACTCTCTCATTTGAAATAATAATAAAAAAAAAAGCCCATCAAATTCCATTTTTGCAGAAAAATATTGGATCATGCTTAAACTGCTAGTATTATATTAGGTGCCATTATGGAATAATAAAAACATTCAGAAGCTGAATGGTGGTTTGCCTGAGCTCACTGAATTTGATTAATCTAGGTAGATACTTTTTTTTTTTTAATATCACACTATTGATTTTCTCCATTGCCAAGAAATTCCATGTAAGCTAACATGTTTTTTTCTCCCTGTGCTTCTCCTTTTCCAGCCTCTCCAGTTACTGCAATGCATTGTTGATGAGGTGAGTCGTCGTCTTATGTGCTTTTGCATCTAAAGTCAGCCCTAATGGCCCGGAAAGCTTATATTTTGTTTCCTAATGAAGCAAACCACTCAGGCGGCTTTGCTCCCCATTCACTCAACCCTTCACCCTACGCGACTGCCTCAGGCAATACACATATGCACATGCACATTACTGTAGAGGTTGGACCTGTCATGAGTAACACGTACACACAAAGCGCAGCTCTCAATTCTGTGTACTAGTGTATGCAAAAATGTGTTTAACCAGGCTTTCTCTCCTTACTGCACTGGGTTTTATTATTGTGTCTTAAAAAAAAAAGTCAGAGAAGACTCACAGGAGCATCAAACCAAAGACTCATAGGACTGATAATGATGCGCGCACACTGCAGACCACAGCGACTGATTAGCCATCCAATAAAGTTTTATTTAATTTTGTAATTTACGTAGAAGCAAAAGGATGTCAAAGATGAAAAAGACATAATAATGACTTTATAAGAATTTATTTAAGCCAACGGATCAATCTCCTCAGTGACAGCGTTCAGGTACCCGTTCTCATCTAATTTCTTTATGCTCTAAGACTTTCCATTTTCTAATACAAAATGCAAGCTTGGACAAAATATCATAGTGAAACCAAACCTTGTTCAAGTCAATCTTGAACAGTTTCTTGATACATTGAGATGCTGCTGTGCACAAAAATATGCATTATATAGAAGCTCACTCTGTGTGCATTTACATCATAAGCAGGAATAATAATCTCCCCTCCCCTCTTCTTCTTTTAAGCTGGCTTCTTTGCTGAACAGTCAAAATGGCTACACAGCATAAAGCATTCCTGCAATGCCCCCATCACCAGCTATATCGCACATTAAACATACAATGTCACTTGTCCTTAACTGCCTATAGATTGGCCGTAATTAATAATTAAATGCTTTCGGTTGTAATGGATTGACCTGGGCTGAACTGTTCATTAGTCAGCTAGACGTAGCCATCACTCAAACTATTTTTCTGTGCCCTTTCTCGTCTCCCCCTTGAGGCAAGAGAGCTCTCATTGTTGTCCGTGCCGTACCGTCCCAGCTAGTGCAGTGCTTTGGAGGAAGAGACAAGAGGATAACCTCTCTCTGGACAGTTGACGCTGCATTGATGAAATCTATCTGTTCCCACTTACGGCCGATTTAGACTTGTGCATTGAGTCTCGGCAGAGCCGATGACATAAGCTACGTAAAGTGGCTGACATTGTTGCCAGCGTTTATGGCTGTATGTGGTGCATTATGTGTTAATTATGTGTTTTACATGCAGTGCCAGCCGATAGAAACAAATGAAATGCCTCGACTTTCTTCCCTCCGGGGTCCTCGCTCTTTGTTGTTTTCTTTTTTCTTTTTTTTCCAAAGGAAAACACATTTATGCATCAAGTTTGTACATTCAGATAGTTTCAGCTCCCTCTCCCTCCAGGAATTTACAGATTTTTTTTGAGTGCTTATGTTGTTACTATCATTATTGTTTCTTATATTGAGGCAATGATTGTAATTCTCTCCCTGTCCTGTTCAAAAACTGCCAAAAAACTCACCAGAAATGAACAGGGGAGAGGACTCGACGGTTGTGAACAGGCCAGGTGCACATCAGGTTACACTGTAGGTTACGTTGTAGAGTTTTAGAGCTATTCGCGGTTACGGTTTACCTACAGTGTAGATCTCCCACTGAAGCATAAATTCCCACTTGGATGTTCAGAGTCTGGCATAACTTGTATAAACCCTTTTTTATTTTTGTTTAAACCCAAATAACTGGGCTGGGACACGTCACATGGAGCAGCTACTCTAATACAAAGGTATTTTTAATTAGTTTAGACACACCTGACTCAACACTATGGCAGGTGTGATAAATTACACCTGACTCCCTGGCATTTTGTAAATATTGCTCATTACTATATACTGTACTGTACATGTGAACCTTTTTTGGATATTGTATGTGACTTAACCCACTGGGAAATTGAAAGTTGCTTTATTGGCTGAATGAATGTGCTCTTGTGAGTGGAGCTTTTAATATTAGGTACAAATGTGTGTGGTTTGGCTTCCATTTCTTTCATTTTGAACCTAAATTGAGGTATGCCCTCAACATATAGGCCAAATAAACAAATGATCAAAATTCAAATTGCTGATTACCGCTGATTCTGTAGTGTGGTGGTTTACACATTTATCCAACACACAAAAGATTTGCTCCCCAGGAGGAGATGCAAATCTCTGAGAAGGTTGCGTGAGGAAGTAGCATGCGGCATAAACATTTTCCAGATCATAAATCTGCTGTCTGAATAAGGGAGCAGCTGAAAGAAGGATTTACTTACACAGAATAGTAGAGGTAGTAAGAACTGTGGTTTCAGCTCAAGTAAAGGAGTTTATTTATTTAGACAAGAAAATGGTTTTGACATTCATGAACAAAGAACATGTAGTCGTTGTTGACAGCTTACACAGTTAATTTGCCAGCATTAGAGAAAACACATTTTTGACTTGCCTAACATAACATTACATCACCTCCACTTTATCTTGATTTTATTTATAAGGTTGTTTTAATGCTTTAAAAAAAAAATTAGGTTGATTTTGGTCAATATTTGGAAAACGCCAAAATTTTCCATAACCCAACAGCTATAAAACACTCGAGGCTGAATCTCATTAGTAACACACTGAATATCTCTTTCTAAGGACTGTTAGTGTTCACTCTCAAAATGACACATTTGTATGTAAGACACTTAAAGGGGCATTTGCACTTCTGCACTGAATCTATGCTGCATTCATGCCATAAATACAAACCTTTCCGATCATCAGCAAAAGTATAAATACCAGTATAAGTAAATTATAAAATTGGGTATAATTCATATTGATCCTGAAGAGTGGTTCTATATACGTGTATACTGCTCAAAGAGGAATCAAAGGAACACTTGAAAAATCTTAACTTTGATGTTTGATCTGATTTCTGAATCCAGCCCTCAGAGCTGTGATGATTTTGTTTTCCACTGATGTTTCATCACTTCATGCTGATCGGATTGCACAATGCATGTTAGTAAAGATATTCTGCTAGAACATGTGTTTTAAGTGTTCCCTTAATTTTTATTTTAACATGCCAGTCCTCCACTTAAATGCATCGTACTTGCATCTTTGGAAATCCTTGTTATGAGTGCATGCTAGAGAAACGGCATGCTCACCCTGCTCAGGCAGGGTCTTGAATTAGAAGTTCTCTGCAGTTGTTTCCACCATCTGTAAGCTGTCCTCCCTCATTAATGCGCCTCTCTCCTCTGTTTGTTGAATAGCAAGTGGCTCCACTAATAAAGAACTCCCACTTTATTTTCAAGCCTGTAATTACTGATCTAATTTTGCCTAATAATTGCTTCATGGCAATGACATGTATATTTACTTGTACCCTTGTACCCTCGTAGTGTGTGTTCTGTCTCCTAGTGGTGCACATTGACAACCAGAGGACTAATTCACGCAGACTAGCCACTTTCATCAGCCTGCCTGTCTTTTGTGCCATCGCCTGCTGCCACATCAAAGCTGCAGCAGTGTTCCTCTCAGGTGGAAACATGAATACATGCATAAATGTGCATGTTTATATCTGCATGCAGATTTGTTTGAAAAGTGCAGACAGGAATTTTGCATCAGATTTAGCCTACATGACACATACATTAGTTGTATAGTCAAGACTTTATGTGTGCGGTGCACCTAATTGATTGTTGCTTTGTGTTTGTGTGTACACCAAAATATAGCGATAGCAAATTATTTGGTGCTCTGTCTCTGTAAACAGTGTATACTAACGTTTGTGGGTTTTCGTGCTCAGGGCATTTGTTTGTGCACGTGTGTTTTTGTGTGTGCGCTATGATATATTGCTCATCCAAGCAGCAGCAGAACTGTGAAGTGCACTGAGATTAGAAGGAATCCATTCCTTTGTTAATTTAAATGGGTTCATGCATCATGCTTTGCGGGAGCCTGCCGATCAGAGCATTAAGGAATGGCGAACACTGCCCAGAGGTGTTTTTAATGGCACAGCAGGGTCTCGGATGTAAAGAGGTTTAATTCTTTGCATTTGAATGAATGCGTGGTCTTGAACCTGGGCTGTATGAGTTTTGTGCATATCTGAGTAGTTGCTTTATTTCATTTTTTAAGACCTCTTTGCATCATCTCTGTATGACGCCGCACTACATGTTTTTAAAACTTGACCTACACCTGCGGCATCTACCGATCTTATTATATCCAAGCACAACACATTTTGTGTATGTAAAATTTTAGAGTTACAGATAACAGCATCTTCCAAATGTATATACAACAACTGCTTGCTGGTATTGTTGGAAACAAAGTAAATACAGATGTTAATTTAGTAAGGTTGCTGCTGTAAAGTGGTTTAGACTTTTCCTCCAAGTATTTCATGTGTAAAAATAATAATATACTGTGTTGGGAGGTTTTCGTGCCAGCAGCCAAAGGCAGGGATAAAGCAAGAGTGGGAAAGTGGATGGAGTAATGAGGTGAAGGGCTGTAATGGAGGGTCAGTCGGGCACAGCTGTTCTACATGACACGGTTCATAGAACTTCGATTGACAACAGGCAGCGGGCCTGACACACTCAGACACACACACAGAGGGATACACACTTAGATGACTTCAAAGTTTTTGACACCCTGTAACATTAACATAACGTTAACTCGATCTTAAATGCATCCTTATACTAATCCTAAAGCATGTCTTTGCTTTTGCTATTGATTATCTCAGTGTAGGTAAAAGATTCATAGGAAATGATATGTTTGAAAAATGGGTAAATAAAGCTCAGACTCTTTATTAAAGACTAATGTAGCCACCTTACGTGACCTATTGGTTTGTTAAGTTTTGTTTTGTAGCCTTAGGCTTAGCATTTTTCTCACCACTGTGTTGCTTTTTTTCAAGCTTGATCGGGTTTAGTTAGGAAACTGCATCTATCGGCTGCAATGCACAAACACACATATTTGCTAATTATTCGTGCACTACTAGTTTCACCTCCGAAACCCACACAGCAAGCCATAATATTTCCCAGATAGCACCATTAAAATACTCCCAAGTAACGAAAAACGCCACACGCACCTTGAAGAGGCTTCATCTCTGCTGACTTTGTGTCATCATCCACCTGTCAGTGAAAGTGGTGTTCTCCTAACTTTAGTCCTTGATCAAACATGTGAGTTATTGAGAAAAAAGAAATCACCACTATACAGTTGTGATGAAGAGGTAACTTGGCTATAGAGACCAGGCTGCTTTAAAGACGACTGTTTTATCAGCCTGTGTGGACTGATTCAGTTTTGTAACAGCTGCAGTTTAGGACACTTATGTGTTTGTTCCATTTTCCAGCCTTGGAGCTTACTGCTTTCAAAGGTGTGTTTAATATCTAAGAATTAAATTAAAAGGGATGTCAAAACATCAAAAGAAGTTTTAGAAAATGTTTGAAGTTAAAAGATTCAAAGATGTTAGATGACATGAGTAATAACCAGAGTGGTTTTTTTTTTTATTAAATAGCAATAATAACACTTCCCAGGTCTATACAACAAAATCCACATTCATATTTTGTATTTAAGAACAAAGTAAAATGAGTTCAGGGACTACTTGGCCACTTTTTTTCTATTTGTCTTTATTTTAGCTTCTTATTTATCTTTTAAGTTACATATTTCCCTGGAACAAAAACCTGCAATGATAAAAGTGAGGTGAACTGCACAAAAGATTTGTGTACACTTTCTCTAAAGTAAAGGAGTGCAAAAAACCACAATGTCAAAAATACTGAATAATCTTTCAGATATTTCTCCTACATAAATTGAATGCTACAAATTTAACATTCATCCTGGTAGCTTCAAAGAGCTTCGTTACCATAACATCTTTGTGTCTGTGTGCACCTTTAGATATCTGCTAATATAATAAAATATAATAACATTTTTGTATTCTATCAGCACCGTAACACACTCCTTTTACTCTTATACTTTAAAGTGGGTTTAAATAGTCCATTTTCCCCACCAGGCTGACTTTAAACATACTGTGTGCCACCAGGTACCTCCACAGCTGTTCACCTGGCAGGCACAAGGAAAATAAAAAGTAGAAAAAGTTTTTGCTTTGCATCATTTGGTTGTTTTAGTAACCATCAAACAGAATTTCTGTCCTGTTAAGAGCACTCGTTTTCAAAAGGTGACTCTTAATTAGTTGTGTGCGTTGTGCTGAGGGCTCCACACCAAATATACAGCTGTTTCCTTTAAAGGTTTTTCCCTTTGGTCTGATGATCTTTTCATTGACATCCAAATCTTGTCTTATTCCACCTCTTTCTCTGCTGGACTGCTTACAATTAAAGAACATGATCCAGGGATGTTGGCATCTAATAAGCGCTCCCTGCATCGACACCTGACCATGTGCCTGCCAATCACAGCTGGTCCTTGCACTGTGCAGCTTAAAGTTTCCCAGACTAGTCTGGATGAGTAGCATTGCATTAAACACAGATGTACAGCTACTTTCAGATGTTTGGCCCAGCAGAAGAGCTTGTCCCTCAAAGCAGAAAAAGGGCCAATTTACTGGACAAGAGACACGTTATCCTCTCAAAACCTGCAGTAAATGCAACGAGCCACAGGAGAAATGAAGCGGCATCAAGTGTCACCTCCATCATGCAGACGCAGTGAATGGCGTGAAAGAATTTATATTTTGCTTCTAGGAGATGCACTTAGGTGAAAAATATCTGGCAGACCTTATTCATGAATGCAGCAGTGCCATGTTGATTTAATTTTTAATTACTTTTTGGTAATAGTTTTTTTTTTTTAATTAGATCTTTTATTTTCTGTTGAAGAGAAGCCCTGAGTTTAGGTTCATGAATAGGATCTGATTTGTTTTGAAAGCAGTGTTGTGTTAACATGAATCTGCACGAAAACATTTTTGGTACTAAAATCAGTGAATAATGATGACAAACAATCTCAATAATCTTGTAGTCCTAAGTATGATGACTTGATCTCATTCAGCTAGAGCAGCGGTGCCCAACCCCCGGGCCACGGACCCATTTGGTTCCGGGCCGCAAGAGTTGAGGCTCGGGTGTGAAATTTATTGTTTTTACGGTTTTTTTAATGTTACTTTTTAACGTTTTTATCGTTAACTCGGTCTCCCTGGGTCTTTTCCCGTGTGTTATGAATAAATCTTCTTTTTTTGGTACCGGTACCGGTTTTATTTTGTTGTATTTATCCGTGACACCTTCAGGTAATAAAATATTGTCTGAAAATATTGTCGGACATACACCGGTCCATGCCGCAAAAAAGGTTGGGGAAGGCTGAGCTCGAGCATCTATGAGACGAAAGCGTGTGGAAACCTTTTTCTAGCAGCACCAGCACTTTCGCCCACGTGGCAGATTTAGTGTTGTTATGCTGTTGTTGGTTATGCTATATATGCCGGACACGGTCAAATTATTTCTTTTTTTTCTCTGTGTTGTGTGTTTTTGTTCTGGTAGACAAAACATTTCTGCTAAAACCTTAGACCGTAACTAGTCCCCTCGCCAGAATTTCAGGAGAGAAATAGAAAAAAAAAAATCCAATCTTATTTCTAAACTCAGACTGCAAGCATTAAGTGTGTGAATATTTTCTGCGTCACACATTGTTAGAGAATAACAATAGCACAATAAAATCAAGGTTGATCTCTGTGTCAGCAGTGCTTTTCAAAAAATGGGGCACGTCATCAAAGTGTAAAATATGTGTTGAGTTGAACCAAAGTTCAGTTTCCTGATGCTATTGTATATAGTTTTTATTTAAGTTCAATTCAACTTGGATTGTCTTTTAACGTCACAAATGTTTAAAACATTGTGAAGTGTAGGGCACGAACCTTCTGAGGTCGGGGGCTTGCCAGTAAAAGTTTGGTAATAAATACAGAGCAGTGTGACATCATCACCCCGAGTTTGATTACTGTTTTTTACATATTTCAAAAATGAAAAAAATAACCTCACAAAACAAAACTTTAATCTAGCCAATGTTTCTGTGGGTACGTGTCATCACTTGGTTGATGTGTAATCGTCAGTCATAACACAAGTCACATTTCAGGATTTTAAAAATTTCCTTTGACAATTTTCAACTTTCATCTCCAGCCTTAAATTTGGTCAGTTTTTTCTTGCTTTAGTAATTTCAGCCAACCTTGACTATGACAACCCTCGTCTTAGTTTTAATGTATCCCTGCTGATGTGAGGTAAATGTTCGGTTTTTTTTCTCCAGTAGGTCAAAAACTGTCCTCCTCTTTTTACAGGATCCTCCAGTTCTTCCTGTCAGCCAGTTTAGCGAAAAGTTTGTTCACTTCATCACTCAATGGTGAGTTATTTGTTTAAATGACCCGTTTATAGAAATTGAAGCACTAGATTAATTATTTAAATAAAAGAGAAACTTTATGTGTATTCAACAGCTATTGACTGTGTAGTCCTTTAATTTGTAAATTTGGTTTGTACGATCTTTAAATGTTTGTCGTGGTCAAATATCGAAGGACTTTTTGTTTCATTCAGATTACTGTAGATGAATATGAAGTATAATGGTATAATAGCGTAATGGAAATAAACTGCATTAGTGTTAATGCGTTGTGGTTGAAATAGCTATTAGCTCTGTTCTCCTGTGTGTTTGAATAGAAAGCTTTTCTTTATTTATGAGGAGTGATTGATTTATCTAATGCGTGAGGACACAGAAAACGTTTACCCTGCATTTGCTTGTGATTAATTTGCCTCTTGTAACCTTTACAGTTAGACAAACATCTACATACACACCCTAACCACATGTGTATATGTGTGTGTTCAGCACTCACAAGCTGATTATACCAGCTGCTGTTTGTCCCCGATGGGTGTTGCATTTACTTAAACAGGGCATTTCTCTCTCAGGACCGAGGTACTCCGCCCTGCCTGCGTTCAGTGGTGGTACTATCCTCTCCCAATCTGTTCCTGGATGTTCATAATGCTTTCAAAGCGATGCTTTAACAAGTTACCTGACTGCACACCTCACAGTATGAAGGACGCTTGCAAAAAAACACACAATACTCCCCATATCTGTCTGAAAGAAATGTACTGGGTTGTAAGGGAATTAAACTCTTGCTTTTAATTTCTGTAGAGCGAAGAGTTTAGTTTCAAGCCTCCCTCCTTTTTTAATATTCGTTTATAAATAAAATTAGGCATGAATTGTAAGTTAGAACTAAAAACCATCTCTTGGGCACTTAGAAACTCAGTTTTAATAGTGTCTGGCTTTAAGCTGTTGTATTTCTCTTTTCAGCATGAGGCGGAACCCCAAGGAGCGACCTGCACCCAATAACCTCATGGTAAATTAAACCAAACCTCCTATTGAACACTTCCAAGGACTTCAAAAATATAGGTTTTGAATAAATGTGTACAGAGAATGATCATATTCATGCATTCCAATAAAAATTCAATTAAAGATAATTTTATTATCTTTGTAGCTTTTGGAATATGCAGTTGTATTTTCCGCAGTGATTGAGGTGTTTCAGGTCAAGGAACCTCCAACTTGGCATTGATGTGTGGAAACGGCAGTAATGAACTTTTTGCTTCGGATAAACAGTGTCAGAAAGAGGTCAGCCAGAAACCTTGAGGAAGGATTGAGACCTACTCCAGGAATAATTCATTCATTTCACTCCACTGGAGTCAGCATGAATAAATCAGGCTGTTGTTCAAGAGTCACATCATTCAGGTTCAAAATCAAGTTTTAAATTTGACCAGCTGACAAAAGAAACTAAGTGTGCGTGCGTGTGTGTGCGCGCGCATAAATCATTAGGACTCCAACACCTTGTAGAATTATCAGCTCAACCATTTTCCAAAATTAAAAACAAATCACTTGGTCAGTTTCACATGTTTTTATAAATTAAATTTTTCTTTCAGTCATCTACATGTACACTTACCATTTTCTGCAATATTATCGCTGCTCATTCAGGCTACATTAGGACACAGATCCCGTTGGGGTTTCATAAGGCAGGCATCCGGCATGAAAATGTGCTAAATTGAAGACTTTGAGCTACCCACTTATGAATAAGGGAGTAGGTAAAGGTAACTTTTTTTCTGGCTGCTTAACTTGCCTTTGGCACATTGTAGCTAATATTTTTACTCTAAAATGTTGAAATTTCTTGAATTCTTTTAGAAATAATTGACATAATCCAGGAATCAAGCTTGGCGGTGAATAACAGCAGCAACAAATTAGTTAATGGCATTTAAATTTAATGCTGAAAGGGCAGTGACCCTGCTGTAGTATATAAATAAGGGACAGGCATACAAGCCAAGTCAAATGGCTCCTTCCATTTGTGAACCTGACGATTGTCTTTAGTTCTAGCATCAGCACACAAAACTGTCAGTTTGTAAAGACTGCCTTTTAAGAGTTTTAACACTCGGGGTTTTCTGTGTGCTCGGATCAAGGACACTGACAGTTATGTCCCGAGAGAGGTGAGGCCTAAAGGTTTGTGTTGTGGGGATGGTGAGCTGGAGAGGGTAAATGCAGAGCTGCTAACAGATTGCATGTTCTCAGTCTCACACTAGAAAGAAGGAATATTGGGAAGTGTTGGCTGTACAGGGACTTCATGCTTCCATCCAAAAATGAAGCTCAACTTGATATTTTTGTGATCTTCTGCTCAGAACATTTTGTTATGTGAACCAAACTTTTATGGTTTTTCTGGCGCAAAGGCAGATGTATTTGTATGTTTTTGATTTATTTTTTCTCTTTACCTGAATGCATAGTTGGCTCATCCTTTGATATGTCATTTCTCATTCACATAAGGAAGATTATAAGTATTTTACAGTCTTTGTGGTTTTCTGACAGGGGTTGCATTAAATATCAGATTCTTGTCAGACATTACCTTTACGTTACTTTACAACCTGCCTGGCTGAACACTCGGTTTTCATTCGCTACAGGGCGTCCGTTAATCTTTGATAAAAAGACGCCTACTGAAGGTGTAGTCGCAGGTTTGACTGTCAAAGTGTAGTTAATTTGACTAGTGTGATCGCTGTGTCTTGCCCAGGTGCGATTAATTGAGTCATGTTTTCCAAGCGTGCCTTTCAATTGTCGGACAGCGTGAGCACAGGCTAGCAGTGGAGCGGGGAGGCGGGTCAGTCGTGCTCGGAGACGCTGCAAGGCGCCCATCGCTCTCTATGAGTACACCCTCAGTAGCTGTTAGTGAAACTGTCTCTTGCTGGCTCAGTCATTAAGTGGATAAGTGTAGCAATAGCAACACAATGCTGGAATTAAAGAGCCAGTTCCTTTGTATATTTTCCTTTTTAATATTTTCAGTTTACCTCAGTTTACCTGTTGTATTTTTCTGTGTAATAATTAAACTAGTCAAAGTATAATAATGTTTTGCTTGGTGAGGGGGGGTTTGATTTGGGCCATTAAGAATGAACTGGAGCTCCAAGGAAGATGCCCTGTGTCTGTATTCTTTACTGTTTAGAGGAAAAACTAAACGGCTCTTTGTTCAGTCGTGTATTTATACATGCGGCGTGTCTTTAAGAAAAATATTATTTGTTTCCTAGTTTAACGAGATTCTCTCCACCCGTGAGGTTAAAGTGCTTTTCTGATTTTTAATTTCAGTTTTTTCTTTTTAATATTTTGCTTTTCAGCAATAACACATTTTTCTATTTTATGATTTCCTTTCTCGGTCACTTTTTTTCCCCATCCTGTGTTTTTTTTTGGAGGTGGTGGTTGTAACTCACTTTCATCCCTTTTCCCATCAGTGTTTCTTTTTTGTCACTCCTCCTATATTCCTACTGTGCCCCACTTCTTTCATATTCATACTGTGATCCTTGTGCTCTTTTTCAAATTTTCACAGTTCTCCGTTTTCTATATTTGTCTCGCTCCATCCCACTCATCTTTCCTTTACCTATATTTTGTCCTCCTGTAGGCCTTCTTTCTGTGCCCATGATGAACTGAGATATAAGGTCATGGTTGCCTGCCTTTGTGACACCAGCCTGCTGATTGTCTTTCTCTTTTCTCTTCTTTAGTCCCTTTTTCCTCCCCATCTCTCATGCTGCCTCTCCATTCCCCAAGCCTCCTGAGTGCATTAAAACTCTTTGCCTATTCTATCTGTATGTTAATGCACCCAGCCATCGGTCCCCCCTTTCTCTTTTCTCTGCTCCACTATTTACTCTCACTTCTTATCTGTGGAAGGTAATGCAGGAAATGCACACAATAGTGTAGACA
This sequence comes from Diplotaxodon limnothrissa, assembly GCF_057381915.1. Lineage (NCBI taxonomy): Eukaryota > Metazoa > Chordata > Actinopteri > Cichliformes > Cichlidae > Diplotaxodon > Diplotaxodon limnothrissa. The sequence goes on from NC_140596.1 coordinate 30,183,521, forward strand.
CTGAACAAATAATGTTTTGTGACCATACAAAGTGACATAGTAGCTCCAGTTTGCTCATCAGGTTTCAGCATGTGGTTTCTCTAATCACTGGTGTAGCTTTTACTGACATTATTGTCACTGGGATTTTATCCTATTAGATGTTCTTAAAAAGGCTGCCGTTTGATTGTGTGCCTGCTCGTAGGTTACATCCCTGAAGCTCGGGTTATGTCTGTTATATACTTGACGCTTTGCGCATGAAACGGTCTTCTTCTATTAGGCAGCTTTATCATTGCACAGTGTAAGAAAAAAGCTTTTTAAATGGTTCATGCTATGATCCCAACGTGACCAAAGGAAGCGCAGTGTTTTGATTACACTACCAAAGAAAAAAGGCGAAGTTAACAGAAGCTAATGGGAACAGAAGTAGTATAAGTGTGTCCCTCATTTTTATTATTATCTGGTGAACCGTAGGGCATGTTTTAAACATCAATCCAATTAATCACTGGTCACTTTGTGTTCGACTGCTCATTAATGCAAGTATCTAATCAGCCAACCACTCTGCAGAAACTCATGCATTCAGACATGTAGACATGGTCAAGGCGACCCGCTAAAGTTCAAACTGAGCATCAGAATCGTGTAGATGGTAAATGGACTCGTTCTTATATAGCGCTTCTCTACTCTGCTTGAGGACTCAAAGCGCTTCATATAGCGTGCCTCATTCACCCATTCACATCCACTCATACAACCACTTTTTTTCCAGCATGTAAGTGCTTTCTATCTAATATTCACACACGCTCATTCTCTGATGAAAGGATCAGAGATCTTGCCAAAGGATACTTAGCATGCAGACTGAATACTGGATAACTGCTCTACTGTCCATCACAATGGGCAAGAAACTTGTTTTTAAGTGACCTGGCTGGTAGTGCCAGACAGGATCGTCTGCATATTCTGGAAATCTGCTGGGATTTTCAGCACTTCCTTCTCAAGATTTAGAGATGGCAGTATTTAGACTAAGGTTTGAAAAACATAAAGCATCCAGTAAGCTACAGTTCTCTGGGTAAAAATGCTTCATTGATGTCAGAGAAGAATGGCCAGCGTGCTTCAAGCTGATAGGCTACAACAACTTAAATATCCATTTGTTTCAAAGGCATGCAGAAGAACATAAACAATAAACACATGAAACTTTGAAGCAGATAAGCTACAGTAATAGAATACTGTACCAGGAGACACGTTAGCTAAGAACAGGAAACTGAGGATATAATTCACCAAAATTAGTCAATAAAAGATTGGAAAACTGTTGCCTGGTTTGGCAACAGTCTCACTTTCTGTTGCTATGTTAGTATGGTAGGACTTGGCTTGAACAACATAAAAGCATAGCGCCAACCTGCCTTGTATCAACGGTTCAGGCTGGCATGTCAGTATGGACCAAAATCTGTGAGGAATGTTTCCATTACCTTGTTGGATCTATGCTGTGAACAATTAAAGCAGCTCTGAAGTTAAAACTGGGTCCAACCCAACACTAGCAAAGTGTAACTAATGTAGTGCCCGGTGGGTGTATGTTGAACAATAAGATAAATACTAAACAATATCAGTCTACCCAGTGACATCAGTGGGTTGTAATTTGATACATTTATTTATTAATTAAGACTAATGGACTTGATTTAATAAACTCGGGCTGAGGAATCTTTGTTCTTTAGTTAGAAAATCACACGATGAGCCATCAGAGAGGCAAGTGTGTGTGTTTTTTCTGTCCTCATACTGATGCATCTTTCATTGTGGACACCCAACCCTGTCGTCATAAGCTGAGTCAGTTAAGGAGACTTTCCATTGGCTCACTCCCAGGACTTTGGCTGCCGGTATTTGGTGATGACCTGTGCCGGTCTGGGGTTTCTTGCTTTTGGTTCTGGCCTGGCTATTAAGCTGTGGAGCAAGAAAGAGTTGGTGAGGGTTTTAAGCATTTGCTTATTTCTGGGATTTACATGGACACAATATCATCATGCGTATCTGTTTCCTTGTTTTATGTGGTTAATTTGTGCATATGAGTGAAGAAAAACTAGAGCGATGATCCGGACAACCTTATGTTGTTTTTTCGGGATTTGATGGACATTTCATTTCTCCCTCCCCCTTCTCCCACTCCTTCGTTGTCCCTCGTTCCCCAGCCAGCAGCCTTCACGCAGCCTTTTAGCACCCTTGTCAAAGCAGTCCTCCTATTCTGCTTCTCTATTCATAGATGCACACACACACACGCACACAAATTTCATAGCCCCCTTTCAACCCCAGAGACACCAGATGAGCCCCTCAATTTTTTTCACAAAGAAAACCCCCTCTTGTCTCTGACCATCCTCAAATCTGGTTTGAACTTACACACACACACACACTCACACACACACTCACACAGAACCACAAACGCACCACAAAGACAGGAAGACACTAAATAAACTACGTTAAAATCACAGTTTGACCATTTGAATCAAAAACAGTGGATGTTTGTGATTTACTGTGACTAATTAATGGTAATCTGCCTACATCTACTTTGCTTTTTAGGTCCACTTCCCTCGGTTTTCTCATTGATTTCACTCTATTTTAACTCAGGTTAGACAGCTGGGAAAATGTGTTAACTGTAGTTGCATGCCTTGCACTTATCATGTGTGTTAAAACTTTGGAAACAGTTTTATCCTCCGAGGAATTGGCCTGTTAATGTTTACATTGTTGCATGTGCAAAAAGGATTTTCACATGCCCGCTTGTGTATCAAAGCACCTCTTTTGAGACCATGCCACCAGTGTCTCCTCCTCCCTAAACTTTTCTGTCTCCACCTTCCCCTCCAAATGTTTTCGCATTTCCCCCTTGGGTGTTCACTGATGTAAACTCCATTTACACATACTCGGACTACAGTGCTTCAACTCAAGTCATTCAGACGTCAGCCAAGTCATTTTAAATGGTGGCTGAAGTCAGAGTAACATATAAATCAATATTTGGAGCTTTTATAATAAAAACAAAACATTATCCTTTTTAATATAACATTTCCTGATTTGACCTTTTTGTTTAGGTGTAAAAATAAGTTAGATAATAGTGAATGCTATTGTTTAACTTAATTGAAAGTTAAATGGACGTTTGTATCATTGATGTGAGGATTAGAGAGCAAGCTATCAGTTCAAAATGTAAAGTTAGTCATTCTTCATTCTTTTTCTCCCTTTTCAATATATCCCAGAATACTTCAAACGTTCTGGGAAAGTAATAGATTTTTCCCCTCATTTTCTCCAGTAGTGGACATTTATACTTTTATTTATATATATATATATATACATACACTGAACAAAAATATAAACGCAACACTTTTGTTTTTGCTCCCATTCCCCATGGGATGGACGTAGAGACCTAAAATTCATTCCAGATACACAATATAACCATCCCTCCCAAACAGTGGTCACAAATCAGTCCAAATGTGTGGTAGTGGGCACATCTGCTATATTGAGATAATCCATCCCACCTCACAGGTGTGCCACATCAGGATGCTCTTCTGACATCATGAGTAGTGCACAGGTGTACCTCAGACTGCCCACAACAAAAGGCCACCCTGGAATGTGCAGTTTTGTCTCACAGCAAAATGCCACAGATGCCACAAGCAATGAGGGAGCGTGCAATTGGCATGCTGACAGAAGGAATGTCAACCAGATCTGTCGCCCGTGCATTGAATGTTCATTTCTCAACCATAAGCCGTCTCCACAGGCGTTTCAGAGAATATGGCAGCACATCCAACCGGCCTCACAACCGCAGACCTCGTGTAACCACACCAGCCCAGGACCTCCACATCCAGCAGGTTCACCTCCAAGATCGTCTGAGACCAGCCACCCAGACAGCTGCTGGAACAATTGGTTTGCACAACCAAACAATTTCTGCACAAACTGTCAGAAACCGTCTCAGGGACGCTCAACTGCATGCCCGTCGTCCTCATTAGGGTCTTGACCTGACTCCAGCTCGTCGCCGTAACAGACTTGTGTGGGCAAATGCTCACATTCGATGGCGTCTGGCACGTTGGAGAGGTGTGCGCTTCACGGATGAATCATGGTTCACATTGTTCAGGGCAGATGGCAGCTGAGAATGTCCCAGTTCTTGCATGGCCAGCATACTCACCGGACATGTCACCCATTGAGCATGTTCGGGATGTGCTTGACCGGCGTATACGACAGCGTGTACCAGTTCCCACGAATATCCAACAACCTCGCACAGCCATTGAAGTGGAGTGGACCAACATTCCACAGGCCACAATTGACAATCTGATAGACTCCATGCGACGATGTGTTGCACTGCATGAGGCAAATGGTGGTCACACCAGATACTGACCGGTTCTGGGTCCCCAGACCCCCAATAGCGCAAAAAACTGCACATTCCAGGGTGGCCTTTTGTTGTGGGCAGTCTGAGGTACTGAGTGCACTACTCATGATGTCAGATCAGCATCCTGATGTGGCACATCTGTGAGGTGGGATGGATTATCTCAATATAGCAGATGTGTCCACTACCACACATTTGGACTGATTTGTGACCACTGTTTGGGAGGGATGGTTATATTGTGTATCTGGAATGAATTTTAGGTCTCTACGTCCATCCCATGGGGAATGGGAGCAAAAACAAAAGTGTTGCGTTTATATTTTTGTTCAGTATATATATATATATATATATATATATATATATATATATATATATATTTATATATATATATATATATTTATATATATATATTTATATATATATATTTATATATATATATATATATATTTATATATATATTTATATATATATATTTATATATTTATATATTTATATATATATATATATTTATTTATTTATTTATTTATTTATTTATATTTATTTATTTATATTTATTAGGGGTGCAACGATACACAAAATTCACGGTTCGGTTCGATACTTTGGTGTCACGGTTCGATATTTTTTCGATACAAAAAAATGTTCATGCATTTTTAATTTGTCATTTATTAAAATTATAAATATATATTTTAACTCAAAAGTACAGTTTTTAAATTTAACCCTAACCCTTGTGCGTGTTTTTTATTTTGACAGCGAATGCGCACCTGCGGACCACTTATGTGCAGCCCTGGTTATTTAGCTCGTCATATCGCAGCCACAGAGATTCTTTTGTCCATGAAACCATAAAGCTGCACTTTCTTTTTGCCTTATAGTCTCATTTGTCATAACTTCTCCGTTTTGTGGTAAGCTTTTCTTTGGCTGTCACTTCTTCACCCTGACCTGTCTTATTTGGCTCAGCAGAACTGAAATGCTTTTACACATGCACTCACATAAGCTCAGCGATTCTCTGCGCGATCAACCTCTCACATGTTTAAGCTTGCTGCGGGAGATTTCACTTGTCATGTTTGCATAGTAAGCTAACGATTAATAAGACCATGTCAGAGGAATTGGTGCACAAATTATCATCACTCACAGATCAGTGCTGTCGCTCTCTATACACAGTTCACACGATTGCAAAGTGAAAGCAAAAAACAAGCGCAAATTCAAACGCGACTTCAATATGTCACATATTGACAGTGGCTCACCGATGCCAATGACATAATTACCCAGCTACATTTCTGAAAGAATGCAAAAGCATTGACATATATTTTTCCTACAATAGCCCGACGGGCAGGGAAGAGATAGATTTTGGTAGCCCGACTGAAAAAATCGCTAGCTCCGGGACGTCGGGCTAGCGATATTGCAAGCCCTGTATCTGATTGAGGAATCACTCATCTTTGGAAAAGAGAGTTTATTACAGAGAAATGGCTCTTTCCAAAATAAAAGCTATACTATCCGCTTCTTCTGGGCTATATTCTCAGCAGCATAAGGAGAATCATGTGCTAACAGCTGTCTAAATGACTCGGCTAAAGTTAGTAGCATGCTTGTTGTTTTTGTCTTTGCACTAGGATGATGTCGGCGTAAATGTGCAGTCATATTCGTTGTGTTCCCACTAGTGCTTTCAGGTTAATCTCGTTGAAATGACCTTAACGCCACAACACGGCAAATCTCCGTTAACGAGCTACCGCGGATCGCTCCGTGCATGGGGCTAGACGGCCAACACCTTAACGAGCTAACTGCGCTAACACACTAGTTCACACCAATGTAATTGAGCATTGCATGGCACATCCAACATACTGTTTTACTTTAGTCCATGACTCGCTTACCTTCAGGGTCATACGTCACATGAAAACCAAAATAATTCCAAACGCCAGATCTGAATGAGGTTCAATTTGCTTGTTGCAAGTAGAGCTTAACTTCTGTCTCGCTAGCTTGCCCTGCGCTCTTCCTTCTGACTATGCTGTCTGTGTGGAGCGCTCAGTGGATCTGCGCTCGACAGTGCAGCCTAGGCGGAGTAGTCGAACGCAGATTCACTGAGCGCTCCACACAGACAGCATCGTCAGAAGGAAAGTTGATAAAATAAATTACAAATGTTGTATTGTTCGATACATATGCGTACCGAACCGAAAGCACTGTATCGAACGGTTCAATATCGATACGAATATCGTTGCACCCCTAATATAATATATATATATATATATATATATATATATATATATAAATAAATAAAACTCTGTATATAATGTCTCATAATCCAGTTTATTCATGAAAGTACCTGTGCTTTATTATAACATGTTGATTTGTACTGGACTCTTATTATTAGATTGTATGAGAAATATCCTAGGGAGACCACTCTGGTTTGTAAGTCATAGTACTTCATTTCCCATGCACCTTCAGTTGTATCTGCCTGTTGTACTTAACGGCACTAACAGGTTACTAGCTCTGAGTGTGAATCCTGGCTACTGATTTGGTTACTTAGTTGGAAACTCAGACATGAGACTGACACTGTCACTCTTTTTTTTTTTTTTTTTTTAAACATTATTTGGTGGATATTTGAAGAACAGCAGGTTCTCTTGACAGTAACATTAAATATGTATATTATTGTGTTTTGAGGTCACATGCCACTGTAACAGTGTAGCTTTCTCTGGGAACTAAAATTGGTGCACACATGCCCACACACTGGCCATTCATACACTCACCCAGGCAGTTTCCAAAGGGAGCTAGTGATTAGCATGCAAATCTGTAAAGTCCCAGTTATTCTACCTACCTCTTTACCCTTCTCTCTTACTCACACACACACACACTCACACACACACACACACACACACACAGTGTTTTTTCCAACACTATTCTAATGAGGTGATGACCAGTCTCTTGTTATAATTGCCTCAAACTCCTTTTAATTTCTTCTGAGCGTATTAATCATACATTGAGTTATTTAAAATCGCATAAATTAATCTTAGATTAAACAGACCCTTCAAAGGCTTCAAACAATTAAAGAGTTAGCTAGTATTTCCCCTGGGTGTAGGCCATTTCTTTTTGAGCGGAGCAGTTGCAGGTGATTATCCCAGTTTGATATGGCCAGACGGTGATTAATGCAACTTTTACATGAGTCCTTCCCCCAGCTCACCTCTGTCCATGCTCTGCTACAGCAGAAAGTCAGACACCTTCAGTGACCTGACTAAGAAGCACTTGTTCACTCTGTGTTTAGAAACTCTTCCCTCACAGGTTTCATACTTCGTTTAAGCTGCAGAGTTTTAATTATTAGACAGCCGTGTAGAAGTGCACCAGACCAAGTGCACGTGCAGTACATTCAAAATGACATATGCCAGATTGATATAACGGTCATTAGGTTAATGTAGGGTTTGTTTATTTTCTTAGGCATGTGAGCAGTCTGGCAATAAACATTTTGTCTCCAAAAATATTATATTGAACTTCTTGAAGTCTTGTGCTTTATTTTTACTTCTGCTCACAGCTCATAGATATGCTGCATGTGACAAAGAACTCACTAAAGGCTTTTTAATTAGACTATCTGCTGTGGTTCCTATTGGTTCAGATCCTTTAAATTTGATTGGAGGGGTCTAGTCACTCAAAAATGCTATTATATTTATTTAGGCTGCCTCTGATGATCTCAAGTGCCAGTGACTTAATTTTGATGCTTTAGGCCTAAGATAATGAGAAATATCTCATAATAGACTGAGCACTTCAGCATTTAAACAATGCTACTGCATGTAATATTCAATACTGAACAATAACTTAAGTCTTTTTCAAAGAAGCAATTTTTGTTCAGTTTCCATAAAAGCCTCATTTTTATAGATTTAATACGACTGGGGAGAACATAAGGTTTAAGGCCTGGGCAAGTTTGAAACCACAATGTAAAACTGTGGAGGACAAAAAACAAAAACCATGTATCATTTATCCGGCTCCTAATTTTGTAAATTCTGCACTCAGCTTTGGAGTCTCCAGTGTCATTGAAATGCAACCAGATGCTGCTCGTTTTACATTTTCGCTTTTTCATTTGTTCACTTTTTCCTGACACGCTTGCATTTAAATCGCAATTGCCTGACTCAAACGTATCCGCAGGCAGGATATAATTGTATCCAGCCAGCAGGCTGTACGTTTGACTCCCCTGCTTTACAGTGTGAAGTGTACTCGGAGTACTTATTTTTTGGATTATTGCTGTTTTTAAATATAATAAAGCCAACGAGTATGTTGGTACAGTGGTTAACGTTGTTCCCTCACCGTAAGAAGGTTCTAGACTATATGGGCAAAAGTTCTGGTCCACATACAAATCATACCTACGGTAACGGCTCAGCCATAGAGACCCATGCTATGAAGCTCCTGCTGCACAGTATTTGTGCTGATGTTAATGCCAAGCATTTCTGACTTTAACACACTATGTGCCTCAGCACCCTGCAACATGCTTTGTGCTACATGATGTGCCACTTTGTGTCTGAGTTGCTGTGGTTCCTAAATACTTCCATTTTGCAATAACGCAACATACAGCCGATCATGGGATGTCTAACGGAAAAAAATTCACAAATTGATTTGCAGCGACTTTCTATTACAGTAAACACACTCAAATTCAGTAAGCTCTTCAAAACAAGACTTCTTATTTTCAAAGGATGCAATCAAGCACCCAACCATATCTGCCTGTTTGATTTTATACACCTGTGGCAATGGGACTGAAAACACCTGAAATATAAGGTTAAGAGGTGTGGCCCAATACTCTTATCCATGATGGATCCTGCTGCAGGGCTGGGGCCTGTCTGTGTGAAGTTTGCATGTTCTTGCTTTGTCTTTGTGGTTTCAGTTCAATTCAGTGTTATTTATACAGCACCAAAACACAACAACAGTCGCCTCAAGGAGCTTTATATTGTAAGTTAGACTCTACAATAATACAACAGAGAAAATCCCAAAAATCATATGACCCCCTTTTGAGAAACGCTTTGGCAACAGTGGGAAGGAAAAACTTCCTTTTAACAGGAAGAAACCTACAGCAGAACCAGGCTCAGGGAGGGGCGGCCATCTGCTGGTTGGGGTGAGGGGAAGTAGACGGGACAGAAGACATGCCATGGAAGGGAGCTTGAGATTGATAACAAGTACGATTCAATGCAGAGAGGTCTATTAACACAAGAGTGATAAAGGTGACTGAAGAAGAAACACCTCAATGCGTCATGGGATTCCCACAGTAACCTACGTCTATTGCAGCATAACTAAGGGAGGATTCAGGGTCACCTGATCCAGCCCTAACTATATGCTTTAGCAAAAAGGAAAGTTTTAAGTTGTCTCCCAAATCCAAACTGGAAGCTGGTTCCATATAAGAGGGGCCTGAAAGCTGAAGGGTCTGCCTCCCGTTCTACTTTAAAATACTCTAGGAACCACATGTAAGCCCGCAGTCCAAGAGCGACGTGGGATTTACATGGACACAGGAAGCCAATGAAGGAAAGCCAGTACAGGAGAAATATGCTCTCTCTTTCTAGTCCCTGTCAGTACTCTTTCTGCAGCATTTTGGATGAACTGAAGGCTTTTCAGGGAGTTTTTAGGACATACTGATTATAACAAATCACAGTACTCCAGCGTAGCAGTAATAAATGCATGACTAGTTTGTCAGCGTCAATCTGAGACAGAATATTTCAAATTTTAGAGATATTGTGCAAATGGAAGAAAGCAGTCCTACATATTTGTTTAATATGTGGATTGAAGAACATATCCTGGTCAAAAATGACTCCAATATTTCTCACAGTGTTACTGGAGGCCAAGGTAATGATCCAAGAATCTGGTTAGATATCATATTTCTGAGATTTTTAGGGCCGAGTACAATAACCTCAGTTTTATCTGAATTAAGAAGCAGAAAGTTAGCGGCCATCCAGGTCTTTATGTCTTTAAGACATTCCTGCAGTTTAACTAATTGGTGTGTGTTATCTGGCTGCAAGGATAGATAAAGTTGGGTGTCATCTGCATAGCAGTGAAAATGTATGCTATGTCTTCTGATGATGCTGCCTAAGGGGAGCATGTATAATGTAAACAGAATTGGTCCTAGCACTGAACCCTGTGGAACTCCATAATTAACCTTATTGTGTGAAGAGGACTCTCCATTTACATGTACAAATTGGGCTCTATTAGATAGATTCAAACCATTACAGTGCAGTACCTGTAATACCTACAGTATGCTCTAATTGCTCTAATAATAAAAATATTATGGTTTACAGCATAGGTGTCAAACTCTGGCCCGCGGGCCAAATTTGGCCCGCAGCCTAATTACATTTGGCCCGCAAAGCCATACCAAATTACTATTAGAGCTGGCCTACTGGTAGTATACAGGCAATATATATAATGTTTAGTATTAAGCTTTGCTTGTTCCATATTCAGTTTTTCAGCAAAACGTGTTTGAGTCCATAAGAAGAGATTCGTTCTTATATCTGGAGGAAGATTTTTTTTTTTCAATAAATATTAATGTTAGCCCGCAACTTTGTTCCAGTTTTGAATTTTGGCCCACTGTGTATTTGAGTTTGACACCCCTGGTTTACAGTATTGAACGCTGCCTAAGGTCTAGCAGGACAAGCACAGAGATGAGTCCACTGTCAGAGGCCATGAGAAGATCATTTGTAACCTTCACTCAAGCTGTTTCTGTGCTGTGATGAGCTCCGAAACCTGACTGAAACTCTTCAAATAAACCATTCCTCTGCAGATGATCTGTTGTCTGTTTTACAACTACTCTTTCAAGGATTTTTGATATGAAAGGAAGGTTGGAGATAGGTCTATAATTAGCTAAGACCACTGGGTCAAGAGATGACTTTTTAAGTAACACCAGCTTGGAAGACAGTGGTACATGGCCAATTATTATAGATCAGAAGAAGAAATTTTATTTAAAAGCGCCTTTCAAGAAACCCAAAGACAGTAAATAGTAGAATAAGACACATCGTAGAACAATGATAAAACAAAGAACAATTTAAAAAAAAAAACAAGATAAAATAAACAATGAGTTCACAGATTGTTCAGTTCACAGGTTGATCATATTTAAGATTGAAGGATTAATTAATGGCAGGATTTCTTTGAGCAGTCTTGTAGGAATGGGGTGTAAAAGACACGTTGATGGTTTGGAGGAAGTCATTACTGAAGTTAACTCCGAAAGATCAATTGGAGAAAAAGATTCTAAATAAATATCAGTGGTACTGCATGTACCATAATGTTAGAATGAATGGCTTTTTGTCAGCCTGGCTACAGCGCTGAAGAGAAACCTATGGTTGTTCTTATTTTCTTCAATTAATGAGGAATACAAAGATGTTCTAGCTTTACAGAGGTTTTTTTTTTTTTTTAATCAAGCAGCAAATTAATTTTCCAGGCTAAATGATGATCTTCTAAATTTGTGATACGCCATTTCCTCTCCTGCTTAAGCGTTATCTGTTTCAAGTACTTCCTATTTGAAGGTCTCTTTTTAACAGGAGCTACAGTATCGAGAGTCATATGTAATAAAGAAGTAGAATTTTTAACAAGATAATCGACTTCTATGGGAGTAGCGTTCAGGTAGCTGGTCTGCTCCTTATTCTAAATTTAAACGTTTTCAGGAAAGCATCAGATTCTCACTAGGTGCCCAGTTCAAAGACATGTATGTTAGGTTAATTGGTGTAGGTGTGAATGTGGGAGTTCGTGGTTGTCTGTCTCTGTGTGTGTTAGCCCAGTGTTGGGCGGATGACCTGATCAGGACATTTGTCAGCTGTTTTTTTGTGTAGGATTAAATATTCAGATTTAGGTTCAAACTTGACCATGGAAACAGTTTACTCGCTCTCCTTGAACTTTTGATGTTTAGTTTTATTTTCTGGACTTCCTGTGATGTCTTGTATACACTGTTCAGTTCTTTTTTCCTCATTTTAATCATAATTCATCTATTTCTTGGGTGTGATGGGATGTGATGACAGAAAAGAGGCTAAAAGAGCACTGTGAGAAGTACCTTCATCGAGGTCAAATTCCAGCAGATGTCTCTGGCCTTTAGGGTTAATTTCTAGAGTGGAGGTTGGAGCCTGATTTTAAAAACATTACTCAGGACTTCCTTCTTTATTTCTGTATCACTCCCTCTCTACTGAGGGAAGGAAGAATGATTGATGAGATGGGTATTCAGCACATAGGGGCACCCAGGAGCGTCCACTCCGCCCGTCTCATACTGACACACACACACACACACACGCACGCTTACAATGATATGAGAGTAATTAACCTCAGACTGTGTTAACCCCAGCTGGCCATTAGAAGGACAACAGGATTGATGGGACTCCCCCCTAGTCTTTAACAATCTCTACATTTTGTGCATGATTAAAACACACTGCAAAGTGTTTCCATTTTCTTTGAAGTGTTCACAAAGGAAACCGCAGCGAGCAGAGAAAGCAGAAAAGTCAAAAATCAAACAATTCCTGATACTGTCTTTTTTTTAAGTTATCACTTTATTCCCCCTCGGTGTGATTTTTATTTTTATGAACATAATTGTCACATATTTCCCCGTGTAACCACAAATAGACAAGAAGGCTCTCAGGAGGAAAAAAGTGGACCAGCCTGTCCTACTTTATCACTAATCTTATATTGTCTGCACCAGTTTGGGTGTTGCTGGCGGGTATTAAAGACCCCAGAAGAAACAGCTGACAACAACATTACTCACCTTGGAGTCACTTTCTGCCTCCAATTTGAATCACACTAGTCATGTTCTTTTCATATTGACAAGATTTGCATTTTGCTTTTGACCTGCAGCCCAAGGAAATATAAATGTTAAAGTTTTATTTTTAAAAAAAAATGTTCAGGTTGGCAAAGAAGGTAGAACTCACCTTGATGTTTTAAGGTCAAAATTAATAAGTGGCAGATTAAAATAAAATCACTGTAGCTGGCAATGTGTTCTGTTTATGTAACATTTTACGTAGATTTGGATACAAAGTTTGTGGGTTTGTGATGGTCACAAAGTGCAGTTAAGGACTCAATAACACAACCATAGAGACTCGTTGGCAACCACTTAGCAGCTCCTGGTCACTAGTGAAAGGTGTGTATTCACTGTTTCTTGGATCTGAGATTGGTCACAGATCGGGGTGCTGCAAACCAGTTGTGGGATTCATACTTTTCTCTAGCAACCAAAGGTTGCTAAGGGGATTGCTGACTGGGCTCTAGATGTGCATGACTTGAGAATGCAGGTTTATCCCTCTTGGTTGGTGATTGCCAGATTGGTGCCAGTAGGCCTCTGAGTCTGTGGGACTGATGCTTGAGGCAGACTGGGTCATGTTTTCCTGTGTAGGTATTTATGCTAGAAATCCAATTTGACTTGATGTTGGCCACAGAGACAGGTGGAGATCAATCCTGTTTAATTTCCTCATATATGAATGGGCAGAAGTCTCTTGTCAGCCCTTAGAAACATAGATGAAAGCATCATAGTTGCATTAACTCTTCAACCCTGTAAAGACTGTTGAGATTAACCCTTGAAGCTCTTCTGAATTTGAATTTGAACTTCTAAATTGGTTTCTGTCATATTTCAGGCCTGTTTATTGAACAAAATGACTTGGTTTCCATCAGAAGTTAGTGAGTGTGGTCTCTGCCTATGCAGTTACTCTTGGAAACCCGGAAACTATTCGAATGTTCATCAAATCGTGCCTTTATTGATATATACAGTACTCAGGGCATCAGATGTGGTCTTTATGGGGGAAGGATTGAAAGGTGAATAGATGTTTATACAGACAACATGCTGCTAACATGGCTGAAATCAAACTCTTCAGTAGTGGTACTATATTTAAGTGACGTTAAATATATCTTTTTTTTCTGTTGTTTTGTGTTAATCATTGGCTGATATACGTTATTGTCTCCTGTTATCCCAGATTCATTGACGTAGCTCCGTGAAAAAAAGCTGAGCGTGTGTCTTTGTTTTTTTGCTGAGATTGATCTTCTTACTTTGAACTCCTCCAAACGGCGTGCAACACTGACAGCTTCTTGTTGTTCACGACGGAAATCACTGAGATCAGTGTTGACAAGTTCATTTAAACCGGCCGGCCAGAGCGCTGTTTACCTAATTGGACATCTAGACACTCAAATAAAATTCCTGGTTAGTCCGAGTTGATTTGTCTCATTTGCAGCCTCCTCCCCTCTCACCTCTTGACCCTCTGTGACCTCTGCAACCTCTGGTCCACAGTCCTCCAGATGAGTCTGGTTACTGGGACCGCTGACATGTGACATCTCTGTTTAAGTCCTGCAGCAGTAACAAGTGAATGGTGCTGGAGTCTGACGGCTCGATGGGCTACAGGGTCGTGTTGGTGGGTTTCCCGAAGCACAAGAAGGCTTCAGAATTAGTCTTTATTTTTTTTTTTGGAAAATGTGTTCAGAAGGAGCGTTCATGATTGGGCTGTGTTTCTGCCATGGCTGTCTTTTATTACAAAGCTCATCCCACATCCCGTTATGACTCACGTAGCTCATTAAACTTAAAAGATATTTGTTTGAAATGCTCTGACAAGCCATTACTTAAACGTTCTGTCTTTAAAACCAAATCTGTTGGACATTAATATTTAAGAGGGTTTTATGATGTTCCCGTTTAAGTTGTTTGCATTTTATCATTTTGTGAATCATGACTCAGATGCAAGTAGCTGCTACACCGTACACTTCGCATAAAGATGTAATAATGTTTGTGGCTCCAATCTGTTTGATAATAAAATAATATTGTAGAATGGGTGGAAACATTTGAGTTTTCTTTTCTTTTTTTTATGAGAAAGCTCATTACTTGTGTTTTTACAGCCACTTTAGTTCATTTTTTACCACATAGCAGTTATTATGAAGGTCATATATGTTGTATTTATTTTTATGTTTGTTAAAAAAGTGAAAAGTATGATTTACGATATAATCCAGTAAATTTTGTTGCAAAAAAAAAGTAAATTATTACTAGAACCTTAATTTAATTGTCTCATTTTGATTCCCAGCAGCCTTTATTTACTTACAAATACCTTTTTATTTTTTAAAATTTAACTTTGAGTCTTTAAATGTGCTCGCTTTGTTCTCCACAACCTTTTCTTAGATATTCTAAATAGAATCATTAAGCGCTTGTGTTTTTCCTTCATACAGGATCATCCCTTCATCGTACAGTATAACGATGGAAATGCGGAGGTGGTGTCGATGTGGGTGTGCCGCTGTCTGGAGGAGAGGCGAGCTCAGCTGGCTCAGGGACGCATGTGACTTCTTCCTGTCGGCAAACTGTGGTGGACCCGAACGTTTGATCCCAAACACACATCAAAGGATTCAGGGTCAAATACGTCCACGCACACTGGACAAGTACCTTATTATGAATGGACCGAAATCACTAGATGTTACTTTATCTGAACGATTCTTGATGTAACAGACACCCAGGAGCGCGCTCGCGTCCTTTAAACTGAATATTAATCTCTGCATCGACGGGTCTGCACCTGGAGATCCTTTCCATTTCAAGGGAATCCCAAAAAGCAGTGACCATTAAAGTCGGCTGATTTTAAAGCATCAGAGACGAAAAGAAACTTCAAAGCACAAGACTCGGGCGCGGGCAGAGTTACGCTCTGCGTCGATGATGGCATCCCAAATAGCCGTCTTGTGCTTTACTGTTGACAGCCCTCCCATGAATGTTAAGGTTTTTTGCCTGTGAGTAACTACCCATCTGTGTGCCTATTTTTCCAGTGCTATAATTTCTTACCTCAGCAAACTTGATTTGTCACTGCAATATCAAGACACCCCACCCCTACCCCCGAAAATGTACTTACTTTTAGCTCCTGGAGTTGAACATCTGCATAGAGTTTTTCCTGAACTGGTGAGGCTGAGTGTTATCTGCTATATTCTAGAAGCCATTAAGACTGAAGGAAAATGCAGCTAAAAGCATAATCTCCCCTTATAAAGCACCACTGTTTAAAATGCTCTTTTAGTCACATTGTGACCACTAAGTTACTTTAGAATAAAATGTCATGTATTATTCAGAATTAGACATTTCACTGGGTTGCCTAAGAGATCGCTTTATTTTGCTGTAAAGGGAAAATGTTAATGCAGTGTACTTGACACCAAAGACAATATAGACGGTGAATTATATTGATTTTTCATGAATGAGGCAAATGTAAGAGGCCGAGTGACTAAAATGAATTGTTTCAGAAAGGTTTTTATGAAATGTGTAATGCTTAAGTGCAATTAACCTGCATTGCTTCCCCGTATTCACAGTGAACGTAGCTTACAGTGGCGCAACCTGCACAGCGTGTGAATCGATGGAAACAAATGCAATGGGAAAAAACAAGCAAAACATGAGCCAGTGGTTAATTTTTTTATCAGTTCAACGCGGTTTCATCCTTTAAGTTGTAAATCAACAACCTTTATGAATGATCAGAAACTGAAAGTACATGTTTACTGAAGCGTCACAGATGGGTAATCGTGTTGTTCTTAATGTGGGAAATGCTGAAGGTTGCTGTGTTATTTAGTTTTGATCTGTTTGCACTTCATGTCAAAAATGGACAAACAATTAGCGACCGCAAAGCTCCGAACAGGCTGCTTACCTGTGCGTGGCATTCACGAATCCTCCTTTTTATTTCAGCACCCACGTTAGAGCAGCTGCACAGCCTGCATGAGACCTGCGTCTGATTGAACCTCCTCGTGTAACAAAATTAGGCTAATACTGCTCTTTCTCACTCATGGCGTTTGTGTCCACAGCACAAACGCTGTGGACATGCACAGTTTAAGGTTTGAGTCCATCATGTGGAGATAAGAGTAGCTGAGGTCAATCACAACAAGTCCAAGTACAACAGGTTTTTAAACCCATGTGACTGATGATTTTGTAAGTTTGGTGAAAATGTGCAGAAATCCATACTGGTGCATTTAAACTACAATTTAATTAATATTCATATTTGAGTATTTCTCACACACAAAAAGAATGAAAAAGCTAGAGATGGCACGATACCACTTTTTTATGTCCGATATCTGTCGATACTGATATAAATCCGATATAGCATATTTTATAATCAATAAAACGTTTTTTTTTTAATATCTTGCTGCATTTTAAGTTAAACTCACCGTGGGAATGCTTTACAAACACTCAGAGATGCTTGCTTTACTTCTCTGGGATACCTTTCTCGGAGATTAAATGCCGGTTTGGAAGCACATAGCGAGGCTCCAAATGCTCAACCAGACCGCCTCCAGGTCTCGCACGCCACAGCCGCTCTATCCCGTGACGCATATTCCTCCGACGTGCTACGGTTATGAGCTGGGTTACGCCATGTCGCAAGTTTTGTGAGGTGCTTTTGTGATAGTTAATGGACCGGATTACATTTTTTATTTCTCTCCAATATCTGATCCAGTAATTTAGGTCAGTATCGGACCGATACGTAATATGGGATCAGTCCATCTCTAGAAAAAACCAAAAATGTCTTGAAATACAGTGTAAGCTATGTACTCCATGCTTTCGGTACAGTCGCTGTACCGCAGCCGATGTTCCAGCTGTGAACATCAGACAAACACTGGACGTTTATGGAGTGGAAGTTGTGATTGCGCTCTCTTCTGATTCCCTTGAATTTTGTGTGGTCACACCTTAAATTATGTTTAATATCAGTTTAAATGATCTGGTATGAAAAACATGACATCACAGTGTGGTTTTTATTATTATTATTATTATGTTACAGCAGGTAAATCTTTTTTTAAGACATTTTTCTGCCTTTATTAAATGGAAACAGTTGAGACAGAACAGTTGAGGAATGATATGAAACAGCTGCGGTCAGAGTACTGCTCAGTTATTTTGTCACCATCATGAACTTCACGAGTCCTCCCACCATAAATCATTTATTGCCACTATTTGCCTGAAAAGCCTGCAAAAGGAAGTCCAACCTTTTACAAGTTTATTGTTGTTGTTATTGATGTTGGTTTTTTGTCTAGCTTAGTTTTTTAGAAGGAATGTCTGTGCAAGATGCCATTTATTTTCCTAAAGTCCTCACCACTCTTGTAAGTGGTGAAAAGTATAATATGAAGATGTTCCAGTTGCTGAAATGTCATCAATGGAGATTCTTCAATGGTTTCACAAGGAGTAGTATATGTTCTCTGCATTATAGTCTGTTTTTAAATCAGCACTTAATACTGTACATTGGTGGGACATCCACGTGATACTAGGCTGCCCTGTTGCTCATGAACATTGTTGTGGCATTTCTTGCAAAGCAAATGAAACCATGAAGATGGCAACATTTCATATTTCTGAACAGATGTGCACTGTGATGATTCAGAAATGGTCTCACAGACTTTTAAGCAAGAATATGTCATAAATTAAGAAGAAGGAAAAAAAAGCTCCTCTCTCGCTCCGTTTCTCTTGTTTCCTCCTAAACTTCAGAACATAAAGTCAGTGATGAGCCCAGCAGAGACACTCGTGCTGTGATGTTGCTGTCTGACTATGGCCTTTCTGTAATTATCCATGTTGGCACATATTCCAGCCATAATAAATAAAATGTATTTAAACGGTAACTTGGCTACATGAGACTTTTTATTTGCACTTGACATTTGACTGTTGAAGGCTGCTGCTTCTCAGTCAGGGTTCTATTTTGAAGGAAAAACGAGGTGCATCAGTTTAAAGGTGTAGTTCTGTGTACTTTGATGATTTAACGCTTTAATATAAATATCCTTCTGACTTTTATCCAGCAATTATTTTTGGCAGCTTGTTTTTTTTTTGGTTTTTTACTTTTCTGTTTCTGTGGAGGAATTGTAGATCTTTTCAAGTCTGGCTATGAAATATGAACGAACAAGCTGATCATAAAGTTAATTTGTGCAGCTAAAAAGCTACAGCAGTGGTCCATCTTCATGATGTGTGAAACATTAAGTACACTGAGTGTCTCTTGTTGAATTTAAGCAAACACCTCAACACATACCTTTACAAAGGCTGCAAGACTGTTTCATCACGCTACCGTCACCTGGTTGGACAACATGGCACAATGAAAATTAGTGCGACTGCATGCAATGAGCATCTCAGGGACTAGGCTTGCAATCACTCGCAGTCTGTTGTCTACAAAGCAGATTTGGTGCTTTGGTGCAGGATGCACAAAGTTCAGAAACCTTGCTTTTATAAGAGAATAGAATCAGAAGAGACACGTAGCAGTTGTGCTTATTGGCAACCTGCTTGTATTTATAAATTGGACGACAATTATTTGCCAATCTGTCCCAGAGTGACTGCAGTCACTCCGAGTTGGACCACAGCTGTTTGGAGACAGGTTGCCTCCCACCAGGCAAACTATGCAATGCAACTCCACCTCTGAGCAACCAGCCGTTCACCGCAACTACGTGCAAGAAAAAAAATTTCAATGCAATGCAAAGACCCGGTCATCGCATTATTACTCTAATGTGATCGAGCCATTAGACAGCCTGACGTCCCTAATAAACTGTCAACAGATGATAAAGCATAACTGGCCTGATTGTGTTTTTTATTCCAATTATAATACCTAGACATTAAAAGTCTTTAGGACGCGGCCCAAACTCTTCACGCGGTGTAAAGTATGTAAGAAAATGAGGCTTTCTTCATTAGGAGTTTGACATTTACACGTCTTGCCATAGAGTGACCCAAACCTGAAAGCACCCATCTCTCCTAAGTTCATTTATAATTTGCATTTCATAATTAATCTCAGTCAACCTTTAATTAACATCTGCTTTATTCTTGGTTATTAATTTGTGCCATAGCCTGGGAAAAGCAGCTCGGTGCAGACAAACGCAATCCCACAGAATGACTGTATTTAGATAACGTTTTTATTTTTCCTCTTAAAGCATCAAGGACATCCTCGACTTTCCTTTTCCTCAACTTAAAAAAAAAAACCCACATTCACGAAGGAGACCTTTGGATAACCCGGCACACCTTCTGCTTCTGATGTTAAACTTCATTACCTCCAAAACAAAAAGTTCTTATCTCTGCTGTAATCCCTTTGTAGTTTATTTGATGAGGAAAAGTAAAAACATGGATGTTTGCCGACAGAAGTCAAGACTTCCAACTGATCCTGATAGAACGATGATATTAATTAATTCATAATGTTTTCATAAAGCACACCAGTAAAAACAAAAGCCGGGAAATTTCTATGGTACAGTGCATTCATAAATACATCACTTCTGCCTTATAATGATACAAATGCTTAGATGTGAAGACTCTGGATCTGAAGAATGCGGTCATGAAAGACCTCCAAACAAGAATGTCACAGAATTTAAAATATACTAATGCAACCCAGAGCTCAGATAAATGCAATGCCGGTGGTGTTAGTGTGTTTTATTTCTGTGGTATGTCGTCTTCATGTAGTGACTGAACGAAGAGCAGTCTTCACTTAGACAAAAACCTTTTATGACATAAGAATTTGTATTTCCTTTTAACAGCCTGAAAAATCTGAAAGTGAAACATCTCAGCAACTACATTTATACATTTTTATGTTTGCAGGTGGACAAACCCTTGGACTTTTCTGCCAGTGCCACTGTAAAGTTGGCATGTGTTGTTTATAATGTGCAACCCCAGTTCTAACAAAAGCTAGGGCGCTGTGTAAAATGTCAAAAACAGAATGCAATGATTTGAAAATCTCAATAAACTCATAGTCTAAGGAGCTTGGAAAGACTTCTTTAAGTTTTCTTTAAGATGTTTCACCTCTCATCCGAGAAGCTTCTTCAGTTCTAAGGTCGAATGGTGGAGAGTCCCAGATTTAAACCCAATGGGAGTGTACGCAAGAGGGACATGGACACCCTATTGATCCCCTACCTAATCACACAAGCCAAGGTGTGAAAACGGGTGTAGGTCACAATCAGCCAAGGTTTCAGGTGGACCCATTGTGAAACCTAGCCCAACCCTATCGTGATTTCCTGAGGTCAGACGGCCCAGGATGTAAGTGGGCTTTAAGGTGTCTGGGAAGGGATCTCAAAACTGGTTTATAGATGGCAGACGGTTGGTGTCGTAAGCCACCGCCTCTGTTCAAAGATAGTTGTTCACAGTGGACATAGATGGCTTCTTTCACTCCTCTTTCAAACCATCTGTCTTCTCTTCTAAAATATGAACATTGGCATCCTTAAAAGAGTGACCGTTGTCCTTTAGATGCAGCTGGACAGCTGGGTCTTGTCCCGTGGAGGTGGCTCTTTTATGCTGTGCCATGCGTTTATGAAGTGGCTGTTTGGTCTCTCCAGTGTACTCAATAAACTCATATTTTATTCCCAATAAAAAAAGCAAAAACATCTCATTTAAATAATATTTATCTCATGGTGAATTTGATGTAGCACAATTCTCAAAAAACAAAGGTTGGGACAGGGCCATGCTGACCACTGTGTACCATCCCCCTTCTTTTTAATAACAGTCTATATATGTCAGGGATGTCTAACCCTTAACATTTATGATGGCGCAGTGCTGAGCCCATGCAGTCATCTAAATGCCTGTTTTTAATGCACAAAGGACTGAAGATCACAGGTGTCCGATGCTGATTTTCAGCCTCGTCCTTTGCGCGCAGAGATTTCTCCAGATTCTCTGAACCTTTTTGTCATATTATGCACTGCAGATAATGAATAATGCAAAGTTGAAGTTTCATTCCAACTTTTCTAAGACACGTAGCTCCAATCAAATACAAATTCAGTTAATATTTTTAATGATATATTAAAAAGTCTCAGTTTAAGCGTTTGTTATTTTGTGAATAAATCATTCAAAAGTCATTGCATTCCTTTCTTATTTACCTTTTATACAGGATCCCAACTTTTTTTTTCTTCAATTGTGGTCGCAGCCTTCTGAAAACTATTAAAACTATCTAATTGTGTACACACATTTATTTTAGTTTCTAAGTGAATACAAAAAAAACTGTTAATTATCTGAGTGTCCATCTGGTGCCACGAAAGGTCAAAATCTGATTTGTTTTTCCTCCATCTTTGCTGACAGTTGAACTGTGCCAGACGAGATGTTTCCTCATTTCTATTGTGATGCAAAGTTAACTTAAACCCTGTCAGGGTTTAAGTCAGTAACCCCCTCCCAGACCTCTGAGCTAAAGACTAGCGGCAAAATTGAATGGAAGATGAGACAACTCCTGTGATCACTGAAACAGTAGACAAGGTTGTCTCAATGAAGTGCTCAAATAAGAGTGCAAACAGTGTTATTATTCATGAAAGGTACAGTTTGAGATTACATTGCTTTATCCAGAACCTCAAATAAATGAGACAATTTTGAGATTGGTGTATAATTACAGGGTGCAAATTAGGTGAATTTAGCAGGGGGTGAATAACTGCATATTTTAAAGAGAATTTATTTAAAATTTGCCAGGTTAAAGGTGGGAAATGCTTTGAGCAGGCCGGTGTGATGATGTCTTGGAAGCAGGAGGAGCAGTTCTTTGTTAGACTCCACTCTCACTGAAAATGTAATTGGATGAAACTGTTTAAACGAAGCAGAATTAACACGGGAAATAGAACTCAAAGATCAGGCTGGATGCGGTAACTGTTTCTCCACCTCGTTTACAGAATTAGTGAGAAAGTTTTCAGATAGCTTTGCACTGAGGAAAAGAGGATGAGGGTCCACCAGTAACAGAATCAGTTACTTTAACAACTACTTTTTGATTGAGGTTAGAAAAGTAAACCAATCTTGTGTATTTAACATCAGTCTGATGAGTTTTTAACAGTATAACTTGTGCTGTGTTTTAACTCGTCGCGCTTCATAATTTCTTCATTTAAAGGTTTAATTCTAGTCTTTCAGTCTCGGGAATTTATTGAATTTTTGTTTCTTTTGCAGTTTGGTTGAAGGTGGATATGTACTGACTGTTAAACAGTGTATCTGAACTCAAGTGCAATTTGAAGGATGGTAAATGAAACAAATCATAGCTTTTAAGTGCAAAATAAGTGTTATGAATGTTAGAACTAGATATATAAATACAAAAAAATACAAAAACAGGCAGAGATAAGCCTCAGTTAGAGGCTTAATGCACATAAAAATCAATTCTAAAAAGTCCAAATCATTCAAAACAACAAAATTATTATTAATAAAGGACTTATTGACAAAATATCTTCCATTTATTTGACCCTAGAGAAAAGAAAGAAGAAATGGTCTTACAAGGCTATCCTGCCTGTAGACTTGAGTTGGACTGACAGTATTGACGAAGGAAATGACTTTAAAACATGAATACCGCCAATAAGACGTGCAGCCTGACACTGTGTTTGCATCTTTTTGCCATGTTTAAAATCTTGTACATCTCCACAGTGGGAATTAACAAAACCACTGGAACAAAAGCCAGTGAAGCAGAGAGTTTCTGAATCCAGAAGGGCTCAATTCATATGGAAATATAAATTTCAAATCCACCAATAACTACTAAAACAGCTAATAACTCTGTAAAAAGGGATTAGCCCAGTGAGCAGTCAAGCTAGCACATAGGCGGTCTATTTGGTTAATTCCAGATCCAGATGTCCAATGACTACAATATTTTTCTCTATTTAAATATGTAATTGAAATGTGTATGTGTATGTTTTCGCAACCCCGCCCTCTCCCTGATGCTATCCCTAAATTTAGCTAGCCCCCAGTAGGCCCCCAACCAACTTTCTGCTAAGCTAGCAACCAATCAAACTACCTCCTTCCTGCCCCAACTTTCAGCTAACACCTTCCCACCTAATCCTGGCTTTAAAAGACAGCTGCCTTTTTAAATGTCCTTCAGAAGGAAGTTTGGCTTTGGATAAATTGCGCTTCTCCACAGCTTAGCTTGTAAATCTGTTCCTGAGTCAGGCAATGCCACACCTGTCCACAGGAGGCTACTTCCACCTCACGCGGCTAACCTGTTGCCGTGTACAGAGTTATCCAGTCATCCTGTTCCCATCCTGCCCTGCAGTGCAGAACACAACCCCCCCGCCTCAGGACCTCTATGCACCCACTGCCAGCTTGCACACCTAAGTTCCCCTGACTTACCTCTCTGCTGCTCTGCATTCAGTCTCTTCCTGCACCTCCTGTTTGCCATCTCTTCTGGTTTTATAACATTTGTAAGTAAAATTGTAATTTTTGCTTTACCTTGTGGACTTTTGCTGCATTGAGCTGAACAATGACATTACAAGCATCAAGTGCTTATGATCTCACGAAAAAGAGCTAATGTAAAGATCACATAAGCATTATTTTCGCTGTCACTGTTATATTAAATAAACAGTCTGATTATTCATATCCTCAACAGAGCTGTGGCCTTCACAGCTCTGTTGTGGCACTTAATCTAAGTGATACTTTGCTCCTCGGTCAGAGACCTTGTACGATGCTTTTCATAAAAGTTTCTGTTTCAAAGCAGCTCTACAACTATTGGCAGGCAGCTTAATTTAAGAATTATGCAGCTGTGTGTAATGCAGCAGAGCTATGAAAGCATATCCTGACATAGGTCTAAGCAGCACGCTGTCAGTCAGTGCTGTGTTGTATTGAATGTATAACAGCCCTTTGAAAGAAGTCCCAGAAAGGAAAAGGACAGTGAGAATTTTAAAACCCGTCTATAATTTGGTCATTTAATGAAATCTTTCCTCAGCACAATGATTTTCTGATTGAGGTTACCCGATCCTCAGGAGGTGAGAGATACTATACCTACAATGGTATCTTTAGAAAAAACAACCTTGGACACATTGCTATAAGATCAATGAGAGAGATGTCCTAAAATATGGGACGCATGGTGCCAATGAAGAAACTTCAAAGTTTCTTATAATGTAGTTAATAAACTCTAAATATGCAGCAATAAAAAAAAAAGGAAAACACTTTACTGTGATGAATTTTATAAGCCCAGTGATAAGAAATTTAAAATAACAACTATACTGACTAAATGCTACTAATACTCAATACTGTGTACTGTAGCTAGACTAGAAAATAGAACAAAGATTCTTGAAACAAAAGATGAGAAGACATGCATGTTTTATTAATAAATGGCATTTTTAAATAAATGCATTCCGGGAAAGGGTTTGACCTCCTCTCACGGCTCACACGGACAATTGAATTCAATTAGTCAAAATCAGAATTAATGTGGCCAAAATAAAACCCAGTGACTAATGGAGATATGGCCTTGTCCTCTGGTATCAAGTCAAGGCTCTGCTAAAGGCATGAAATGCATTTTGGACTCAATCGAATTTGTAATTATAGTAAGTGTAACACATTACAATTATCTGTTTAAGTTGAACGATGAGTGAACATAAGTGGAACATGTTTTTCAAACAAAAGGTCAGTATCAAACAGCCGATATAGATTTTATAAATGATGGAAGTAGCTGAAAGGTGAAGCCAGTGTGCAAGTGCCTTGAACCTGCAATCTGTCTTATGTCCAGCAGGGGGCAAATCTTTTGTTTGCCTAAAGCAGTCAAATTGTATAAAAGTCAATGAAAAAAACAAAAAAACAACTTCTTTCTTAATTTGATACGTCAGTAAATGCTTTCCTGATGAAGTCATGGCCTCAGTCGTTAGTTTCAAGTCCTGTTAAACACAACATGATGTCAAGTTCTGGAAACTATGGACTTATTTAGTGAAACAGAAGATAAAGCATGTTGTGCTTAACTATCTGAGATTTCCCTACTGTAAAATAGCTCAGTCACAAATAAATAGCTTCAGCTTCAGGGCAGCTAGTAAGACTTGTAAGGTTGCCCAGTGATTCCAGTAAATTATTTTGTTGTTGGAGACCAATTGTAAGTAGTTTGGAAGATCAACTGGTTCCCTAAAGGACCCTCAACTTTTAGGCAACCCTTTCGATCCCAAGGTGTTTGAGTGAATTGCCTGGTGGAGGCAACCTGTCACCAAACAGTTGCAGTCCGACTCAGACTGACTACAATCACTCTGAGACAAACTGGTGAAGGTTTGTAAAGGATCTCATTTATAATCACAGACAGATTACCAGCATTTTTGACTAATCTGATTCAATCTGCGCTGATGGGCGCAGCTAGTCTGTGATGCATCTCTGCAATGGGGCAATCCACTCAACTGCTTGCCAACTAGTTGTGTTCCTAAAGCCAGGTTGCCAAGCATCGATGTCATTGCAGTTAAATCCCCCTCCTGCAGCAACTACGTGACTATTTAAGGGGTAAATTTTGAAATTCTGCTTCTCATCTATGAAATTCTGCCTGGATATCTGAAGGCTAGTAATTATTGTGACTATATTGTATGTGTTTGGAGATAGGAATAGAATGTGATTTTCAACATTTTATCTCAGTTAGTTGCAGCTTTATCACAAATACCCTAAATGCCAACTTGACCCCATTCAGTCACAAAGTGATAGCTGACTGATTCTGCCTTATTGCCATTTTTCACCATCTTGATGCAACAAAGCTGCTTTGAGGACAGAAACTGACTGTGAGGGATTGCAGACCTGGTCCCCGTTTTCAAAGAAATCATTTCAAAGGCAAATTCATTGCAAGTTCATTGATCGCAGTAATTTTGGTCATGCTGTGGACAACTGTTTTCTTTACTGTGGCTCTAGCATAAGTGTGCTCCACCCTCAGTTTCTCATCACATCCTTGCTCATGACATCTGTTTTCAAAAAGGCCACAATAGCAACTGCCAAAATCCCGAACTCAAGGCTTTAAAATGGTAATCCAACAGCACTGTTGAAAATCAGCAGACACTTGGCTTTTATGCTCTTTGAAATTAAATAATAAGAAATGAAATTGATGGAAATGGCTGAAAAACACTTGCCAATGTCAGTCTTTCAGAGCACTTTAAAGTTCTGGTGTCATTTTTAACCTGTTTGACATTTTACATTGTGGTGGGTTTGTACAGTGGTGCTGTGGTTAAGTTTTCCTGCCACCCAGCAAAAAGGTTCATGGTTCCAACTCCAGCTTGGTCTTTCCGAGTGGGATTTGTATGTTCTCCTTGTGCTTGTGTCAGTTCCCTCTGGGTACTCAAACACTGAGAAGAAGGTCGAAGCTCTAAAGTACATAGAGCTGAAGTGAAACTGAGCGTTAAACAACAATGAAAAGCGTCTACTGCAGCCACTCTCTGTGATCTTTTCCCCTTCATCATGAACTCACTTGTTGCTCTCTTTCCTCCTGAGGCTCACTTTTTCGGCTCATCATCATCCAGCCAACACATGGTGTCATTCATGATCGGACCCTCATCCAGCCAAAGCACTGAAAATCTTATCTCATGGCTCATCTGTCCCTCTGCAATTCACAAGAATCACTACTCCTCGGAGAATACTGGTCAGACTCTAGTGAAACTTTAAGCTTCTGTGATCTACTGCGTCAGACATGTTCTACTCTGGAGACCTGCACGCGAGCCCACCTGTGTAAGTTGCATACCCATAATCCTTAACTCTGCATAAGCAAATACCTGCACAAAAGGACACGAGTGCAGTACCATGAATCCCAGCTGAGTGTCCTTGTTAGTTGTAAGCCATGTTAATGAGCCGTTCATTAAGTCTGGGGATTAGGCTGAGGGAAGGCTGTCTCAGATTGTTAGCTGGTCCCAACTTGAAATATGCAACAACATTTGGATGGACAGTCTAGAGAAGATGGCTGTGTAGACGCACACATCGCAGACACTCTGATGACTCCTACACTATTCTCCCAGCACAGCTATTCCTTAAAATGCTGTAAAATTTGGTGGAAACATCAGTGAACTGTTCAACACTTTGGTGAACTCTTGACTTTTTGTTTCAGATATGAGCACATAAATACTGTTCTGAGTGGTAAAAAGTTGTCACCCTGACCCACAAAGGGCCCCAAACCACTGTTTGCACCTGCATGGGCTCAACCCATGCAACGATTAACTCCGGAGTATTTAAAACTGTGATGTTACATGAACTTCTAACGCACACGTGCTGTCACATCACTGTATTTCCGCAGTCTTCAGCTTGCAGGGAGCTCTGACGGTGATCAGCCAGTCCAGCAGTGTTGCAGCAGCTCTGCCTGTCACAGACGCTTTCTGTCACATGTAAATTGTAGCATCAGATGATCTATGGCTGCTGCTTCGTGTGACCTATAGCGATAATATGTCTGGGATTAATATTTGGACGCTCCATGATCTCATCTGGCGGGCCTCTCTCCGGGATATTGACCGCGCTTTTGTTTGGAGATGCGTCTTCATTTCTGCCACTCCCGGACCTTCATATTCCCAAAATCCCACCGAGCTGCCTCTCCGCTTTTGTACCGGCCGGTGACCTTTTTTCCCCAGAGCAGTCCGACTTGATTAGCACATCAGGCGGGACAATGAGTGGCCGCCATGTACACAGCCATTACCCAGATCCCTTTATCAATGTCCTGTAATTAAAATGTCACCGTTTAATTTTCGAGGCATCGCTTCCCCGCACTCATTCCTCCAATAAAAAAGTGCGATCGAAATGCTCTTTTCACTGGAAACCAAAAAAAAGGATGCGGAGAAAGTGTTTAAGTGAGCCGAGCAGGGAGGGATCAATAGGCCCTTTAGTCCGAGAGGAGGATTGATTGGTCTCTAAAATGGGATTTATAGGGGTCACGCTTTTATAGGGTGCTGATACAACTGTTAATTATAAAACATTTGGCCTCTTATTAAATCTGTCCTGACTGAGGTGGGCTTGATTTATCTCTTTCAATCACGTGACAGGATTCAAGCATAAAAGTATGAATATGCTTCAGCTTCAGTCCCACAAAGGCAGAAAAAACCCCGCAGTGTTTGAACACTGCAGTTTTTTCTAATGCACTTTTTTTCTTTTTTCTTTTTAGACACATTTGTTTCCCCACAGTGGGTGTTTTTGACAAGAGCCTTCAGACATTTCATTTGCTTTTTTGCTTTTTTGCACTGGACATTGCAAAAAGTGGTAAAGAAAAAAGAAAAAAAAGAAAGAAAAAACAGACGATTAAATGGGAGGTTGTTAATAAGGCAATAAATCAATAAAATTAATCAAGCTTAAAAGAAAAAAAAAACAGACATAAATTGTGTCCTAGCTGAAAATGATAGAAATCACTGTCACATTTCTTCAGCACAGAGTTTAAAGGAGGATGACGAAGCGAGGTTTTTGTCTGTGTAATTTTTTTTATTTCAAAGTGCTCGACATAAAGCAGAGAGACGCTTTTTAAGCGCCTAAATACAAAAAAAAATCATAATGAGCCAAAACAAAGAGGATGGAAACTCTCCCAGTGCAGAGTGGGAAAGGTTACATTCTTCGTCACCACTTTAAACTCTGAATAAACTGGAGTAGATAATAAGTGTGAGAAAGACAGAAGACAGTAAAGAGAAAAGGGAGAGAGCCGAGGACCAGGATTTGCCCACGTGGTGTTTCGTGCCCCTGGACTTTTGCGCCAAAGTCTCAAATGTTCCGGTTATAAATTAGCAAAAAGAAAAAAAAATCAAGAGTACAAAGTGAGAACCAAAAGATGATTAGACAGAACAATCAATAAATCAACCAGTCGATAAATAAATAAATAATAAAACGCTGTTGTGTTTAGGCCAAATAGTCCCAGCAGTTCACCTGTGGTGAGCTGAGGCGCATTAATATTTCAGGTTAAAGGTTTGTTTAAACAATTGGGCGCATATCAATGAGGCCCGCTAATTTGTAGGCCATCCAGCAGTAAGAGCTCGCCTAAAATTACCGCTGAAATGTCTAATTAAAAACCCCCCTCGCTACTGAGCCAGCCACGTCAGCTCACGTTTCCCCCGGAATACGCGGCGACAATGGCTGCATTCAAGTCGGCGGTCTAAATAATTAAAAAGAGAGGAATAATTACAGTATAAAATTGTAATTATTGGCGGGGGGCTGCTGGGGGGTGGGGCGGTGGTGTGTGTGTGGAGGGGGGGCTCTTGATGGTGAAAGAGGAGAGGATGCGCTTAGGATCAGGTTCAGCATCAATATTGCAGGGAGGTAAAGCTGGGGAGCTCAGGCTGCACGCGGGCTGATGATACTTCATACACGCTCGTCACTCGCTCTGCACTCCAAGCCACACTTCATACACTCTCCACGCGCAGGCACTCGGCTCGAGAGTGTGAAGCATGTCCCGGTTTTATTCGCCACGAGCTGCTCCGCTTCCTGCCTGCTGTCAGTGCGTGTTTGTGCAGCGGTCGGTGCGATGGCAGAGCCGGGCTTTGCTCGCCCTCCATAAGTGCCCAGTAAAGTTGTCATGCGCGGGGCACTCTGGGGATGTTCTGCAGCTGGTTTGTCTGTGAAATGAGCCAAAGCACCGGCTTTTAACACGTCATCATTTTCAGAGGAAACATCTGAGCTGATCTAAAGAACAGGTCACGCAGGAGCTGTGAGACCTTTCTGACTTTTTTCTGCGAATGTTCCTCAAACAGCATCAGAGAAATTATTTGTATCGAACATAATGAGTCAAATCTGACTCCTCTCTGATTGTTGATTATAAGTTAATGTTTCATCTTCCACAAGTGAACTTTTAGATGAACTTCTGTTTTTTTTAGACAGTGTAAATAATGGAGTCCTGATACTGATTAGTGAGAGCAATAAACATGAGAAATAGTGCGTCAGCATGTCTCTCTCTGTGTGAGTGAAACTGGGACTAAAGGTGTATTGAGTGAGATGTTTTATGGCCGTCTTTATGTGACATCACAATGCTGGATGTAGGAGATGTGTTTTGTTTTTTACTTTAATTTAGCCTCCGAAAGGGTGTAGTCCTGAGACAAAAGTGTGGCTGATGTAGGAAAGCAAATCTGACTTTGTATTATTTACTTGATTTCCAAATATTGCTCTAAAACGGCACGGCATTATCTCAGTGACACTATTATCCATCGATCCGGTTATTACAGGACTGAATCAAATATTCTGTTGATCCGCGTGTGTGTGTGTGTGTGTGTGTGTGTGTGTGTGTGTGTGTGTGTGTGTGTGTGTGTGTGTGTGTGTGTGTGTGTGTGTGTGTGTGTGTGTGAGACAGCCTGAGGCATCATCATCATGAGCTCACTCCAGATTACACGCAAAGACTCTAAACACAGTCACTTCCAGGTCCAAGCGTCTTTCTCTGCTTTCTGTCTTTCAAATCATTTTCTCCTTTCTGACTCCCCCCCCTTTCTGTTTTTTTTTTAATCGCCAAAGCCTGGGATTGATTTGTGTGGCCGGCGTGGAAGCCGAACAGATGGCCGTGTAACTTGATGAGCCCGGGCCTTTAGTCATTCCTGGTGCCCTCCACTGTGCCACTCCGGTTTGT
The DNA here is from genome assembly GCF_057381915.1 of Diplotaxodon limnothrissa. NCBI lineage: Eukaryota > Metazoa > Chordata > Actinopteri > Cichliformes > Cichlidae > Diplotaxodon > Diplotaxodon limnothrissa. The sequence continues at coordinate 30,214,898 of NC_140596.1, forward strand.
CGGTGAGCTCCAACTTCGGCGGAAATAATACAAGATCTGCGTGATTAGATCGGAGCTTATCATTAATACACACCGAGCCCGATCTGTTAAGACCAGCGGTGATTACCTCCCCGACAACATTATGGGATCCGGGTGGAGGCCCCCTAGAGGGTCCTTGACTGGGTTCAGAAAAGGGTCACGACTGTGGCGTTATATTTTTCCTTTATTTTTGGTATCTTTGTGCAGATATCTCCGATGATGTCACGATGTCTCCTTCTTAATTTATATATAATAGCAAATAAATAAATATATAATCACGAGTCTGAGGGCCAAAATGATTTTCCATCTGGGGTCAGCAGGGGCCTAATTGATATTTTTGTTTCTGATCATGTTTGAGCTGCAGAGAGAGAGAGAGGGTGAGACTCAGAGAGAGAGAGAGCCATTACACACCAGCATGACAAGACACAGAGAGAGAGGGGGGGGGGGGGGGGGGGAGAGAGAGAGAGAGAGAGGTGCCATGTGTTTCCTGTCTGCGCGCCAGTCACCTCCCCTTGCTCCGACAGGATGGAGGTCCCGCGTGCTGCTGCCTGCCCTGAAATGCACTGAAATAAAGGCTCCTCCTCAGCGCTTTCACTGCCAGTGCGCCTTCTTTTCTCCATCCTCTCTCCCTCTCTGGACTCTCTCAATTTTTGTCTGTTTATTTTCATTTTATTTATTGTTAATATTGATTTCCCAGCCTGACTTCCCCTACGGTGTGTTGCTTTTACAGGAGAGAAAGGTATGTCTCTGTTTTTGTTTTCCTTATCACCAAATTCATCCTAAAATTACAACAACAATTTACAACAGCTAATTTAATTTAATTTCTCGCGATTTGACCGTAACTCGGCTGTATCAGTGGCTTCGTAATACTTCAAAATAGTAACAAAATAAAAGCAGGGGTTTGCGTGCGTTTTGGCACAAGAGACGCAGAAAGTTAAGTACGCGCAGGGGAACGTGAGATAGGCCCGCTTCAACCTAATTTCGAGCAGTCGTCTGCGGCTAATCTGCGCAGAAGCTTTAATTATATATGGGCCTGGTCTTTTATTAACAATGCAAAGACGCACGCTTGGACCTGTGTAATTAGCTCGCGGGAAAGCGGCTTATAGTTGTTCTTTTCCTCTCCGCTAAGCGCATTGACGCAGCTCAGGCTGCATTTTCCTTCTGTCCTTATCCACCTATAAGATTCTTATGTGACCCTTAAGTAGTTCCCCCTTAACGGCTGAGCCGATTTCAGGATAAAGAGTAGCGGTAGAAGTAGATCCACCAACGCGCAGGAGCCTGTAGGACAGGAGAGGAGGCAGAGAGCACGGAAATCATGCTGAAATAATAAATACGTCTAATTAATTTCACTTAAAAAGTATTATTATTATTATTATTATTATTATTATTATTATTATTATTATTCAAACAGTTAAAAGACCCTCTGCTATTGCTTCATTTTAATTATGACACAATTGTAATAATTACTTTTATATATATAATTTTGGTCAATGCCGATTATAATAATACGGAAATAATATATATTTAATATTTGCCTTTCAAATGGTTATTATTTAGGCGTTTTAAAGTATTTTTATTCGTTTTCTGTGATGTTTTTCATTTTTCTCGCAGACTTGAGTCATGCGAAGATTCAGAACACGGTAAACATATAGTGCTTGCGTAAACAACCCCACGGGCCTCCGGTTCACTGTCTTGTCTTCTGTTTGACTCACAGGCTTCCAGGGATGGAGTCGATGCCCGGACAGCTTCGAGACGCGGGACGAGACGCTAGCTCTTCCCCAAGTTTAAAGCAGGGCGCGCAGAGCTTTTCCAGCCCCGGCTCTCTCAAACCGAACCAAGTGAGTGAGACATCCCTGTACGGGGTGCCCATCGTGTCTCTTGTCATAGACGGCAAGGAGAGACTGTGTCTGGCGCAGATTTCCAACACCTTGCTGAAAAACTACAGCTACAACGAGATACACAACCGCCGGGTGGCTCTGGGCATCACCTGTGTGCAGTGCACGCCGGTGCAGCTGGAACTCCTGCGCCGGGCCGGGGCTATGCCCATTTCCTCCAGGCGCTGCGGCATGATCACCAAAAGGGAGGCCGAGAGGCTCTGCAAGTCCTTCCTGGGAGCGCACAGCCCGCCAAAGCTACCAGAAAATTTTGCATTTGACGTGTCTCACGAGTGCGCATGGGGCTGCAGGGGCAGCTTTATACCCGCGAGATACAACAGCTCCAGAGCGAAGTGCATCAAGTGCAGCTTTTGCAACATGTATTTCTCTCCCAATAAATTCATTTTCCACTCCCACCGCACCCCAGAGTCCAAGTATCTGCAGCCGGACGCGGCCAACTTCAATTCGTGGAGACGCCATTTGAAACTGACGGAAAAAAAATCCAATGATGATATTTGCCACGCGTGGGAGGATGTGAAGGCCATGTTCAACGGGGGGAGCAGAAAGAGGACTCTGCCCATGAGCGGCTCGGGGATGTCCTCGCCCATGAAATCACAGGCCTCGTCCAGCCTGGTTCAAAGCAGCTCCCCGGAGATCCCCCACAAAACATTGCGCTGCGACGAGGATCAGGGGAGCAACAACCTGAGTCTGGCGAGGGGCGAACGGAGTTACCCGGTCATCCCGGTGCCCAGCAAGAGCTTTGGCATGCTTCAGAAAATCCCCCCACCTCTGTTCCCTCACCACCCCTACGGCTTCCCTAGTTATGGGCTGTGTCAGAAAAAGAGCGACGGGGTGCCTGACGTGAACAAAAACAACATCCCCGGTGTGTTTTGGCCCGGCACAAAGGATCCGATCTACCCGGCCTTCCCCATGTTTTGGCCTGCAGCTGGAGGCCTACCGATGCCGCCCTACCCGGGCTCCCCACCCAAACCTCCCCCAGAGCTGCTAAGCGTCCGGCCGGCCGAACTCGACCTGTCGGACCAGAGCGAGAGGGGCGCAAACACACCAAAAGACACCAACCACCACCCTCACCACCAGCAGGACGGCGGAGAGCGCTGCCCCAGCTCCCAGTCCTCCTCCACCCGGAACGACGAGGACAAGTCCGGGGACGAGACCTCTCAGAGGAAAATCAGCTATATCTCCGCCTTTAGACCCGTCGTCAAAGACGCAGAGACCATTGCCAAACTGTACGGCAACCGGGACTCCTACAGGATACGCCCCGGCTACCTGTCCCCGGATTTTATCAGCGAGAGCTCCAGCTACAGATCGATATCACCGGACAGAGACAGCGTGGTGGACGACGACGACGACGACGACCTGGACGTGGACGTGGAGTCCAACCGGGGACAAGGCGAAGAGGATCCGATCCGGATATCACCGGGAGGAGACCACCGCGACTCCCCTGTACCGGAGCGGGTGTGCTCGGGTGCTGAGGAGAGTCAGGAGCAGGCCGATGCAGCCTCAAGCCCCGAGGCGGTCGCAGCATCACCGGAGGATTCCGCTCACACTGGGTCATCGGATGAGGACAGACAGATGCGTAATGGCTCCCCTCTTCATGAAGTAAGATTAGATTAAATGAAACTTTAATGATCCCCTTGGGGCGAGTTGAATTGTCACAGTTGTAGAAAATAAGATTAGAGAATTAGAGAGTGCATTAACATATTAGCCTCATTCAGACTTTGAGAAAGGAAATTCCAGATGTAGATATGTGTTTATTATTTATTATAGATATTAGTCGTAAGAGTGGTTAGTGGGGAGTGTTTGGACCACCTGCAGTGAAACTGCCTGAGTCCACGATTTTCTCCCAAATTCAGTTACAGCAACATTTTTTAATAGATACAACATAACACGCGCGCGCGCGCGCGCGCGCGCACACACACACACACACACACACACACACACACACACACACACACACACTGTTTTTTCCCGTTTTCAATGTTAATTAAACCACTGTATCCCAATTTGCACAAATCTGCAGAAATATTAATTAAAATCAAAATACTTTAATAACCCCGCTTCTTTCACCATCTTCACATCAAGCCACTCCTTTTATTTTCTTAAAAAAATAAAAGAGCGTAAATTGCGTGCACCAAATGACCAATAATTGCTGTGCCGCTATTAAAGACGATTGTTCCTTTTACAGGTGTATGCTCATGAAAAGGACGGCCACGTGCTTCTGAACGAGCCTTCCACGTTTGGGTCCAAACAATCGAGCAGCCCCCGCAGATCCAACGGTAATTACCGATCCGGGTTATTAATGCGAGCGGGAGCGTCTCCTCGTCCTTTACCTGAAAATGTTTGTGGCTTGTTCGCTTCTAGGTGTTCACCACGTGTCTGAAATACAGACCCAGCGCACTGCAACGTCCTACCAGGAGCAGGACAGACAAGGTCGTTAATCATTCTGTTATCTGCTGTTTTAAAAATCGTCTTTACTTTTAATTATCGCCACATCTGACCACTTTGGGCTGGTTCGATACTTTTATTCAGCAGCTTTTTATAGTGTTACAGTTAATCAGGTTTTTATTGTTAGTTTTTTTTATTTGTGCGCAGCCGATGGAGCTTTACGCATCGACATCAGCGTGCACGAAAGAGACCTGCAGAACATGGCTAAAGGTAGGAGGCCCTTTTCAAGCCCGAATATGGATTAGAATTGAGAAGGAGGTGATATAAAGTGCCAGTAATTGTTACTCCATTTTTTTATTTTATTTGAGTACACACAGGGTGTGTTAAAAGCTGTGCTGGTCACTGCATCTAATCAGGACTAAATTTAAGTGTTATTTTAAATATTAACGAGTTTGCTTAAGCAGTTTGGATTGCATTAAATCTAACAAGACCGCAAACATTTTCAAATATAGTATTTTTTATTAAATGAACATTAAATATTGAGTTCCACCTCATTTTAAACAGAGCTAAATACCCCCAGCCTGTTAAAGATGGCGTGCCAGAATCCAAATGTGCATTTCCATTTTTATTTATTTAAATTTTTTTTAGGCCTAAAGTGTTTCCATAGTTGTTAACCACTTAATCACAAGATGTAGGAGTTTTGACTTATTATTATAAGAGGAAATCGTTTAGAGGCTATTAATATTTTAACGAACAGAGCCATAACCCCGAGGCACGGCAGCTAATTATTTTACAACGCTTGGAAAAACCCTGGGACTCCATTATTATCGTCTCCACCTCCAGGCAATGCATGGCAATTACTGTGGCAGCGAGAAAGGAAAACAGTGAAAATGGTTGTTATCGAGGCTGTGAACGCACCTGAGAGTGCGGCTCGCATAAATCTTTATGTGCTGAAAATTCAAGAATATATCATTGTAAGTGGAAGTGTGTGTGTGTGCGCGCTTTAGGAAAAGCTGCTGATTTGTGGTGATTGGTGATGTTTTTTTGTTTTTGTGCAGAGGAATTACAGAAGCAGCTCGTGGAACAAGTGGAGCTGAGGAAGAAGTTGGAGAGAGAATTCCAGCATTTAAAAGGTGGGAGCATCACGAGCGTGTTTTTGTGAGTGAAAGTGACACAGACAGAGAGAGAGAGACACGCATTTTACATCTCTGTCTGGATTTTTAAAAACAGGCCGTGCTTTACAGCCAAACTATTTGCAGGAGAGGGAGTTTTTATTCTTTTTTTCTCCTTTGAATCCTGGATTGTGTCTTTAAATGTATCCCCACAAAGTCAGAGTTTCCATCTGATGTGGCCTTCGGTACTCTTCAGATAATTTTCAGGATCAAATGAAGCGTGAGCTGTCCTACAGAGAGGAAATGGTCCAGCAGCTGCAGATTGTTCGAGGTTTGTCTCTCTCCTTCTCTCTCTATATATATACACATATATTGTGCGCCTCCATAGACTCTGACTGTAAAGCAGATGTAGATCAATGCTCTTTAAGTTTATGAGGGGGAAAAATGGAGCCACAAAAACGTTTAAATATCATAAAGCATTGTAATCCATCTGAAAACAAAAAAACCATGCACTGAACTAAAAAGGAAAAAAGAAAAAGAAAGGAAAAGTGACACTTGCATATTGAAATATTGGCAATTTGTGTCCAGGCTTTTTCCTGTAAATTTCATACTTTTTTTTTTGTGTCCAGCAGTTCAGTAAATTATTAGATATCAAAAGGTGAAATTGAAACCGCATTGTTTTGTTACCAAAGGTTATTTTCTCCTAAATCATGCTCTGGAAAATTGAATAGACAGACCATTATGTAGTGCTGTATCGGTTACATGCAGTAGACAGCAACTAATGCCGCCCGTTAAAGGATTGGTTTAGTGTTACAGTAGTTTAAATACAGGGTTCAAGTACACAGAGGGGTCACTCTAAATACCACAGGGGCAAACAACATACATTACACTCCTCCACCTCACATCCTCCAACAGCAGTTTACATTTTTACTTATTTTATTTATTTATTTTTTGTATTCATTTCATTTTTTTCGATAGACACTTTGTGCAGCGAGTTGGACCAAGAGAGAAAGGCTCGTTATGCAATACAACAGAAGCTAAAAGGTAATTTTATCTGGTCCAAGAAGGAATACGTGTAATCTTTGCCTTCAATTCTAAATATGCAAGTGGAACTTTTTATTAAACATCTCCTGTGATCAGTGATCAATAGACAATATTTAAATTACCACCACCAACAACAACAAAAAGCAATAAGGGGTAGGTTTACAATTTTCAAAACAGTCTCAAGGCAGTGCTCACATGCACACATTAAAACACTGAAAGCACCGCTGTGTTCCTCCTGGTGGCTCTTCAAGCGATTTCAGTGTAAGTGACCAAAAAGCCACAGCAGGCAGCACTCAAATAAAGTGCCCATCTTCCAAACTGGCACTTATTTACAGCTTATTTTCCCTCTTTTTTTTTTACTGGTCCTCCACCACAGCTCAGCACAGAAACATTGTGTTTTTACAACCTTTCCATCCATCTGATTGTCTGTATACTTAATCTGTGCAAAAAAAACCCAAAAAAATACCCCAGCTGCAAATGCATTTTGCATGAATTTGTACGTAATGGAAAATGCTTATTAATAAAGGTGAGCTGGAAAGAGCATTTGTAAGTCATATGACTTTAACACCCAGTGAAGATAATAAAAATTATGGCCCAATTTGCAAAAAGAAATAAGGAGAATGTGGCCAAATTCAAGCAAACCCCAAAAATGAGTGGAAATGCGCTTTATTTCCTGTCTTCTTTCTATTCCTTTTCACATCGTTGTCCAACGTTTTGAGGTTTTACTGCTGATTTTCTGATTATGTCTCCTTGCTGCTTCCTCTTCTTCTGCAGTGGTTTAATGGCGGCGAACGGGGAGTTAGCTCCACCAACTGTTTCATTTAATTAACAGAAATGTTAATTAATTCTCTTCAAATCTGAACAACATTTGGTGGGAAAGTTCAAATTTGTGGAAACAAAGAGTAAATAGGACTTGGGAGGCGGGGGCGAAGGGATTTTTTTTCCCCCCTGTCACTTACACTGAAGTCATCTTAGGACACGAGGAACATTTACAACAAGTAGAAAGAAAATAAGGGTTGAATATGTGAGTATTGTTACTCTTTACAAGATCAGAGGAGGCATAGATCCAACTCACACTTCATTGTGTCATTGGTAGTTTGTGAGGTTGCATTGTCTGCATTTCCGCTGCATGTTCTCACTGATGGACTCGTTCCTCCCCAGAAGCTCACGACGCCCTTCACCATTTCTCCTGCAAGATGCTCACCCCCCGTCAGTGCACCGGAGCCTGCACCTTCAAACCCCCGCTGCTGCCTCCCTAGTGCCTGGCACAACACAGCACCTGACCCCAGCACAGCCCAAAAAAATAAAGAAAAATAATAATAAAAAAAAGCAACACATATATACACACACGCACATACATAGATATGAACACACAGGCCCGCCTCAAGAGCTCTCACCTCCCACCAAGGAGCACCAACCTGCTGTACAGATGCACTGCTGATTTTAGCACCTGACTTGAGCAAACCCATCGAGACTCAGAGGAGAGGGATTTGACGCCTCCTCAAAATAATAAAAGAAAACGAATAAAACTGAACTCTTGTATTAGAGAGATCAGGGTTTGCTTACACACAGAGTTTATGTTGGGAATCACAGGATTGTAGACGTGAAGCTGCAAAGCTCAAACCAAGGAGTGTCCCCGAGTAAAGCTGTCTGCTCTTGAGCTATTCTGAAAAGAAAGAGAAGAAGAAAAAAACCCAACACTATATACATACAGTATATATATCATGTGACGATGTGCAATGTACATTTGTGATATTAAGTTCAAAATGTATCTCATTGTTTAGATTCTGTTGCTTGTTTGAATATGTTGGATTTTTACATATGTTTGTTATTTATCTGTACTGGATTTAACTTATTGTTTAGATGATTTGTAACACTGTACGTGGTTAAGCACTTTAAATGGGCACAAGTCATGAATTTGACCAAATTCTCTCATCAGAACTACGAGTATGTTTATGGTTTGAATAGAGCACATTATTATTGTTATTACGAGCACTTAACTCAGCAGCCCTTCAGGTTTCACATCAAACAATAAAAGACTTTTCTTTCACCGAGTGTCGCGTCACGCCAGCTCTGAAGTCTTTTTTTGTAATCTCATGTGCATTTTAGACACAAATCCATCACTTTCTCTGTGCCAGGGTTTTCCATGGTGACATTCATCTGTGAGACACAACCAAAAAATCCTTTCTTGTCCACGTGACTGTCTTTTTTATATGGAGAAGACACTGTGGGAAATAGAAACAAATGCCAGTTTCTGACTTGATTTACTCACAATTTACCAGTTTCTGTATGCACTCATGTCCATATGAATAAAATGTGAAGCCACTTTCTGCTCTGTAGCCTTTTACTCCATTGGTTTCTTTCACCGGTGCGAGCCTGACACCTGCTGGCCTCCGCGCAGAATAACTCCTCGTGAGGTGGCTCATATTTCGCCTTATTGTATTTGAGTTCAACATGATCTCTTTCATTAGGCAGCTACATCGGTGCATGACATGTCCAGTCAACTTATAATGTTTGACGTCGAGTCAGGGGAGCAGGCTGATCTAATAGTGAAATCTAATTCTTCTGATGGGAGGACTAATAGATATTGATTACACAGCTCTCGGTCCCTGGATGCTGAGAGAGATACTCACATAATGTCACTGAGACACAATGAATGTTAATTTTCTGTGAACGTAATTGCCCTGCGTGGCAAAGCTCATTCCCTCTGAATACTAACGAGGCCCGCAGAGCTGAGCACAACTACGGCGGGAACGATTGGCTGCTTTACTGTAGTGTTATCCAGCCGCTGTAATATTAAGCAAAAGCTCATTGAGTCTGATATGAATGGATGGATTATGCGACAGCGGGAACCTGGGCACAAAATAACTACAAATGACACAGCAGCGTGTTTTCTCTTCTCCTCTCTGTTAACGTGTGGCATCTATTTAGCCACGTTTTGCTCCGTCTAGTTATTTTTCATGTCCTCGTGGTCATTTTGTAGCTCTTTGTTGAAGGTTTCTATTTCTTCTGTCTCTTTATTGTTATTTTGTATCATTTTTTAAGGCATTTTACATCTCTTTGCCATGGATTTGTTCCTCTCGGCCATTATGTTGCATCTGTTTTTTGGTCATTTTATGTCTCGTCATGGTCATTTTGTCTCATTGGGTGTTTTTCATCTCCTTGTGGTCTTTTTGTGCTTCTTTATTGTTGGTTTGTATCTCTGTGGAGTCCTTGTGCATCCCTTTGTGGTTGTTTTGTGTCTCTTTGGGGAGTCTTTGCACCTCTTTTCTGCCATCGCTCTCTCTCCCTGACCTCTTGACCTCTCTGGGTTGTGCAGGGTAGTCGGATTCATCGGGACATCATCCATGATAACAGGTTGGGAAAATCCTACTAACATATCCTACTATCAAGGATATTTCTAAACTGTAAACTGCACTTGCTGTGATTGTGAAGACCGAGTTGTTGCAGAAATGTTCAATTAGCAGTAACATTTATTGAAGAACTTCATTGTTTCTGATGCGTGTTATATTTGAAAATAAATCACATTCAAATAAAACGGGGGAAAACACGGAACTTTCACACAGCTTAAATTATCAATCGTAGGCTAATACTGTAAATGATACAATAATATGACAAAGATTGAATCTGAGAGATTATTTCATGGAAAATTAACTAAAATAAAAAGGCTAACCAAAGGCATCCCTCCCGCTCACGCAATGCCAGCTAACAAGCAGGAGCCATGTGTGGCTGTAGCGCTTGCTTATATGACTTTTGCATCAAAGTGATGAAGTATATTTATTTGCTGTACATTTAATTAACTGCAATGGTCATCAGTGGAAGATCAACACATGCATAAAGCAGGAAATGAAAACTACTGGTATGTTTGAATGCACTTAAAATGTGAAAGGTGTGCGTGTTACATTATGTAATCAGCATTTCAGTGTCATAGCTACATCGGCCGGACAATTTAATCTGTAACATTTTAACCTTTAGTCTGAAAAGTAAGTAGTAACATTTAATGCAGGAGGGTGAAAAGTATAATATGTATACATTTGTATCCACCTGATTTCTCATAGAGAAGCACGTTGATTTTGGCGAGTGGAGAATGCTGATATGTTTCATACCTGGTGCCGTCATACAGGATGTCACTGTCATGTGCTCACGAGGCTCCACTTTAGATCCATCCAGTCAAAGACTTTAAAAGGAGATTGACGTGTTATCCTCCTGTGGGATGGTTGTCTCGCAGTATTTGCAGTCTGGTCTGCTTATTAATCATTTGCCTGTATAAACATGTGTGGTCAGGGGACACCTGTCCCATCCCCGGCTGGAAACAATGCAACAGATGGCAGCAATCCATAGTAATATAATGAAACCTCTGCTTATTCTCTCCTATATGAAACAAGCAGCGGAACTAGTTTGGTCAATAGATTCTTTGTATGTGGAAAAGAGCCATTTGTGATAATGGATTTGGGCTCAAAGCTTAATGGCTTTGATGTAATACTGATTTTTTTTCTTGTTTTGTTCATGATGGAAATACAGAACCATTACAGCACACACAGGAGGGCCACAGAGGCGGGTTCACTATTTAGATCAGGTTGTTTCAGTTTCAGCTTCATTTCAAATGATAGGGCGCCACCTACTGGCTTTCTCATCAGTGATAAAAGGCTTGGTTATTTCAGGGTATAAATATTAAAGTTCTTCAGATAAAGTTTAAATTATAATTTCTGCAACCAACCAAAAAGTAGAAAAAATTATTTTAGTTTAAAAATGGTAAATTAAGATTTTTGGAGAAGTGTTTCTAGTATTTGGGGGAGGGGAGGGCTTTTTTTTTCTTCTTTTTAACCAACTTGGCAAAAGGCTTTAAATGAAGGGTGTCAAACACAAGGCCTGGGGGCCATAATTGGCCTGTCAAAGAACCCAATCTGGGCCTCTGGATGGCTTTTTAAGATGTGAAGGAGGACTTTTAACTGTGTTTCCATAGCATTTCCTGCTGATAAAGAAATCCACCTTTTACTGCCTTACTTTCAGTTAATGTATTTTGTTTTGCACTATGCATATTTTATATGCCATTAGGTCATTTATTGTGAAAATTCTCATGTAGGAACTATTGTACTGCATTTTGGTTCCACTGGTGCACCTGAGGGAGATGCACGCCCATGTTGATGTGTGAGCATGGCAAGTTGAAGCAAGAGAAGCCAATTTAATTCAGAGAAAGTTGTTTCTTAAAAGTATCTGTAAAGTGCTCATTTCTGCCTCAAAGCATGGGTCAGCCAGCGAGGTATGTTTGTATGTTATATAGATCATTTTATGTCTTTAATTCACTCGTCTTACTATCTCATTGGATTTTATGTTATGTTTTAGTTCGACGGTGGCGTAGTTTGTGATCAAGGTGAAGCTGTAACAACCCCAAGATCTTACAACTAACATTAAAGCCAACTTCATGCCATCAGTAAAAGAACTCTTTATTGACTTTAAGAAGACGTAGAAGTGTTAGTCGAACTCGGACCTGCATGATTCCCGGCCCCCTGGTGGCAACATCGTGCCAGTGCACCAAGGACCAAGCTGCTGCAAATGTTAATGGACACACAAGTTCACAGTTGCTTCTTCATAAAGATGTCCAGAAGCCAGACATTAAAGTTTATGTTTGGAAAGATGACACAAGGAAGGAGAAACAATAAGGAACTGTGTTAAGCCTGACAACAACAGCATCACAAGTTAGCAAGAAGGGAATTAATGCACCCAAGTTCACAATTCATTACTCAAGTCAAGTTAAAGGGAGATTTTGCATCAACAAATAAATGCATTACAAGAAAAACAAAATGTCAGACACAAATGAGACAGAAATTGAAGCTCCCAGTGCAGAACAAGCTGCAAGGCAAGTGGATGAAACCTCTTTAGACCAAACAGTGCAAATAGAGCAACGTAGAAGTGAAAGGTCTCGCATGCTCACAGAAAAAGGAAAAGAATTCCATAATCAAAGGTTACAAGGGTTGCAACGTCGCTTTGACAGTATTTATGACAGATGGAAAGCATTAATCAAGGTGGCAAAAAAATCTGTTATAAAAGGAGATCCACCTGACATTCTTGAAGGTCACATGAACGTTGTACAAAGAGAAGCAGCCGAGCTTAATGATATTTATGATGAATACAGAGCAATGGATGGACCACCTCATGATATGCGTTCCAAGCTAGACAAATGCACATCAGTGACTACAGTAGTTTTGCAAAAGATCAAATGTCACATTAAAGGAGAAACTCAAGAGGAGATTGTATGGCCTGATGCAGGCTCTATATTTACATCCTCTAGCTCTGTTAGTGTCTCAGTTCATAGTCCATTTAAAGCCAATACAGTTCTTTCTAATGGTTCCTCCTCCAAAAGACAAGAAGCTGCAGCAGAGTATGAAGCCACAAAGGCTGTGCTTCAGATAATGACAGAACAAGAGAAGTACAGAGAAAGAATGCAAATGCTTGAAGAAGAAGACAAACGCATATCCGCAGAGCAAGCAGCTGCTGCAATGTCACAACGTCTCCTAGAGGAAAAGGAGGAAACTGAGCGCAAGTTACAAAGAGAAAGGGAGAAAGCGGCCGTGATAAAGAGACAACAAGAGGAAAGTGCTGCAAGGAGGAAGTCAGTTGAGGACTTAAGAAGAGAAATTGAAAGATTGGAAAATCTGAAAGGACTCAAGGCAGCACAGGCAAAACTACAAGTTTATGAGGAAGACTACGTTTCAGTAAAGCAATAAAGAGTCACTCTAAACCCTGCAAACTTACAGGTAACAGAGTCCAAGAATACTGCTAATCAACCCTTACAACCACGAAGAGAGTTAAATGTCACTTATGAGAGCACAGGTGAGCTTGTAAAGGTTTTGGCAGAAGCTATGTCAGCTAATAGACTGCCTATTCCAGAGCCCTCGGTATTTAGTGGGGATCCACTTAAGTTTAAGCATTGGAAGGCGTCCTTTCAGACTCTAATAGAGAGAAAGAACATTCCCACTGCCGAAAAGATATTTTTTCTACAGAAGTATGTTGGTGGCTGTGTTAAGGAAGCCTTAGATGGCTATTTTCTGATTGGCTCTGAAGACTCATATGAGGCAGCATGGAATATGCTCAATGAACGTTATGGAGAGCCTTTTGTCATTGCTAAGGCCTTTAGAGACAAGTTACACACCTGGCCAAAGGTCACAGGAAAGGATAGTGCAGAGCTAAGAAAGTTTGTGGACTTTTTACAAAGCTGCCAATCTGCAATGACTAATAATGAGAATCTGAACATTCTCAATGATGGCATTGAGAATCAAAGACTTGCTGCTAAACTACCAGATTGGTTAAGTAACAGGTGGAACCGAAAGGCTACAGAGTACCAGCTGGAGCACAAAAGATTCCCACGTTTCAGTTACTTTGTAACATTCCTGTCAATGGAGGCAAGTATCGCATGTAATCCCATTACATCATACCAAGCCATAAGACAAAGTGACTTTGACCAACCAAAGACAAAACCTCAACCTACACCCATTCCTAAGAGACAAGATACAGTGAAAATCTTCACAACTAACTCTACTGAAAGAAGCATGGTCTCTTGTGTGTTTTGTAAAAGAGCAGGACACGGCTTACACAAGTGTCGTAAGTTCACTGAGAAACCTGTCGCTAAGAGAGTCAAATTTATTCAAGGCGAAAAATTATGTTTTGGCTGTTTAAATAGTGGCCATCTCTCCAAGAACTGCAGCAACAAGATGACATGCAACACATGCTCAAAACGGCATCCTACATGCCTGCATGAAGAAAGACAAAGACAAGAGGCAAAGAAAGAACCACCTAAAGAGCAACAAGTAAGTGAACTGAAGGAAACCCAGCATCAGGTAACACAGTCACAAGACATAGTCAATGAGACCACATCTAATAGAGTGACTCATGAAAGTAAAAACACACAGACATCTGCAATAGTCCCAGTCTACGTATCCACACAAAATGAGCCAAGTAAAGAAGTACTGATCTACGCTCTGCTGGACACACAGAGTGATTCTTCATTTATTCTTAATGAAGTAGCAAATAACTTGGACACAACCAAAACTCAAGTTAAGCTCAATCTATCTACAATGTCATCCAAGAAAACTACTGTACCATGCACAAAACTTGAAGCTCTGCAAATAAGAGGACTGTTTTCCAAGAAGAAACTCACTGTACCAGTTGTTTACACACGAGACTTTATACCCGCTAATCGTAGTCATATTCCTACTCCAGACACTGCAAGGGCATGGTCACATTTGGAGCATCTCACTGAACATATTGCACCCCCTTTGGACTGTGATATAGGACTCCTTTTAGGGTACAACTGCACACAAGCCTTAATGCCCAGAGAGGTCGTATGTGGTGAAGAAAACCAGCCATACGCTCAGAGAACAGATTTGGGTTGGAGCATCATCAGCTACTGTGATTCATGTGATACAGGTAATGATGTAATTGGAGTAAGTCACCGCATCATTGTAAAACAAGTTATACCAGAGACTGAGTCACCCACAAAACTAAAGAATAAGGTTCATTACATCTGCAAGACACAAGTAAAGGAAGTAACATTTCCAGATGTAATCAAAGCACTTGAATCAGACTTTACAGAGAGAGCAGTGGAAGAGACAAGCATTTCGCAAGAAGATGTCCGCTTTATTACAAAGCTACAAGAAGGAATAAAGCAAAAGCTAGATGGACACTATGAAATGCCACTGCCTTTCAAGGGCGACAGGCCAGATCTTCCCAATAACATGCCAAGTGCAATGCAACGTTTAAGTAGTCTCGAACGCAGATTCAAAAGGGACCAAAGGTACTACACAGACTATGCAAATTTTATGGCGAACATGATAGCATGTGGTGACGCAGAGAAAGTGCCGGAGAAAGAACTCTGTAATACACCTGTTTGGTATATCCCCCACCATGGGGTATACCACCCTCAGAAGCCCGGCAAGATACGTGTAGTCTTTGACTGCTCTGCACAATATCAAGACACTTCGCTGAACATGCACCTGCTTACAGGGCCTGACCTCACAAACACTTTGGTGGGAGTGCTCTGTAGGTTCAGGAAGGGCTCCGTTGCTGTAATGTGTGACGTGGAACGCATGTTTCACCAGTTTCATGTAACACCTCAAGACCAGGACTACTTACGCTTCCTGTGGTGGGAGCATGGTGACCTAAGCGTTCCACCCTCAGTCTTTCGAATGAAGGTTCATCTCTTTGGCGCTGCTTCTTCTCCTGGCTGTGCCAACTTTGGGTTAAAACATCTAGCCACGCAAGGTGAGGGAAAGTTCACTCCAAACACTGTAAGGTTCATTCAAAGGAACTTTTATGTAGATGATGGACTTGTTAGTGTTATGTCAGAGTCAGAAGCCATAAAACTAGTCCAAGAGGCAAGAGAACTGTGTAGCACAGGTAAACTAAGATTACACAAGTTCATATCAAACAGTGAAAATGTGATAAAGTCATTGCCGAGAGAAGAGTGTGCAGAAAGTATTAAGGATTTAGATTTGGCACTTGGAGAGCCATTAATGGAAAGGGCTCTTGGTGTTCAGTGGTGCGTTTCTGCTGATGAATTTCAGTTCAGAATAACTGTAAAAGAGCACCCAATGACAAGAAGAGGAATTCTGCGCACAATAGCATCAGTGTATGACCCACTGGGATTTGTGGCACCGTTCATCCTAAGAGGAAAGCAAATCCTGCAACAGTTATGTCAAGAGAAAGTTGGATGGGACGAGCCACTCTCAAATGATCTCAGCACACAGTGGGAATCCTGGCTCCTAGATCTTCAAACCCTGTCAAAGGTGAAAGTTCAAAGACATGTCTTACCTGCAAACACAGACATTGCACAGTGTGAATTACACCATTTTTCAGACGCTAGTGTGACAGGCTACGGAGAGTGTAGTTATTTAAGAACAGTAACATCAAAGGGTGATGTTCATTGTGCCCTAGTCCTGGGAAAGGCACGTGTAGCCCCAACCAAGGTCACTACTGTCCCTAGACTTGAATTAACGGCTGCAGTAGTTGCCGCAAGAACAAGTGCAATGTTAAGAAATGAACTGGAGATAAGTGATCTTGAAGAACACTTCTGGACAGATTCCAAGGTAGTGTTGGGATACGTGAATAATGATGCAAAGAGATTTCACGTGTTTGTGGCAAATAGGATTCAAAGGATACGGTCACTCACAGACCCACGACAGTGGCATCATGTACCATCTGAAAGTAATCCTGCAGACCATGCATCAAGAGGACTCAGTGTCCAACAGCTACTCAACTCTAACTGGTTTAAAGGTCCAGAGTTTTTGTGGCAAAGCGAGCTACCTGTTGAAAATGGCAAGTTTACGGAAGTCAAGCCCAATGATCCAGAGCTAAAAACAGTACATGTGTTCAACACCAAAGTAGAAGAAAGGAGAACAATACTAGACCGTCTCACCAAATTCTCAGACTGGAGAAGAGCGGTTAAAGCTATTGCTCGTCTACAGAAATTTGTGAAGGATTTTAAAGGACTCACCCAAACAAAAGGTGAAAACACAAGTGTTGAAGACAGACAAAGGGCAGAACTGTTCATAATAAAACTTGCGCAAGAAAACACATTCAGCAAAGAAATCAAGGACTTAACTAGAGGAAAAGGACTGTCAAACCAGTGTACCTTGATAGGCCAGTACACAAAACTGTGTTATTGCTAGAAGCAGAATAAATGCTAAATTGTAAACATGTTCCTATTATGATGTTTAAGTAGAAATCACAATAGTTTTGTGATTTGGTGGGAGTTTTACTGCCTTACTTTCAGTTAATGTATTTTGTTTTGCACTATGCATATTTTATATGCCATTAGGTCATTTATTGTGAAAATTCTCATGTAGGAACTATTGTACTGCATTTTGGTTCCACTGGTGCACCTGAGGGAGATGCACGCCCATGTTGATGTGTGAGCATGGCAAGTTGAAGCAAGAGAAGCCAATTTAATTCAGAGAAAGTTGTTTCTTAAAAGTATCTGTAAAGTGCTCATTTCTGCCTCAAAGCATGGGTCAGCCAGCGAGGTATGTTTGTATGTTATATAGATCATTTTATGTCTTTAATTCACTCGTCTTACTATCTCATTGGATTTTATGTTATGTTTTAGTTCGACGGTGGCGTAGTTTGTGATCAAGGTGAAGCTGTAACAACCCCAAGATCTTACAACTAACATTAAAGCCAACTTCATGCCATCAGTAAAAGAACTCTTTATTGACTTTAAGAAGAGGTAGAAGTGTTACCACCAGTACCATTCACACAAATGGTTAAGTCAGCAAAAAGCTTCTATTCTATTAGCTATCAATAAAGAAGTGTTAAAAAGGGGGTGGGGGGAAAAGGACATTTTCTGGGCAGTGAACTACCTGTTTTTTCTCTGTAATTTTACGTGTTTATTTATTTGTACTGACAGATTTCTTGCGTTTACTATAGCAGTGTTTCTTTATCATGTAGAAAAACTTTGATGTACTGCTGAAGTTGCACTTCTTCTACATTAAATGGGATATACGTGTAGTTAAACATCTTTACGCTGACAGAGAGGGGAGTTTTGCTAGATCGGCCCAATAAGATCAAAGTGTGACCCACAATGGAAAATGAGTTTGACACCCCTGCTTTGAATCAATACTTGCATATACAGCTTGATTTTCTCACTGGTAAATGTGGGTTAATGTGCGTTTTGCTGTCAGTTTCAGAAAGTTTAATGTCCGCTTCAATAATGCACTTGCTAAAGTGTGTGAGAGGCTCAAGTTCAATTCACAGGGTAACACAAAAATGGGCTGAACTGGGCCTTAGTGAGAATAGCATGTGGAGAGAATGGCAGAAGACCTGTTGTTTAAATCCTGCAGGGTCTCTGCGAGAGGATCAGTCTCAGACTGACAGAGAAGTGGTGGTGTGTCCAGGTTGCTTATAATGGATGGCAGAAGTACGACCAAGACAAGGAAGTAGGAACCCTTAAGAACGTGAACTTGTATTTTTGCTCTTTCTGCTGTCCATGCGGTGCCTGATTTTTATGATACGACTGATTGTTTTTATCTGAGGAAGAGGAAAGAGGAAAAGTAGAGCAATGTCTGAGGGGAGTGGCAAGAAAGAATGTAAGGGTGAAGGAAGGAGGAACATGATATAGAGAGGGATGAGAGGGAATCGGGAGAGGGTCTGGGAGAAAGATGAAAGGCAGAGCAATATTACAGGGAACAGAGTGAAAGGGGTGAGCGGAAAAGTGTAGCTGAGCACCCAGCAGCCGCCCCCACCCTCATGTAACCAGCACACTTCCTATTCCACCGGCGCACCGAGCTACAGAAACTCTATTACTATACTATTTTTTCTTCTCTTTTTTCTCTTTTGTCTGGAACAGCTTTCATCTTTGTTTCTTTTTCAGACAGAGCTCTTGAAACTTTGTTTTATTTTCTTTCCAGATTCATTCCTTTACCTCATCAGAGTCCTTATTTTTCCCAGTTCGTTATACTTTTTCTCCCCTTCCTTTTCACTTTGTTTTTTTTTCATACCTCTCAGCCATTTTTTATACCTTTCCTCCATTTCTTTCCTCTTTGCAGTAGCGGTTTCTCTCTTTAAACCACGAATCCTCAGAGGCGCTGGTTCATGTAGTATGCTCCGTCTCTCAGGTATAGACCCTTTGGGCCATGGAAGCAGGACGTAATGCACAGTTACTCCACACAACAACCACACAGAGTCTGAAAATCTCCAATCAGCTAAAACACAGTGATAAATAAACACACACAGTGCATCCTCCAAAAGTCTAACAAGAAGCATGGCATTCCTGAGTGAAACTTTGTGAGATGAGTTGTCTCTGTTGCACGATGGCTGCATGCATCATTGGAGACACATATGAGTTTATGGTAATTAATATTTATCATCTGGTACTTGTACTTTAGGTATTTTAAGTACAATATCTTATATATTTGTTACACACAGTCAGTAAATAGAAACTAATTTCAGACTTTTGTCCTGTGCCACTTTCCTGATCCCAAAAACCTCTACACATTTAGAAAAAAATCTTGCCTTGGTATTGCAATTTTTTATCCACAGACCTCTTACATTTCTTACATTTCCAGAAAAACAGCACCCTTTGGGTATAACACGCTGTTTCCTTGGCCTCTTCCTGATCCTTGATCCTTGTTTTTTTTTCTCCATTGCTTTTACCAACATCCTTCCCTCAACTTACCCTCAAAATGCTGCTGCTCATATGATAGCACACTTCTCATAATCCGGCAGATCTGTACATAAAAGTCTATAAATGGTAACATTTGACTGCTCACCTTGAAGGGCTGTGAGTCATGTCCCTTGAACTCGACTATTTTGCAGGGCAATTTTTAGACTCCATGGAGCAATCCAGTACTGTCTGATGTTTCTTCAAGAAAATTCTGGTCTGCTGAGAGTTTCCATTAAAAAAGGAGAACTCAGTTCAGGAGGAAGGTCTGTGACAGACACGAGCTGGAGCCATCTGTATTTGAAACGGTGACAAAATATTTGAAATCACAGTGAGTCTTTTTAAACATGACAGCACTGCAATAAATGCAGACTAAATTCATTTCAGGTTCATGAAACTGGCCTTTCTTCATTTTAGCCCTTCTCACAGGTCTTTGTTGCTGTGCAGTCTTCACCTAACATGGGCAATAAATCACAGAGCTGATTGTGATGGAGATGCGACCAGCACAGTGAACATTAACTGAGGCTTTAATACCTGTTTCATTTCCATCTTGAGCTCTGACTCTTGTCATATTTGAGTTTTAGTAGCTGTTTAGTGTTTTATGGAGTTCTCTCAGTGGTTTCATACTTCCTCCCTTCAGTTTTTTTTTATTTTTTATTTTTTATCATTTTCTCATTTCCTGTTTTACTTTGAAAGTGAGTTGACTCTCGGGCCTTGCTGTGAGTTTACTTACCCCCTCCTTGTCCTGGTGTGCATTTGGGTTTGTTCTTAAACTGAATCATATAAAACACAGATCCCATTCAGGAACACTGTAATCCAAGTTATTTTGTAGCGTTGCATGCAGGTCATTGGAAGTTATGGAAGCAAAAGAAAAAGCTAGACAAAATATGGTATCACATGTCCACATGTGCTCAGACTGGATCCTGGACTTCCTTAAACTATGAAATTAGAGAAGAAAGGAACAAAAACTGTGATTAAGATATAATGCTCTTGGTAAACGTGATCGAATTAAGTAAGAATAGTCTAAATCGTGAATGTGTGTACACATTTTATATTATATATTTCATATTATATATTACATTTACAGGGAGTGCAGAATTATTAGGCAAATGAGTATTTTGTCCACATCATCCTCTTCATGCATGTTGTCTTACTCCAAGCTGTATAGGCTCGAAAGCCTACTACCAATTAAGCATATTAGGTGATGTGCATCTCTGTAATGATGAGAAGGGGTGTGGTCTAATGACATCAACACCCTATATCAGGTGTGTATAATTATTAGGCAACGTCCTTTCCTTTGGCAAAATGGGTCAAAAGAAGGACTTGACAGGCTCAGAAAAGTCAAAAATAGTGAGATATCTTGCAGAGGGATGCAGCAGTCTCAAAATTGCAAAGCTTCTGAAGCGTGATCATCGAACAATCAAGTGTTTCATTCAAAATAATCAACAGGGTCGCAAGAAGCGTGTGGAAAAACCAAGGCGCAAAATAACTGCCCATGAACTGAGAAAAGTCAAGCGTGCAGCTGCCAAGATGCCACTTGCCACCAGTTTGGCCATATTTCAGAGCTGCAACATCACTGGAGTGCCCAAAAGCACAAGGTGTGCACACAAGCTGAAACGTCAAGACTGGGCCAAGAAATATCTCAAGACTGGTTTTTCTAAGGTTTTATGGACTGATGAAATGACAGTGAGTCTTGATGGGCCAGATGGATGGGCCCGTGGCTGGATTGGTAAAGGGCAGAGAGCTCCAGTCCGACTCAGACGCCAGCAAGGTGGAGGTGGAGTACTGGTTTGGGCTGGTATCATCAAAGATGAGCTTGTGGGGCCTTTTTGGGTTGAGGATGGAGTCAAGCTCAACTCCCAGTCCTACTGCCAGTTTCTGGAAGACACCTTCTTCAAGCAGTGGTACAGGAAGAAGTCTGCATCCTTCAAGAAAAACATGATTTCCATGCAGGACAATGCTCCATCACACGCGTCCAAGTACTCCACAGCGTGGCTGGCAAGAAAGGGTATAAAAGAAGAAAAACTAATGACATGGCCACCTTGTTCACCTGATCTGAACCCCATTGAGAACCTGTGGTCCATCATCAAATGTGAGATTTACAAGGAGGGAAAACAGTACACCTCTCTGAACAGTGTCTGGGAGGCTGTGGTTGCTGCTGCACGCAATGTTGATGGTGAACAGATCAAAACACTGACAGAATCCATGGATGGCAGGCTTTTGAGTGTCTTTGCAAAGAAAGGTGGCTATATTGGTCGCTGATTTGTTTTTGTTTTGTTTTTGAATGTCAGAAATGTATATTTGTGAATGTGGAGATGTTATATTGGTTTCACTGGTAAAAATAAATAATTGAAATGGGTATATATTTGTTTTTTGTTAAGTTGCCTAATAATTATGCACAGTAATAGTCACCTGCACACACAGATATCCCCCTAAAATAGCTAAAACTAAAAACAAACTAAAAACTACTTCCAAAAACATTCAGCTTTGATATCAATGAGTTTTTTGGGTTCATTGAGAACATGGTTGTTGTTCAATAATAAAATTATTCCTCAAAAATACAACTTGCCTAATAATTCTGCACTCCCTGTATTACTTAACTAAGCAGTGTTTTTATGTGGTGGCATACAGAAGAAGTGTGCACAAAAATAAACAAAACATAA